>NC_133515.1:7572727-7875757 GCF_049354715.1 Callithrix jacchus
GGGCCTGTTGGGGGCAGGGAGCAAAGCGAGGGAGGGCATCAAGACAAATAGCTAATGCTTGTGGGGCTTAATACCTAGGTGAGAGGTTGATAGGTACAGCAAACCACCATGGCATACCTAGGAATATAACTAAAATACCTAGGAATATAACTAACAAAGGATGTTAAGGACTTCTTCAAGGAGAACTACAAACCACTGCTCAAGGAAATAAGAGAGGACACAAACAGATGTAAAAACATTCCATGCTCATGGTTAGGAAGAATCAATATCATGAAAATGGCCATACTGCCCAAAGTAGTATGATAGATAGATTCAATACTATCCCCATCAAGCTACCAATGACCTTCTTCACAGAACTGGAAAAAAACACTTTAAACTTCATATGGAATAACAAGATTGCCATATAGCCAAGACAGTCCTAAGCAAAAAGAACAAAGCTGGAGGCATCACTCTACCTGACTTCAAACGATACTACAAGGCTACAGTAATCAAAACAGCATGGTACTGGTACCAAAACAGAGACATAGACCAATTGAACAGAACAGAGGCCTTAGAAGCAATACCACACATCTACAACCATCGATTTTTGACAAACCTGACAAAAATAAGCAATGGGGAAAGGACTCCATGTTTAATAAATGGTGTTGGGAAAACTGGCCAGCAATGTGCAGAAAGCAGAAACTGGACCCTTTCCTGTCACCTTACACTAAAATTAACTCCAGATGGATTAAAGATTTAAACATAAAACCTAACACCATAAAAACACTAGAAGAGCACTTTGGGAGGCTGAGGTGGGTGGATCACGAGGTCAAGGGATCGAGACCATCCTGGTCAACATGGTAAAACACTGTCTCTACTAAAAATACAAAAAATTAGCTGAGCATGGTGGCGTGTGCCTGTAGTTCCAGCTACTCAGGAGGCTGAGGGAGGAGAATTGCCTGAACCCAGGAGGCGGAGGTTGCGGTGAGCCAATATCGTGCCATTGCACTCCAGCCTGGGTAACAAGAGCGAAACTCCATCTCAAAAAAAAAAAAAAAAAAAAAAAAAACACTAGAAGAAAACGTAGGCAAAACCATCCAGGACATAGGCATAGGCAAGGACTTCATGACTAAAATACAAAAAGCAATGGCAACAAAAGCCAAGAAAGACAAATGGGATCTAATTAAAATTCAGAGTTTCTGTACAGCAAAAGAAACCATCATTAGAGTGAACCGATCATTAGAGCGAACTGGTCATTAGAGAGATGCAAATCAAAACCACATTGAGATACCATCTCATGCCAATTAGAATGGCGATCATTAAAAAATTGAAGACAACAGATGCTGGAGAGGATGTGGAGAAATAGGACCACTTTTACAATGTTGGTAGGAGTGTAAATTAGTTCAACCATTGTGGAAACAGTGTGGTGATTCCTCAAGGATCTAGAAATAGAAATACCATTATTGGGTAAATACCCAAAGGATTATAAATCATTCTATTATGAAGACACATGCACACATATGTTCATTGCAGCACTGTTTATGATAGCAAAGACCTGGAACCAACCCAAATGCCCATGAGTGATAGACTGGATAAAGAAAATGTGGCACATATACACCATGGAATACTATGCAGCCATAAGAAAGATGAGTTCATGTCTTTTGCAGGTACATGGTTGAAACTGGAAACCATCATTCTCAGTAAACTAACACAGGAACAGAAAACCAAACACTGCATGTTCTCACTCATAAGTGGTTGTTGAACAATGAGAACACATGGGCACAGGGAGGGGAACATCACACACTGGGACTTGTTGGGGGGTGGGAGAGCTAGGGGAGGGACAGCAGAGGGTGGGAGGATTGGGGAGGGATAACATTAGGAGAAATACTAATGGGGAGGATGGATGCAGTAAACAATGATGGCATGTGTATATCTATGTAACAGTCCTGCATGGTCCACACGTGTACGCCAGAACTTAAAGTATAATAATAAAAAAGAACATCAATAAAACACATACAGCTAAAGTCATACTTAATAGTGAAATACTGAATGATTTCCCCTTAAGATTAGAAGAGAATATCTGTATCCTTCTAATAGAAGTATATCTATTCTCACCACTCTGATTCAGAATACTACTGGAAGTTCTAACCATGGCAACAAGGCAAGAAAAGAAATAAAAAGCATACAGATTGGGAAGGAAGAAATATAACTTTTTATTTGTAGGTAACATATTATCTACATTAAAAAAAAAAAAACAGGAGATCTACAAAAAAACCTAGCACATGAAGAGGGTCAACATAGTAAACTTCAACATCCCTTCACATTAATAACTTTCTATAAACTAGGTATCGATGAAACATATATTAAAATAATAAGAGCTATTTGTGACAAACCCATAGCCAGTATCATACTGAATGGGCAAAAGCTGGAAGCATTCCCTTTGAAAACAGGCACTAGACAAGGATGCCCTCTCTCACCACTCCTATTCAACATAGTATTGGATGTTCTGGCCAAGGCAATCAGGCAAGAGAAAGAAATAAAGGATATACAGATAGGAAGAGAGGAAGTAAAATTGTCTCTGTTTTTAGATGACATGATTGTATATTTAGAAAACCCCATCGTCTCAGCCCAAACACTCCTTAAGCTAATAAGCAACTTCAGCCAAGTTGAGATTTTGTATCCTGAGATACGACGTGCAAAAATCACAAGCATTTCTATACCCAACAATAGACAAGCAGAGAGCCAAATCATGAATGAACTCTCATTCATAATTGTAACAAAGAGAATAAAATATCTAGGAATATGGCTATGAAGGGACGTGAAGGACCTTAACATCTCAAACCGCACAATCCAATCATTCTACTTCCAGATATTTATTCAGGAGGAATGAAGCCCGATGTACATGCAAAGGCTTGTATGCAAATGTTTGTAGCTGTATTTATAATAGCCCGAACCTGAAAACAACATTAACAGGTGCATGCATACTTACTGGTACTTGTTAGTAGCGTATAGTACTTATTAGTAGTTTACAGTAGAATCCAGCTCAGCAATAAGAAACTAATGAACTATTGATTCATGCTACAACATGGGTGGATCTTAAAATAATCATACAAGTGAAGAAAGTCAGAAAAAAGGAATTTCTCTATGATTTCATTTATATAAAATTATTGAAAACTGAATCTAATGTGTAGTGACAGAAAGCCATTGAATAGATCCTTGAGAATTGAGGGAGAGGGCTTAAGAAGGGTGGGCAGATTACAGTGGGGCACAAGGGAATTTGGGGTGACCAATATGTTCATTATCTTGATTGTAAGAATGATTTCACAGGTGTGAATGTCAAACTTTTCAAATGGTACGTTTTACACATGTTCAGTTTATTGTATGTGAATTATGTGTAAATAAAGCTGGCTAAAAATGGGATAAGAACAACATAACACTCTTTAGATTCTTCTTTTCCTGATACAGTTGGCTTTCTGTTAGAAGTGTTTGAAATTTGCTGGCCGTGTGCTGTAGTCCCAGGAACTTGGGAGGCCAAGAGAAGAGGATGACTTCAGTCCAGGAGCTCAAGACAAGCGTGGGCAACATAGTGAGCCTCTTGTCTCTATGAAGAAAAGGAAAGAAACTTGTTTGGAATTTGATTTCTTTTTCTCTCGTCTTACAGCACACTTACTTCTCATTTTGGCAGAATGAAGATCTGACCCTTTTAGATGAGGAAATGGAACAGGGTTACCGTGACCTGGAGAAGATACAAGAACTTTATTCCGAGTCCTTGATCATGGACTGGTGGTACAATGCAGGAAAGGATTGGGACAGCAAGTGAGCACCCCGGCCCGCCTGTCTCCCTGCACTGGGGCCTCTCCAGAGCTGGGCCTGCCCCCTGGGCCCTTGTCCTTTCGGAAATGCCTCGTGAATTTCTTTTAGTGAAAAGAGTCACATAGTATGACTAAGTTAGGATTTTTTTAAGCAAAGAGAATTAATAATTTAATAATTTTAATCATGGGCTTGAGGAGGCCACATATTTCCCTTTATGTTCTCCACACAGTGTGGACAGGTCCCCGGACCCAAGCAGTGACAACACAGATAGGAGGGCTGTGTGGGGAAGGAACTCTGACTCAGGGATCAGGAGGCCAAGGCCTGGACTTCCCTCTGTGTGACTGTGGTGGGGCCTGGACCTCCCTCCACACCTCTCCACTGCGTGGGTCTCTGTTACTTCAGCTTTAAAATAGTGGCCATGGCGGAGGGGTTTGGGATAGATGATTTCTCATGTCTGCTCCCATCCTATATTCTAATATGTTTCTAATTAGTGCTGTGCAAATCTTATTAAAATGATTTAATGTTTTCTAGATATTCAAGTGTCACAGCCTACCTTGCCTGGAGGGTGTCTTTTTTATTTGAAAGAATGATAGAAAATTGGGGAAAAATGAAAATACATTTATTAATCAGAATTTCTTATTCAACAAAATTTACTATCTTCCTATTAGCAAATTAAGCATTTGTATGGGCTTAGGGTAAGGCATGACTGTGGAATCAGTAAAAAGAGGTAAATGTTATATTGGCCATCTTATAATGAGATATTATGGCATTGTTTTTTTTTTTTTTTTTTTAATTTTTTATTGGATTATAGGTTTTGGGGTACATGAGCAGAGCATGCAAGACAGTTGCGTAGGTACACACATGGCAGTGTGCTTTGCTTTTCTTCTCCCCTTCACCCACATTTGGCATTTCTCCCCAGGCTATCCCTCCCCACCTCCCCCTCCCACTGGCCTTCCCCTTTTCCCCCCAATAGACCCCAGTGTTTAGTACTCCCCTTTCTGTGTCCATGTGTTCTCATTTTTCATCACCCACCTATGAGTGAGAATATGCGGTGTTTCATTTTCTGTTCTTGTGTCAGTTTGCTGAGGATGATGTTCTCCAGATTCATCCATGTCCCTACAAACGACACAAACTCATCATTTCTGATTGCTGTATAATATTCCATGGTGTATATGTGCCACATTTTTCCAATCCAGTCTATTATCAATGGGCATTTGGGTTGATTCCAGGTCTTTGCTATTGTAAACAGTGCTGCAATGAACATTCGTGTACATGTGTCCTTATAGTAGAACGATTTATAGTCTTTTGGATATATACCCAGTAATGGGATTGCTGGGTCAAATGGAATTTCTATTTCTAAGGCCTTGAGGAATCGCCACACTGTCTTCCACAATGGTTGAACTAATTTACACTCCCACCAACAGTGTAAAAGTGTTCCTTTTTCTCCACATCCTCTCCAGCATCTGTTGTCTCCAGATTTTTTAATGATTGCCATTCTAACTGGCGTGAGATTGTACCTCAATGTGGTTTTGATTTGCATCTCTCTGATGACCAGTGACGATGAGCATTTCTTCATATGACTGTTGGCCTCATATATGTCTTCTTTCGTAAAGTATCTGTTCATATCCTTTGCCCACTTTTGAATGGGCTTGTTTGTTTTTTTCCTGTAAATCTGTTTGAGTTCTTTGTAAATTCTGGATATCAGCCCTTTGTCAGATGGGTAGACTGCGAAAATTTTTTCCCATTCTGTTGGTTGCAGATCCGCTCTAGTGACTGTTTCTTTTGCCGTGCAGAAGCTGTGGAGTTTCATTAGGTCCCATTTGTCTATTTTGGCTTTTGTTGCCAATGCTTTTGGTGTTTTGTTCATGAAGTCCTTGCCTATTCCTATGTCCTGGATAGTTTTGCCTAGATTTACTTCTAGGGTTTTTATGGTGCCAGGTCTTATGTTTAAGTCTTTAATCCATCTGGAGTTAATTTTAGTGTAAGGTGTCAGGAAGGGGTCCAGTTTCTGCTTTCTGCACATGGCTAGCCAGTTTTCCCAACACCATTTGTTAAACATGGAATCCTTTCCCCATTGCTTGTTTTTGTCAGGTTTATCAAAGATTGTATAGTTGTATGTATGTTGTGTTGCCTCCAGTGTCTCTGTTTTGTTCCATTGGTCTATATCTCTGTTTTGGTACCAGTACCATGCTGTTTTGATTACTGTAGCCTTGTAGTATAGTTTGAAATCCGGTAGTGTGATGCCCCCCGCTGTGTTCTTTTTGCTTAGAATTGACTTGGCTATGCGGGCTCTCTTTTGGTTCCATATGAAGTTCATGGTGGTTTTTTCCGGTTCTGTAAAGAAAGTCAATGGTGGCTTGATGGGGATAGCGTTGATTCTGTAAATTACTTTGGGCAGTATAGCCATTTTCACGATATTAATTCTTCCTAACCATGAACATGGAATGTTTCTCCATCTGTTTGTGTCCTCTCTGATTTCGTTGAGCAGCGGTTTGTAGTTCTCCTTGAAGAGGTCTCTTACGTTCCTTGTGAGTTGTATTCCAAGGTATTTTATTTTTTTTGTAGCAATTGCGAATGGCAGTTCGCTCTTGATTTGGCTTTCTTTAAGTCTGTTATTGGTGTAGATGAATGCTTGTGATTTTTGCACATTGATTTTATATCCTGAGACTTTGCTGAAGTTGCTTATCAGTTTCAGGAGTTTTTGGGCTGAGGCGATGGGGTCTTCTAGGTATACTATCATGTCATCTGCAAATAGAGACAATTTGGCTTCCACCTTTCCTATTCGAATACCCTTTATTTCTTTTTCTTGCCTGATTGCTGTGGCTAGAACTTCCAGTACTATATTGAATAGGAGTGGTGAGAGAGGGCATCCTTGTCTAGTGCCAGATTTTAAAGGGAATGCTTCCAGTTTTTGCCCATTCAGTATGATATTGGCTGTTGGTTTGTCATAAATAGCTTTTATTACTTTGAGATACGTTCCATCGATACCGAGTTTATTGAGGGTTTTTAGCATAAAGGGCTGTTGAATTTTGTCAAATGCCTTCTCTGCGTCAATTGAGATAATCATGTGGTTTTTGTTTTTGGTTCTGTTTATGTGGTGAATTACGTTGATAGACTTGTGTATGTTGAACCAGCCTTGCATCCCGGGGATGGATCCTACTTGATCATGATGAATAAGTTTTTTGATTTGCTGTTGCAATCGGCTTGCCAATATTTTATTGAAGATTTTTGCATCTATGTTCATCATGGATATTGGCCTGAAGTTTTCTTTTCTCGTTGGGTGTCTGCCGGGTTTTGGTATCAGGATGATGTTGGTCTCACAAAATGATTTGGGAAGGATTCCCTCTTTTTGGATTGTTTGAAATAGTTTTAGAAGGAATGGTACCAGCTCCTCCTTGTGTGTCTGATAGAATTCGGCTGTGAACCCGTCTGGACCTGGGCTTTTTTTGTGTGGTAGGCTCTTAATTGCTGCCTCAACTTTAGACCTTGTTATTGGTCTATTCATAGTTTCAGCTTCCTCCTGGTTTAGGCTTGGGAGGACACAGGAGTCCAGGAATTTATCCATTTCTTCCAGGTTTACTAGTTTATGTGCATAGAGTTGTTTGTAATATTCTCTGATGATGGTTTGAATTTCTGTGGAATCTGTGGTGATTTCCCCATTATCATTTTTTATTGCATCTATTTGGTTGTTCTCTCTTTTCTTTTTAATCAATCTGGTTAGTGGTCTGTCTATTTTGTTGATCTTTTCAAAAAACCAGCTCTTGGATTTATTGATTTTTTGAAGGGTTTTTCGTGTCTCAATCTCCTTCAGTTCAGCTCTGATCTTAGTTATTTCTTGTCTTCTGCTGGGTTTTGAGTTTTTTTGATCTTGCTCCTCTAGCTCTTTCAATTTTGACGATAGGGTGCCAATTTTGGGTCTCTCCATTCTCCTCATATGGGCACTTATTGCTATATACTTTCCTCTAGAGACTGCTTTAAATGTGTCCCAGAGGTTCTGGCACGTTGTGTCTTCGTTCTCATTGGTTTCGAAGAACTTCTTTATTTCTGCCTTCATTTCGTTGTTTACCCAGTCAACATTCAAGAGCCAGTTGTTCAGTTTCCATGAAGCTGTGTGGTTCTGGGTGGGTTTCTGAATTCTGAGTTCTAGCTTGATTGCACTATGGTCTGAGAGGCTGTTTGTTATGATTTCAGTTGTTTTGCATTTGTTGAGCAGTGCTTTCCTTCCAATTATGTGGTCAATTTTAGAGTGGGTGTGATGTGGTGCTGAGAAGAATGTGTATTCTGTGGATTTGGGGTGGAGAGTTCTGTAAATGTCTATCAGGTTTGCTTGCTCCAGGTCTGAGTTCAAGCCCTGGATATCCTTGTTGATTTTCTGTCTGGTTGATCTGTCTAGTATTGATAGTGGAGTGTTAAAGTCTCCCACTATTATTGTGTGGGAGTCTAAGTCCTTTTGTAAGTCATTAAGAACTTGCCTTATGTATCTGGGTGCTCCTGCATTGGGTCCATATATGTTTAGGATCGTTAGCTCTTCTTGTTGTATTGATCCTTTTACCATTATGTAATGGCCTTCTTTGTCTCTTTTGATCTTTGTTGCTTTAAAGTCTATTTTATCAGAGATGAGAATTGCAACTCCTGCTTTTTTTTGCTTTGTATTAGCTTGGTAAATCTTCCTCCATCCCTTTATTTTGAGCCTTTGTGTATCCTTGCATGTGAGATGGGTTTCCTGGATACAGCACACTGATGGGTTTTAGAGTTTTATCCAATTTGCCAGTCTGTGTCTTTTGATTGGTGCATTTAGTCCATTTACATTTAGGGTTAGTATTGTTATGTGTGAATTTGATACTGCCATTTTGATGCTAAGTGGCTGTTTTGCCTGTTAGTTGTTGTAGATTCTTCATTATGTTGAAGCTCTTTAGCATTCAGTGTGATTTTGGAATGGCTGGTACTGGTTGATCCTTTCTATGTGTAGTGCCTCTTTTAGGAGCTCTTGTAAAGCAGGCCTGGTGGTGACAAAATCTCTGAGTACTTGCTTGTTCGCAAAGGATTTTATTTTTCCTTCACTTCTGAAGCTCAGTTTGGCTGGATATGAAATTCTGGGTTGAAAGTTCTTTTCTTTAAGAATGTTGAATATTGGCCCCCACTCTCTTCTGGCTTGTGTTTCTGCTGAGAGATCTGCTGTGAGTCTGATGGGCTTCCCTTTGTGGGTGACCCGACCTTTCTCTCTGGCTGCCCTTAGTATTTTCTCCTTTATTTCAACCTTGTTGAATCTGACGATTATGTGCCTTGGGGTTGCTCTTCTTGCGGAATATCTTTGTGGTGTTGTCTGTATTTCCTGCAATTGAGTGTTGGCCTGTCTTGCTAGGTGGGGGAAATTTTCCTGGATGATGTCCTGAAGAGTATTTTCCAGCTTGGATTCATTCTCTTCGTCCCCTTCTGGTACACCTATCAAATGTAGGTTAGGTCTTTTCACATAGTCCCACATTTCTTGGAGACTTTGTTCATTCCTTTTTGCGCTTTTTTCTCTGATCTTGGTTTCTCGTTTTATTTCATTGAGTTGGTCTTCGACTTCAGATATTCTTTCTTCTGCTTGGTCAATTTGGCTATTGAAACTTGTGTTTGCTTCGCGAAGTTCTCGTATTGTGTTTTTCAGCTCCTTTAATTCATTCATATTCCTCTCTAAGGTATCCATTCTTGTTATCATTTCCTCGAATCTTTTTTCAAATCTTTTTTCAAGGTTCTTAGTTTCTTTGCATTGATTTAATATATGATCTTTTAGCTCACAAAAGTTTCTCATTATCCATCTTCTGAAGTCTAATTCCGTCATTTCGTCACAGTCATTCTCCGTCCAGCTTTGTTCCCTTGCTGGTGAGGAGCTTTGGTCCTTTCTAGGAGGCGAGGTGTTCTGGTTTCTGGTGTTTTCCTCCTTTTTGCACTGGTTTCTTCCCATCTTTGTGGATTTGTCCGCTGGTTGTCTGCGTAGTTGCTGACTTTTCGATTGGGTCTCTGAGTGGACACCCAGAGTGTTGATGATGAAGTATTTCTTTTGCTTGGTTTTCCTTCTACCAGTCTAGCCCCTTCGCTGTACGACTGCTGAGGTCCGCTCCAGACCCTGCTTGTCTGGGGTGCACCTCTAGCATCTGTGGCGCAGCGTGGGATGCTACCAGTTTCTTTTTCTGTTATCTTTGTCCCAGGATGATGCCTGCCTAATGTCAGTCTTTTGGATATAGAGGGGTCAGGGAGCTGCTTGAGGAGACAGTTTGTGCTTTATAGGGGCTTAATTGCTGAGCTGTGCGCTCTGTTGTTCATTCAGGGCTGTTAGGCTGCTATGTTTGATTCTGCTGCAACAGAGCTCATTAAAAAACCCTTTTTTTTTCTCAAATGCTCTGTGTTGAGGGGTTTGGGCTTTATTTTTGGATTTCCGATGAGGTGTCCCGCCCAGCTAGAAGGCAGACTAGCCACTGTTTGGCTGCCGAGGCTCTGCCCTGCTGTTGTGTGATTCGCCCTGTTCCTGCAGGCTCTGCTGTGGTCTCCGCCACACCCTGCGGCGGAGTCTCTTCATTGTAGCGTGTTGCCTCTGCAATGGCAGGCTGCGTCAGCAGTGGGCGTGTATCTCAGTAGGGACGGGTTGCCTCGGCAACAGCTGGCTGCATCAGCAGTGGGCGTGTATCTCAGTTGGGGCAGGTTGCCTCGGCCACGGCTGGCTGCGTCAGCAGTGGGCATGTATCTCATTTGGGGCGGGTTGCCTCAGTAGTGGTGGACGCCCCTCCCCCACAGAGCGTCTCCGACCGTCTGCTCGGGATAGTTTGAAATCGCGGTTTTGTTCGTCCCACTGGGTATCCCAAACGATCTGTCCCTGCAATCCCCTGGGCTGGCCTACTGTCCAAGTCTCGTTCAGTCTCAAGTCCAGCCCTCTCAAGTCTCAGGTTGCCGGTTCAACAGGGCACCCGGACAAGCGCGCCCTGTGGGGATTGCTGGGTAGGGCCGGCCGCCGCCGCCCCAGCTGCCGGCTTCGCCAGGCAGACCTACTGCCTGGCGTCCCGTGTCTTTTTTATACTTGGGAGTTTCCCCGTTCTGTGGGCAACAAAGATCAGTCTGGAAATGCAGCTCTGACTCACCGTTTGTGGATTCAACGCGAGCTCCGATCCTGGGTTGTTCTCACAGCGCCATCTTAAGTCCTCCCCCCGGTGAACTTTTTTTAAGAAAAAACTAGATATCTGGGTTTGTACAATAATTAAAATGATTCTCTTAATTAAGGACTCATGCTGAACTGCACTGCCTCTTCCCTCTGCTCAGCGCTCCCTTGCATCCACCCCTGCTAGTTGTGAAGAGCTCATTCTATGGCATTGTTTTTTAAGTATTTGGGAAAGCACAGACAGAGCTTCTAAACTTCAAACATTTGAACAAATAAACTAAGAATTAAGTCAATGAGAAGCCTTTTATTGAGTACAAAGCATGCAGTAAGAGAACTGAGGTCCACAGACGAATGTTAGCCTGGTTCCTTCTGCCATGGGGAGCACAGTGCAGGCACAGACCCACAGAGGGCTATGGAACCCAGGGCAGGTACTCCACAGAGGCATTGAGGGGCAGTGGTGCAGGAGGGAGGGCACACGTCACAGTGTTGGAGCAGAAGGTTGCTCTAGAAGTTTTCCTTTCTATGATTGCAGTCTTCAGAGCTTCAGAGAAACTCATGTCTGGGAAAACACACAAGCATTTCTGGAATCCCTCCATTCTCCAGAATGGTTCCCTGTGGTCTTGTGCCAGCATGGGAGGTCCAAGGCAGGAGTTCCTGTCTCTGGCTTTTATAAGTTCTTGCTGGTAGACACTTGGTTAGAGAATGGGTTTCTGCAGTGCTTACTTGCTTATAACCGGCTTTCCCTCCTATTAATCCTCATGTCAGCCCCATGTAGTCACTATATAGGTGTTCAGGTGACATTTCCTGCAGTTGATAGATGAGGAAAGTGAAGAAGTTTAGAGAGGACTGAGTGACATGACTGAGGTCACAGAGCCGGGAAGGACCAGACCTGTGATGTGGGCTGTATCTTCTGACTCGAAGGCTGGGCCCCGTCCACTCTTCTGCATGGGTCAGGGATAAATGACTATTTTTATATTCACCCAGATGGGGGAAGGCTCACTTCTTTAAGTTTGCAGTGTTCAACATGAATGTATTGACTTAACTCTGCCTTCTTGATGAAAATGTTCTTTTCTCTCTCTTTTTTTGTTCTTTTAATCTAAACCAAAACAGGCATCAAAAAGAAATCTGTTCTATGGTTTCAACCCTAGAAAAATGTGCAAAGCCTCAATCGGATGTCAGTTCAACACAAACTTCATCCCTGAATATGTTGAAGGGACAATGGGGCCTTTCAGATCAAAAGGTTCAGAAAAAGAAAGTCCTCCATGCAGGTATCAGTGAACAAAACGGCTTGACTCTTTTGCTGGTTTCTCTTCAAGGCAAGAAGATAGAATCAACCTAAACCCACATAATACTTTTAAAAAGCACTAAACCTATGTGTTTTTAAAATTAATATTTTTATTAAAATAATTATACATTCACATGATCTAATGTCTACTTACCCTTCATCCTCTTTTCCCCAATGGCAACATCTTGCAAAATAATAGTACAACATTGACACCAAGATATTGATATTGATACAATCCACAGGTCTTATTCAAATTGTCCCAGTTTTACTTGTACCGAGAGAGAGAGAGAGAGAGAGAGTGAGTGTGTGTGTGTGTGTGTGTGTGTGTGTCTGACAGTCTGTGTTTAGGTCTCCACAGTTTTATCACGTGTAGGTTTGTGTTTCTACCACTAGAGTCAAGGTACAGAAGAGTCATCACCACGGGGATCCTTCATGCTGCCCTTTTATAACCACACCCACCTTCCTTGCACACTCTTCCTACAGCTAAAATCAAGCTAAATGGTGAAAGACTGAATTATTTCCCCCTAAAATTGGGGAAAAGGATGCCTACTCTCACCATCCTATTCAACATAGCATGGGAAGTCTAGCCACTGCAACAAGGCAAGAAGAAGAAATAAAGCCAGAAAGGGTAGAGAGGAAGAAATAAAACTGTCCTTATTTGCAGATATCATATTGTCTATGTAGAAAACAGCAAGGGATGTACCAAAATTAGCTACTGAGTTGAGCAAGGTGTCTTACTACAGGACACACAAGAACAATTGCATTTTGATATGCTAACAGTGAACATGCAGCAACCTATATTAAAGTCATCCATAATTGCTCCAAATAAAATGAAATAACATGTAACAAAGTATATGCAGAATCTGTATGCTGAAAGTTATATAATTCTGCTGTAAGACACTAAGGATGACCTAAATAAATTGAGACACCATGTTCATAGATTGAATGAATTGGTGTGATAGATGACAATTCTCACCTCATTTATCTATAGGTTTAATAAAATTCCTAATAGAATCCCCAAAATGTGTGTATAAACACATACAAGCATATTTTAAAATATGTACAGAAACTTCAGGTTCTAGAATAGCTAAAATAATTTTGAAAAAGAGAATGAAGTTGGAGAAATCACTGTACTGGATATTAAGGCTTACCGCATAACCATATCAATCAAAACAGTGTGGTATTAGCAGGGGAACTGGTGGAATAGAGCCTAGATTTAAACCACACAAATATACCTGAATGCTTTTGACAAAGGTGCGAAATTAACTCAATGGAGGTAGTATAGCCTTTTCAACAAAGATGCTGAAACAAGATCTACAGTCAAAAAAGGAAAAGAAACTTGACCTTAACTTCACGTGGACCATGGATTTAAATGTAAAACAGAAAACTATAAAACTTCTAGAAAAAAATTAAATTTTTATCCAGTTGAGGAAGATCCACACATTTCTAGCTTTCTGAGAGTTTTTTTTTTTTTTATCATTAATGGATGCTGGATTTTATCAAATGCTTTTTCTATGTCAGTTGATGTAGGATTTTTCATCTTTAGTCTATCAAAATGGTGGATGACATCAATTGACATATCAATTGATATATACAAGGAAGCAGCCTTGTATATATCGGAATATTTCCCTCTTAGTCTCAGTGCATAATTCTTTTACTACATTGCTGGATTCCATTTGCTAGTATTTTGTTGTGGATTTTGGTATCGAAGTTCACGAAAGCTATTGATCTATAGTTTTATTTATTTATTCTTTTTTAGTACTATCTTCATCCAGCTTTGGTATCAAGCTACTACTGTCCTCACAAATGGGTTGGAAAATTGTCCCTCCTTTTCTATTCCTGGAAGAAATTGATGTAATTCTTCTTTGAATGTTTAGTAAAGTTATCATGGAGCCATTTGGGCCTAGGGACTTCTTTTCCAGATTTTTTATTATAAATGCAATTTCTGTAATGCTTTTAGGGATATTGTCCATTTCATCTTGGTTGAGTTTTGGCAGTTTGTGGTTTTTGAGTAATTGGTCTATTTTTTCTAATTTATCAAATTTTTGAGGGCAGATTTGTTTACTGTATATCTTTGTTAGCTTTTTAATGGCTGCAAGATCTTTAGCAATGAACTCTATTTCATTTTCAATGTTAGTGCTTCGATCTCTCTTCTTTCTTTCTTACTTTTTCTATGTAGCTAGAGGTTCTTGCTTTTCTTTCTATCTGTTCATTTGTTTCCAGAGAATGTGTAATTGTTGAAGCGCTTCCTTTGGTGTTGGCATCATGCGTTTGCTTTTTCTGATTCAAGGTATGATTGTTTTTCTAGTTATTGATATGATGGGTGGTTTTTGGTAGTATCCTGGACATTTTGTCTATTATGTTAGGAACTCTGCATCTCATTTAAGTATTTTATTTTAGAAAGTAGTCACCCTGTTTAAATTTAGCATGTGGGCCTTGACCTACTTTTGTGGGCTGTGGTTCTGATGGCAATTTAATTTTCACGGGCTCAGTGATATTGTTAAATATTTTGGTGCTTAATTTTTCTGGTGTTTCTGGGGCTCCTACTGGTCCCTGCTGGTGCTGCCTCAGCTGGCAGCAGGGATCCCCTCAGACCAGGATGTTAGCTGTCTCTGAGGGGAGAGTTGCAGCAGCTTCCCCCAGTGTTGTCTCTAGAGTGTCCCCATGTTACTGGCAGGGAAAGAGGGCCTTGAACCCACAGGGCCCAAGAGGGTTCCTGGAATGGGCCACTAACTGGAGATTGGCCCCTCCTGCAGGATCTGTCCACATGTTCCTGCTATCTCTGTACAAGGGAGCAGCGTGTTACATGGGAACAAACAGGTTTCCCACACTGGTCCCTTGTGTGGCTGCATCCCTTTTTCCAGTCCTGCCCGCCTGCTCCAGTGAATCTGAGTTTTGCCAGAGTTGCTACTTGTCTTAAACATTTTAATGGCCTATTGTCACTGCCACCATTTCACTTAGATTCAGGACGTTTGGTATTGGGAGACAATCAGATGCTGAGTTTCTGTTTTGTTTCCATTTGTGATGTTGAGGACTGATGAAATGCCATGATGATCCCACAGAGTCAGGGGAGGAGCTAAACGCTTGAATCCACTGCCAGACAAATGTTTCATTCCACATTTGCGGCCTTTGGGAATGGTATTTTTTATGTTTGAAGACATGGGGAGCTAAATTCATTTTCATTTGGCTCACATAAATCAGGTTGTTCTGCCTGGCAGTGTTGGTCAAGGTGGCCTGCCAGTGTGGACAGCAGCAGGAGCTCAGCTCTCTGATTTGGATTGTTACCTTTCTCTCACAGACATAGCTCCTAAGAAAATTTAGCTTTCTTAGCTCCTGGGTACAGAGACAACCAAGGCAGGGCTTACCCTTTCGTTGCCTATAAAAACAATGATTACATATAGCACACTCCTTCTCTATGCACGGAGACCACTGGTGTTACTTTTCTGTGAGAAAGATACCCATTTGCAGATTACTAGCTAATCTTCACTCTATCTAATATCTTGTAGGAGACGGTAAGTCTTCTCCCGGTGAGAACAAAGACACATTTCATTCACGAATGCTGACATAAAGCCTTGGTTCTAGGTACTTCTAAGGCCTCTAAATTATGAAGTACAGACTACACTTACAATTAGTGTGGTTTATGTTATCAAATATAAAAACTAGTCAAGATGACCCAGTGCCGGCTCATTGTCCTCTAAAGCCACAGATTCAAGGTCAATATTTGCTAAGTTGTCATTTGCCTGTAGAAGGAGCACATCAGAGGTTAGAAAATAACATAAAAATCTGATTGGCAATTGCGGTGGGCAGAATTTCTAGAATGGCTTACCAAAGATGTCCTACCCTAAACCCTGCAACCTTTGAATATGATGAGACGTCACTCTCATGACCAGGTTATGCTGACCTAGACGGGGTTATCTAGGTGGGTCCAGTGTAACCGTGGGAGCCGTGAAAAGCAGGAGCTATTTCCAGCTGGTGGAAGAAGAGAAAGTCAGAGAGATTTAAATCACAAGAGGAATTCAATGTGCTATTCCTGGCTCGAAGATAGAAGAGTTGTGTGAGAAGTAATATGGGTGCTTTAAGCAGCTGAGCGAGGCCCCTGGGTTACAGCCAGCAAGGAAATGGGGCCTCAGCCCTACAACTGCAAGGAGCTGGGTTCTGCCGACAGCCTGAATGAGCACGGAAGCTGACTTCTCTGCAAGAGAGGCCCAGCTTGAATTCAGATAAAGGGAGCAGGGCATCCCGGAGCATTCAGTTTGTGGCAGGTTGGGAACTAAGGTTGCATTCTTACTTTAAGGAGCTGATAAAATAGTTGTATGTAAAATATCTCCTTCCATCCCCAATTCCTTTAACTTCTCCCTGTGATACCAACAGAATCAACCAAAACCAGCCTGCTCAGAAGCCAGATGTCCTCCCTCAGGAGCTCAGCTTGCAGTGAAAGGAAGGATGGCCTCTCTAATGCCAGCAGCCGGAGGACTGCTCTAAATGACAAAGGCAAGCCAGAAAGAGTCTCTGGTCAGCCAGCCTCCCTTTCCCCAGTGTACCTGTTCCAGAAAGGGCTGGGTGTAGATATGTTGGGTAAATCATATTTTAAAATAAGCCCAGGTTGCTTCCTATTCAAAGGAATCCCTTCTAAGTCAGGTCTGCCTGCATTATGACCTGGGTTTTCTGAGAGCTGGCCTTGTGCTTATTGTGCCTGGGTATTTAATACACACGTGGCTCACATAACTATGGTCCTGCTGCTGGCCCTCCATGGTTTGATTTTGAAACTGTCATTTTTCATAGTTGGTTTATTTTCTTTCCTTTATTTAATGCATGTTGCTATCAGATGAGCCCCTCTCTGCTCCAAATTGTCAGCCTTTTGGGGACTGCATATGAGGAAAATGTGATTTTTTTCACTCAATTTTTATTACTATTGATAAAATTATTAATCTTAAAGTAATTTTTTTGAAAAGTTTAATGCCTGTAATATTATTCTTATGTTTCAAATAGTTGATAAATTAAAAATACCAGTTCAATACACACATACATACAATCCCCTAGGGAGTAGGAAGTGGCTGAGTGGCAAATATACACCGGTGGCTCCTCAGTCATAGTTTAATTGAACTCTGCTTTCTTCAGTGCTGATCTGTGTGATGTCTTTTCCTCAGTTTTTTTTTTTTTTTTTTTTTGAGACAGGGTCTCACTCTGTTACTCAGACTGGAGTGCAGTGGCAGGACCTTGGCTCACTGAAACCTCTGCCTCCCCAGTTCAAGTGATTCTCCTGTCTCAGCCTCCCAAGTATCTGGAATTACAGGTCCCAGATAATTTTTGTATTTTTAGTAGTAATGGGGTTTCACCATATTGGTCAGGTTCGTCTCAAATTCATGACCTTAGGTGATCCACCCACCTTGGCCTCCCAAAGTGCTGGGATTTGGGCCGGGCACAGTGGCTCATTTTCAGTTAACCTGCCACATTTCCTAAGTGGTCTACATGCACATGCCTTAAAGGGCTTTTCAAATGATGATTGGGATATGATTTCTTAGTTATTTAACTAGCTCACGTACAACAACACGCCTCCTTCTGAATGTGGCTCTTTCAACAGATATCCTTTTTCATTTATAAATACACATTTATATAAGGATATATTTAAAACCCCAAATATTAATTTGAAAATTTGAACGTACAACTAAACAGGACCTAACAGGTTGTTTGGTTTTCTACATAAGCTGAAGAACCACAAAACAATCTATCAGAAATGAAAATGTTGATCAAGGCTCTCTTGTGTAATTTGGAGGAATCTCAAAGGTTGATACTGAACAATCATCGGTTAACGGTGTTTTTATTGAACACCTTTTAGAGTTGTGTGTTTTCCAAATGAAAGAATGAATATGTCTCGTTGTCTCAAAACAATGTAGTGCTATATTTATCCATGCATTGGTCTGTAATTGCAAAGGAAACTTGCCTGAGAGCCTGCTCTGACACATCAAGATATGTTCTCTGAAATGTGGTCCATTTATGAACTCTCAGTCACAGCTGGACCCCGACAGGTGTGATCCCTTTGCATTTTATGTAAAACCCATATATAAGGAAAACATAGAACTGCCTTCCCCTTCCACAGACAGAAGCATCCTGCTGGCTGAGGAGTGTCTGGATGACCAGTCATCAGAAAGGGTGACCCAAGAAGGAAGCCAGGTTTATGACTACGAGTGAGTTATTTAATTTGACGAAGACAGTTCTGTTATGCTTTTATTGGTTAATCATTAAATTTAAAACACCACCTCATATTCTTAGTTCTTCAGATGTGTCTTCAGAAAACTGGCTCAAGACCTATGGCTTGGTTGCCAAGAAACTCACCCTCATGGATGCCTTGTCAGTGGCGGCGGTCCCCCACAGCTCCACCTATGTTCCCGTCCTGGACAAGCATGTCATGTCTAAGGTCTTTGATGAGGTAAACCGATTGTCTATATGTCCCTACTTGAGATCATTTTCATTTTCTGCTCCAATGAAAAGCAGTCCAATTTCTTATATGGTTGTAACAGAAATGCATTTTAGCCATTGGGGGAAAAATTATTTGCAAAGGCAGTAAAAGGGAGAGAGAGACTCTCTTAAGAATTTGGGTGTGGTGGTTAATGCCTTTAATCCCAACACTTTGGGAGGCTGAGGTGAGCAGATCCCTTGAATTCAGGAGTTCGAGACCAGCCTGGGCAACATTGCAAAACCCTGTTTCTACAAAAAGTACAAAAATTAGCCAGGCATGGTGGCACACACATGTAGTTGCAGCTACTTGGGGGACTGAGATGGGAGGATCTCTTGAGCCTGAGAGGTTGAGGCTGCAGTGAGCAATGATTGCCTGGGTGACAAAGCGAGATCTTGTCTCAAAAACAATGAAAATAAAAATTCTCTTTTTAAGCTGAGAGGAAACTGACCTTTGTTGGATTGGTACTTCATGGTTCATTAATAATGGATAGAAGTGTGGGGATGCAGAAATGTTTGAAAACTCTAGGTCAGAGTCGTGAGTGAACATCAAGTATCATTCCTTATGAAAGGAAAGGGAGGACTTGGAGAGATTATGTCCTTCCTTTCCTTACCTTCTCTTCCTAAATTGAGTGGCATCTTTTGCCTCAAAAAGCCTTCAAAGGAAAAAGTTAAGAGGGCAAGTGAGCAAGCCACATGCTAGCAAAAGAACCACCAGACTGTCCTAGGCAGGTCCCAAGAGGGCGTGGTAGGTTAAATGTGGAGGAAGGTCAAGGAAGTATTGAAAACTTAGCACTGAATTTGGCAACAAGGAAATGCTCATCTTTACAAGAATAATTTCAGTGGAACAGCTAATCTCAGGTCAGACTGCAGCGGGATGAAGAGCACCAAAAAAATGAGAACATGAAGACTGAACCTCAGTGGTTCCTGGCAAATACAACAGCAACTAACGATTTAAATAAAAACATTTCAGTCTTTGCAGTCACTGAATGGAAACAATATCCTTAAAAGACCTGTCTCCTGCTGAAATCTTTGCAGAGGAAATGATAAGATGCTTGGGGTTTGCTTTATAATAATTGGGGTGGTGGGAGTGGGGGGGGTGGGGCAGGGGAGGAAGTAGATAAAATAGATTGACCGTGTGTTGATCGCTGTTACATTTGGATTAAGACTTGTTGAGGAGGGTAGTTTTACTATTCTTTCTGCTTTTTTGTACATTTGAAATTTTCCATAAAAAGAAGTTGAAAAGATCAAAGGCAGGAGAAAGTTTTTTTAAAAAATAACTGGCCTTGAAATAGCTGAGATTTGATGTATTGGAAGAAGCAGACAAATTGGTGAATTTTTTTTTTATTAGCACATTTAAAAAATTATCACCCGTGGTGGCCCACCTGCCTCCTAGTTAGGCATGACTAGTGACTCTCCCTCCAGAGGCTGTGTGTGTGTTCTCCTCTAGGCTGGTTCCTGGCTGCTTTGTCTCAAGGTGAGTGGTCCTGTCCCTGGCTATTACCCTTGGGATTGGCAGATTTGATTTATACCTGATTAGTCAGATATCAACTCACAGATATCACTCAGATATCAAGTTCAGATATCACTTGAACTTGACTTCTTCTAGAAGCAACAGAGAGAAACTGAACAGTGATATATTTCTTCTAGGGGGTTTGGGGATAACTTCTTCATATTCTCTGCAGTTATATTCCTATTCTTGAGTTTTATTTAGGACAAAATATGTTTAGTGAACTATACTTGGAAATAGAATTTTCTTGGGCTTATTATGCCTCCTTCTAAATGTCCCAACAACCTGAGCTAGAGTGAAAAGTAAAGTTCTTGAAAAAAATATGGTAGGGTAGGGAAACAGAAGCATAAAATTCAAGGAAGAACCATAAAGGAAAGATTTATAGGCTGAGTAAGAAAAAATGTTATTTTGCCTAAAAACATATGTATAGAATAAAGGCAAATCTCAGAAAAATACCTGTAACACATATGACAGACAAAAAGGGTCATAAAGTAATATCTTACATTGTGTGTCAGTATAAATCACTGTGTGTGTATGAATTTGTGTTCAGTCTGCAAACACTCTGGCACACACATCCATATCATAAGGGAATGAGAAAATGATAAATACCCCACTGGAAAATTTAGGAAAAAAAGAAAAAAGTCAAAACCATATACGAAAATATTTAACTTTACTGGTAACCAAATATATGCACTTAAAAATACAAATTGAAAATCAGTTAGATACCACCTCCCCCATCAAATTGGTGAGGTTAAAAAGTACTGATAAGCAGTAATGGCAATAAGGGTGGAATGGACACTTACATTTTGCTAGTGAGAGTATAAATTGGTGCATTCTTAGTGTAAAATGTTCAGAAGACTTAAGGGCTTATATTTACCCCAGTAAATTAATGTATTACTAGGAATCTGTGTAAGGAAATAATTAGAGATACTGAAGAATATGTGCAGAGGATAATACTGCTGCCTTATAGCCAACAATAGAAAACACCACAAATTCATATAATGGAATGTCATACATTCGGCAAATATCTCATTTCTGAAGAATAAGTAATGACATGATTGAAAGCCCTCATGCTAAATGAAATATGCTAAATGAAATAAATCAGAGTATATAGTATGTTAGAAATTTGGTTGTACATGTGACTGATCCAGACATGGTACTTTTTCTTTCCCTCCCTTTTTTCTTTTACCAAAATGTTAACAGTTTAGCATGGTGAGATTGTTGGAGAGGTTTGGTGGGTTTTTTTGTGTTTTTTTTTTTTTTTTTTTTTGAGACAGAGTCTCACTCCATCATCAAGCTCCAGGCTGGAGTGCAGTGGCACGAACTCGGCTCACTGCAACCTCCGCCTCGCAGGTTCAAGCGATTCTCCTGCCTCAGCCTCCAGAGTAACTGGGATTACAGGCACACGCCACCATGCCCAGTTAATTTTTTTGTATTTTTAGTAGAGATGGAGTTTCACCATGTTAGCCAGGATGGTCTTGATCTCTTGACCTCGTGATCCGCCCACCTTGGCCTCCCATGGTTGTTTTTTTAAATGTACTTTAAAATTTTTATTCTAATACTTGAATTCTGAACATATATTAATTATACACTGAGAAAAATATTAAGAAAAGCAGACCTGAAAGCAAATAATAAAATAATGTAAATGTAATGGGAACTTAATTTTTAATTGGCTACTTTATTTTTATCTGATAAGTAATATATGACTAATTCTGAGTATATGAAATTTAAACAATACTGAAGTCTTTAGAGGAGGCTTCTCTCACAACCACTCCAATCCATGAAGGAAACACATTGAATAGTTTTGGAATTTCCAATTCTTCTTCTACATACGCATGTCAGTATGTGCACAGATAACACATTTATACATAGACACATAAGAACTTTAATAAGCATGAATAAGATAATACCATATATATTTACTATTTTTGTACCTATTTTAAACATTTTGTCTTAGAGTTCTTTTCACACAGGTAGATGGTCTCATGCCTATAGTTGCAAGGTTCTTCCCCATTATGAATGGATATTTACATTGTGTCCTTCCTTCCCCTCTTACAAACATTCCTGTAACAGGTTTCTTTGCACATAGATTTTTGGGCACATGTATAAATCTGTCTTCAGAATAAATTCCCTCAAGTCAGATGACTGGACCCAAAGGGTATGTACATTTTAAATTTTGGTAATTCAAATCATCCTCCAGATTCATTGTACATTTTTACTAGTATATCTCCACAGACAGAGTAAAATAATACTCTCTTCCTAAGAGAAACTCTGTATAATACTTGGTAATCATTAGTCCAAGGTGTATAGAAATGTTTTGAAAACCCTGAAAGTAGTATGCAGACATAAGATCTTTATTCAGCCTGTTCTTTCCTCATTGGCTCATATGCTGAAGAAGCAAACTTAATATTCAGTTCAACATTTAAAAACTGTTTCTCTGAGAGGCATATGATATATCTATACTCTATGAATAATAATATGCCTACTCTGAGGTTGTTATGGGGTTAAAAGAAGTAATGCATACAGTGGAAAGTACTTAGTAGGCACTTAAAAGGTTGGCTTTCATTATAAACTTATTTAATACATTTAAAGGCCTATTGTATGCCTGTGTTGTGCTCTGCAATACAGTGCCAAAAAGGAAAGCCAACATTTCTCCCTAAGCACAACGGACAGTCTCAGGAAGAAATAAAAATGAAAATGAGTGAAGTTCTAGTTCAATGTGACGAGTGGGAAGTGCTGAGTGAAGATGCAGAAGAGAACCCTAACGTGGTTTTAGTTGCCACAGAAGGTTTGCCTTAGCTAGTGGCATCCGAGCTCAGACCTGAGGGGAAGAGAAGGAGGTATGAAGGTGGAGAGATGGGAAAGAGAGTCCCAGGCAGTGGAGGAGCTCTGGGGAAGCCTAAGGGACAGAGAACATTTGTCATTCCAGAGGAAGTTTAGTGTGAGAGGAGAAGGTGATAAAGCTGTTGAAGAAAGGGCCTTGATTGAGTTAAGGATGTTGGACTTCATCCTGAAGGGAATAGAGGGGTTTTTAGCAGAGGAGAGAGATTAATTTGGAGCTTTAGCTAACAGAGAACAGTTGAAGAGGCATGAGGCTGGGGAGATGGGGCCAGTCAGGAGGCAGAGTCTAGGTGGCTGGAACCAGTAGGCTGTGTGGCTGGAACACTGGGGATGGACCCAAAGCTCTTTATAAAGTCAAGTCAATGATGTGGGGCTGAGAGAGAGAAAAATGCCAAGAGTGATTCTCCAGACTCCAGCCTGGAATGTCAAGCAGAAGGAAAACAAAGGATGAGTGTCCTATTCTTTAGGAGCACATTCTAGTCTTCTGTCTCTAGAACACAAAGCTAAGGGGAGGGGATGAACAGTTCTCAAGTGCATCCCAAGGGCACTTGTGCTTGGTGCCTTTTGTGGCATTGTGAGTTCTCATGCCAACCTGCACATAGGCAGGCACTGCACAGCACACTTGCCCTCCCTTATTCTTAGTAAGACTCATCGTGATGACAGGCACATGCTGCAGTGATCTCCAATCTCACATCCAAAGCACGTTTGTATCTTTGATTCCCTAATATTTTCTCTGACTGGAAGACACCCTCAGCTATAAATGGAAAGAATAACAAAATAATAATCTAAAATATTTCCCACTTCATGGGATGTATACCTTTTTGATATTTGGACCTTTGTGAAAAAGCGGACAAAAAGTAGAATGGAGTTGAAAAGGAAACACACTAGAATCTGAACTCACTTCACTGAGAATCGTAATTGCCTCTTCCTCCTATGTTCTGTGCACAGCCACATCTGTCTGCATAGAGTTGTAAAGCAGTGTCTTTGTCCCCAGCGCTTTGTTTCATTCATCACTGATGTATGGATTCTTTCTTCTTCTGGAACACAATGCTGTTTTGGTTTTCAGTGTTTCCTGGACCAGCATCAAATCAGTCACTTTGGAAATGAGGTACTGAGCAAAGAGGTTGCCCTAGCAACTCCTCATTACAAGATACAAAATGGATTTGGTAATTTTATCTTAGCTCTTCTGAAATTATTAACTTGTCCCCAAGTCATATACAGAATAAGACTGATTTAGCGATATAATTAACCTAGAAATGCTGTTTATTGCTGGTTGCTTTGAAAAACATTGAAAGAATTTTGGAAGATGAGTCTGTACCACTGGAGAATCTACATCATCACCCATCATCATCATCGTTATCGTAATGTCTTTTACAGCATCCCTTCAAGACTTCCTGTGTTGTCCATCCTTCTCGGGATTCTGTACATACCTTTGTAGCCAGATATCCTGGATTTGTGCTCCAGCTCTGTCATTTACTCCTGAAGGACCATGGCAAGGTCCCTAATCTAGTATGTGATGCACCCTCATCACATACTTGGTTCTGAGTAAAGCATTTGATATGGTCAAATATCTCATCTAAAATTTAGAGTGACCTGTGAAGTGGCTATTCATTTCACCATTTAGCTGACAAGGAATGTTGAGTGCAAAGAGGCTAGGGGTGCTATCAAGTCATGACATTTTGTTGCTTTTAAATATAATAGCAATGAACACAAAACTATATAGTGATAGAAAAGCTTTTTAAATTAAAATTTAGAACAATTTTCACAAAACCTACGTATGTATATATTCATTTATAGAAATATTAGAAAATGTTGATAAGTAAAAAAGAAGCAATAGTTATCATCCAGTCCATCATCTCATGGTTATGTGGCCAGGTCTTCTTACTTTCTTTATATACATCTCTAAACACTTTGTTCTTTGTTTTTGTTTTTATCGCAGTGAAGTCAAATCAAACATTCTGTTTTGTATCTTCATTTTTAAATCACCTATCCATGAACATTGTTCTATGCTAGCATATACTTATCTACTATACCAGTTTAAATGCTCAGTGTTTTAATTGAAATATATTAATTTAAACTTAAATTGAGAATCAAGTTTTATTTTCTAAAAGTTTAGATAGAAAAACTGTGAGATGTAATTTATACTGTGGTAACATATTCTTATGGGTTTATGAATGATATTATTGACACGCCATTTGGTCGGCTAATTTTGTGGCCCTGCTTTCACTTTGTTCTATGGAACTCGTAGGTGTTTCAGATTGAAAGGCAGACATTTAAGTTTTGGCACTTGGCCATTTGCACAACTGCAATATCTATAAAGCCATTGCATTTACATTCAAAGATTCATCTGTGTGGGATTTGCACAGCCTTTGCATTTCCATTACACACATCCAATCAGAACCTCTCCTTGGCCAGTCTGATAAATAAGCTCTGGGATATTTATTGGAAAAAGTGACAGTTGAAAAACAGTGAAGGTGGAGGATTCAGTCAGGGTTGAAGAATAGATAATCACCAGTTTCACGGTATCTTCTCATTTCAAAATGTTTTGTTATTGCTTTTAAACACTGCTGGAATGTTGTCAGGTGGAATACTACCTCTTCTACTTTAACAATCAGTAGCTGTGGTGCAGTTTGGTATTCTGTGTTCTTAGCTTGGCATATATTATGAACTCTGTTTTTACAATAGCCATTTCAAGATGAATTTTAGTGATTACATGAACACTCAGTAATATAAATTACTACAGTTTGTTTAACTATTCCTCCCATTTGGGGGCAATTTACTTGGAATTTTAAAGAGTGCTCATTTTCCTATATCTCTTTGCTATTCCTTAAAACAGTTAATAGTAAAAACAAAAAATATCAAAAACCACTGTTAAATGATATTTCAATTTTAATTCTTTTATTATTTGTGAATAGTTATTTTATATAACCTAAATATATCTCTTAAACCATTTTTCACATTATCCATATTTTTAGCAAATACCTCTTAAATAGCAGTTACATTTCATCTCATACCTCAACTACAAAAAATTCAAATTTGGTGGAATCCAAAAAATTATATTTTATAATATGATAAACTTAGAAGAAGTTTTGAATCTCAGCCATTAATTTATATGTAGTTTTAGTTTTTCATTTGTTCAATAAATGATTATTTTGTACATGTATTGTTCTAGAAACTAATACTTTTAAAGGGGAATAAAGGCTTATAAAGTTTGGTGAAGAGGAAAGATATATAATGAAGCTGCAATTAAATGCATTTGTCTCTAGAGGGTTTGAATAATAAAATATGTAGCATGCTTAGTGCCTGCCAGAGACTAAGGATAAATATTATCACTATTGATAATCACTACTGAGTACAGTGGTTACTTGCCAAGTATTTCATCTCACAGTGGGAAGAATTCTAACAGAATCAGCCCAAATTGGCCTGTTCATGCATCCCAGCAATTCCTTCTGCCTTTATGGTCAGTGAATGTCTCTCTGCATCCTCCATCCCATTGCTATCGCTACTTCTACCTTTCTGCTGGTTATAATCTTGTCACACATGGTATAATTATTCATGCCAATTTGATAAGGCTTCTAGGTTAACCTCAAGATAATTGAATTAAAGTAGGTAATACCTTAAGCCTCCCTTTTTAAAATCAAATATTATCCAGAAGAGTCCTCATTAGTTATGTTCGATTTGCCTTATAACAGTAATAAGTATACATTTTTCAAGGTGCCATGATCAGGTAGTTTTATTCCCTCTCAAACAGAGCTCTCAATATCTTCATTAACCTCAGCTCTCTCCCCACTTGCTTTCTTAGAGAAGCTGAGGTGCCATGATTCTGTCCCCCAAGTCCTTATGAGAATGCCCTTTATGACCTCATAGTCACACTAAATTTGACATCATGAAGAGAACATTTCCTTGTGATCTCCACATGGCCACCATGTTGTAAAAACTAAGATGTCAGACTCGAAGTGTGGAGTATGACTTTGTCTTTCCCTGGATCTGCATGTGGAAAGGAAGAAGAGTGGGTGCACACAAGCCAAATCTGAGCTACTACCGCACTGAAGCCCACAATGGCCACGAAAGGCACGAGGTTGAAATCCACAAAAGAGGGAAGTGGAACACGAAACAGTGGGTTTTTCTTAAGTACATTGAGTCGGGAGTCAAGCTGATCGTGGTGAAATGTTGTAATGTTGCTAAATTTTCTGTGGTATTGATTTACAATTGTGCCAAACTTAGCAAATTTTGGGAGCTATTTACAGCAGACTTCCAAAGGGATATTTTTTTTTTCCAGGGAGAGAAAAGCCTAAGGGACTTGTACTTTGTTGAGACTGATCTTTTTTCTTCTAAGGGTTTATCTGACATACAGCTCTATTTCCAGGGATGATTTTTTTTTAATTTCTATAAGCTTCATTCCATTTTCAAAGTTCAGTCCTCCCACCTTTCAGCCCACTGTCTGGTTTCTTCTCTCTGACAAGAATTGTTTAGAAGCCACATGGTGAATTCACGTGGTTGTTAAGTAGCAAGATTGGACTGTGCAGTTTCTTAACTTATTTTCTTTCTCTTCAGTTTTCTAAAACTTTGCCTATTGTTTATTTTAGTCTTGATGGTTTAATTATAAAACGAAATATATGTACTTAAAAAAATGAAACAATACAGTAAAAAGTAGAAGTGTTATCTACCTTCTTCACTTGTCTTGAAATCCCAGTTTTTAGAAGTAACCACTATTGATAGTTTTAAACCTACGCTTTAAATGTTTCCATTATTTTAAAAATAAAGCGTTTCAGATAAAACTGCATCCTCCTGTGCAAACCCTTTTTGTTCCACTTCCCATTCCTCCTTCTCCAGATAAACCCTAGCATGAATTTTCATATATATTTTAATATTCTTAAGACAAAATCACTGAAACATTGTCCTACAGGTTTAAAACTTTATAGAAATGGTATTATGTTGTGAGCACTACTATGAAACTTAACATTTGTTTTAACATTATGTTTTCGAGATTTTACTTATCTTGATTAATTTTTTTCTGCTCTATTTTTCCATTAAGTGCAATATCATTTTTTGTAAATACTAATATACTTGAACTTTTTTAATCTGTTTTTTTTTTTGCTTTCTGTTAAATATCATTTTATTTTCTACTTTCCTGCCTTTTGTTGGATAAAGTTGTCTATATTCCCTCTTCCCCCACCCTCACCTGCCGGCTGCTTGTGTGGAAGCAGTAGGTTGTATTTCTGTTCCTTTAGTGATTATTTAAAAGTTTTAATGTACATGACAATTTTTTAAACTAAGTCCCAAGGTATTTTGTAGTTTTTTTTTTTTTTTTCCCTGATGAAGTCTTGCTCCATTGCCAGGCTAGAGTGAAGTGGCACAATCTCGGCTCACTGCAACCTGCCTCCCGGCTTCCAGTGATTCCCCTGCCTCAGCCTCCCGAGTAGCTGGGATTACAGGTGCATGCCACCATGCCTGGCTAATTTCTTGTATTTTAATAGAGATGGAGTTTCACCAACAGGCCAGGATGGTCTCAATCTCCTGACCTCATGATCTGCTCACCTCAATCTCCCAAAGTGCTGGGGTTGCAGGCAGGAGCCACTACCATGAGCCCAGCCAGTATTTTGTATTTTTATTTTCCTTCCAAACACAATTGGGGATTTTAGTACCTTTTAATTAGTCATTAAAAACCCTTCCCCCCCCAAAAAAATCTTGTCACTGTGATTTAGAGTTTCACTTTTGCCTTTCAAACATATACATTAATCTTTTTTAACTTTCAATAGTTAATTAAATTTTTTAACAGTTTCAGCTGCGTGTATTTTAATATCTAAAAACATCTCTTTGCTGTTGAATGATAGTTCAGCTGGATAGAAAGGTCTCTGTTGACAGTAAATTCTCCTTAGCAAATAAAAATGTCCTCTTCACATATCTGATATATGCTACTCTTTCATACAGTCTGTTTTGCTTGAGTTGCTGTTAAGATTTTCTTTTAGATTCAGTATGCTGGAGTCTTATGATGATGTGTCTACGTGTGGATTTATTTTTAGTCTTTTGTCGGGGGCTGATTTTTGATCTAAGGCTTACTTCTTCTATTAAACTCTAGAAAACTCAGTATTATTTCAAATGCATTGCTTGTCTAATCATCTTTCTATTCTATTCTTTTAAAATGTCATTTAATATATATTGAAGTTTCTCAATCATTATTTATCTATACTATTTTTGTCTCTCTGTGAAATATTCTGGGGAAAGTCTACAGTACTATCTATCACCCAGTTCACCAGTTCTTTTTTTAATTTTGTCTAGCCTAGAATTTATTCTATTAGGATTATTTTTTGTTTCAATTATAATGTCTTTTTTCCAAGATAGATTTTTTCCTTGTTTTTTTTCCTATCCATTACTAAAGTAAGTTTTTATACTTTTATATGGCTGTAACATCTTTGAACAACCTAATAATAAACAATTTTAAACATAATTTAAAGCCGTTGTTAGATGGCTCATAAAGTAAATTTACTGTCAAATGAATTGACATTCTAATTGTTGATTTGCTCAGCTATGATTTTGCATTTTTTGGTGTGTACTTGGGAATTCTAGTATGTTGGCTTATTTTAGCAAGATTCTTTAAAAATCTGCCTTTTCTCTTTCTCCTTCTATTTTGCCGTTGCCTAAATCTATCCCCTTGATCCATCCCTCAGAGCTCATGGGCATTTACAGCTCTTGTTCCATGGTGATGTTGTGGATAGCACAGATTCAAAGAGTGCGCCTTGATTTAAGTCTTGATTGTGAGGCTACATCAGTGTTCTCTCTCCCTAGGCAGGACCGTCTTTCAGGGGTGAGAGACACTCATACCAATGCTGACATCAGGCACTGAGCCTGACACAGGCCTTCATTTTTCAGAACCCTCATAGTCCCACTAGCTTTCCAGGGGTTGAGCTCCCATTGCCCTGCCATCTTTGGACACACAGCTTAACAAGCCCACAGCTTCAGCTCCACCCATATGTATACATTTCTACTCAGCTCTTTGTCTTTAGAAATATATTTATCATACATTTGTCCTTTTATTTCTCCCTCCCTCCCTCCTTCCTTCCTTCCTTCTTTCCTTCCTTCCTTCCTTCCTTCCTTCCTTCCTTCCTTCCTTCCTTCCTTCTTTCCTTCCTTCCTTCTTCCTCCCTTCCTTCCTTCCTTCCTTCCTCCCTTCCTTCCTTCCTTCCTTCCTTCCTTCCTTCCTTCTTCCTCCCTTCCTTCCTTCCTTCTTCCTCCCTTCCTTCCTTCCTTCTTCCTCCCTTCCTCCCTTCCTTCCTTCCTTCCTTCCTTCCTTCCTTCCTTCCTTCTTTCCTTCCTTCCTTCCTTCCTTCCTTCCTTCCTTCCTTCCTTCCTTCCTTCCTTCTTCCTCCCTTCCTTGTATTATTTTCTTAAACATAGCAACAACAATAACATTGTTGTATCATTTTGGAGACAAGGGGAAACATAAAAGCATGAACTATATCATCTTAATTAAAATTAAAAATTTATTTCTTAAAAATTATTCTCCCACATTTCTAAAATGCCTACATGCTCCTTATGGGTGAAATCACTTTTGAAACAATGATAGTATAGCTTGTTATTTTCCTGTTAGACTTCTTTGCTTTTTTTGTTTAAATATTAATATATGGAATATACCTTTTTGGGAACATGCATTAATTCCTTTATCAACAAACATTTGTTGAGGGCACACTGTGTGCCAGGTACTATTCTTAGTGATAGGAATACAGTAGTGAATACCACAAAATTTCTTGTCCTATGGAATTTACATTCTGCTAGAGAGAGGTAGGTAATATGCAAACAGGTAAACATAAAGTTACAGTTACCATTAAGATGAAAGAAGAATTGGGAAGGAAAGAATGAAGGAGGGTTTCTATTTTAGAGAAGATGAGGTAAGCATCTGTCACCCAGTTTCTCCCTTTGAATACAACTGTCAATCTTGGATAGAATACGTGGAGAAGCTAACAGTGAACTTTGAAATTGAAAGAGTACCCCACAATTGGGGAAGGAGACCAGAATTCAAAGTTCTACCAAACCAAGACATTTACTATCTTTTCCCCCTGGAGCTGCCTGGCATGAAATCAGAGGTATCCCAAAACCCAGAAGTAAGTACCAGGCACAGAAACAACTCCAAAAGAAGCCTCATTTTCTGGTACTCTGCTGTTCTTACAGAATGTGATTTATTGATCACTAAGCATTCTTTGTTTGACATGTGTAAGAATCTTTTATCTGAGATTGCGCCATTGCACTCTAGCCTAGGTGACAAGAGTGAAATTCAGTCTCAAACAAAATGAAACAAAATAAACAAAAAATAAGAAAAATAGTCAAAATATAGTGACTATAATAAAATATTCTCAAAAGAAAATCAAATGTAAAACAAATGCATGGAAAAGGTGTTTAACCCAAATAGCAATTTATGAAGAAACAACGAGATCATATTTCTTATTGCCCACTCTTACCAATTTGACAGAGACTTCTGAAGATAACTCTCAATTCTGATTAAAGTTTTCTGAAACACTTTTGGTTGTTGTTTTTTGTTGTGTGTGTGTGTGTGGTGGTGGTAGTGGTGATTTCTAAAATATATAGTTTTATACATTGAAAGGTAAAGGTTAGCAATGATATCTCTGATTCTTTTTTCTCTGTGATGTACTGAGTTTTCTAACACAGTAATTTTTTTATATATTGACTTTATAGTCAATTATACAGCTATGTATATTTTCAAAGGCATACATCAACCTAACAAGTGACACTTTCCTTTCCTTTGGCATTGACATGTAGGTGTTCCCTGTGGCACATGTGTGCAATGACACAAATAAGATGACATTAATTAACCCCCAAGGAGTCAAGCTCAATATCTACAAGCAAAAAGTGGAACAGGCAATTCAGTCCTACGAAAGGTGAGTATTACTCTTGGCTGCTCTTTAACGGATGTGGAATTTATTTTATGGAGGAGGAGATTTCTCTTGTTTTAGCTTAGCTTTTTTTAAAAAAAAAAATGAAGCAGCTATTTAAAATTGTTCAGGCTGGGTGTGGTAGCTCATGTCTGCAGTCTCAGCACTTTGGGAGACCAAGGCAGGAGGCCAGCTTGAGGCCAGGAGTTTGAGACCACCCTGGGCAACATAGAGAGACCTTGTCTCTACAAAAAAATTTAAAAAATAATATCACAACAGGGTGATTGCAATCAACAATAATTTGTACATTTAAAAATAATTAGAAAAGTATAATCAGAGTATTTGTAACACAAATACTCATAACATCATACTCAAGAAAGGATAAATGCTTGAGGTGATGGCTAGCCCATTTACCCTGATGTGTACATCATATGCCTGTATCAAAATATCTCATGTAACCCACAAATATATACATCTACTGTGTACCCGCAAAGATAAAAACAAAATTCTGTGATGAAAAATAGATAAATATTAGCTGGATGTGGTGGTGCTTGCCTGTAGTCACAGCTACTTGGGAGGCTGAGAGGGAGGATCACTTGAGCCCAGGAGTTGGAGGCTGCAGTGAACTATGATTGCACCACTGCACTCCAGCCTGGGTAATAGAGCAAGACTCGTCTAAAAAAAGTTATTCGTAAGGAATATCAACAACAGTAGCAACAGCTAATGTAGGGGCTTCCTGCATGCTAGGCACTGCATCAAGTACTTTACCTAAATATTTTCAACAAGGTTTTAAAGAAACCATCTTTCCTTTCCAAAATCTATAAAAAAAATCTCATTTCCATGAGATCCTTAAAGTTTTCCTTTTAGCAGAATGCATCTGATTGTTTTGGCATCTAACATTCTGTAAAATAACTAATAAAACTCAACAATAATGAGATAATGGAAATAATAGTTTTTTTATTTTTAAATTACTTTTATCAAGTTCAAGATGATGATCAAGTTGATAGCAGTAAGAATAGCCCTTGTGTTCTGGCTGAGACAGGAGCCTCTGCTCCTATGTGAATCCTTGTCCATGCTGTAATCACTTCCCTCCTCAGTCCCCAGCCCTTAATTAATCCTGGGTGCACAAACTTAAACTCCAAGTATTCCAGCTTCTTCAGTCCAGCCTGTCCTCAGTTCTGGGAACTGTGCAGTTGGGTTGTCATTTGCCACTACATGGGAAGTGAAATAAAGTTCAGGAAAGTTAACTATTGGCCCAGACCAGCATGTGTTGGTCTGCTGTCATTTTGCAATGTGTCTAGCATGTGTTTAAAACAAATATAAGTCCTGATCCTGTCCCATGAAGCACATGATCCAGTCCAATGGCAGTCCTCGCCCTATGGTGCCCATCCCAGGCATCTCCATGCCCCTTTTAACGTGAGCCTCTTCTGCTGCCCTCACCAAAGAGTGGAGGCTGCCTTACTGGGCTTCTCAGCAGCCTCCATGAGCGTCTCAGAATTTCTGAATCTTTACCTGAGAGGAAGGAAGAACCAAGGATGAGCCTTTCTTTGGGAAGCAGGATGAGATATTCAAGGCTCACCCTTCCCCATGAGTCAGGGACTTCCAGACAGGCCTTGTCTCCCAGCTTGGCTCCTCTCCTGTTAGGCTGCTGTCCCCAGCTGGGTCTTTCATCTCTTCTCACCTCAGCACCAATGACTGTCCTCAGAGAGGCCTCTCAGGAGCGCCTCTCCACGCCCACCCTGCATGTGACCCTCAGAGCACTCAGGGACAGTGGCTTGGTGACTGTCTCTGCCCTCTAGGATGTCAGCTCCCAAGGCCAGGGGCTCAGCCATCTTTGTTTCCTCCTTCACCCCCTATTCCTAGCAGGTGCTGTATGTATATGACTATTCAAATTTTATATAATTCCATTCTTCAAATTCAGTCATTCAAAATACAATATGACAATGCCATTCAAATTCTAATGTCGTTTGCTTCAATAATTCAAATATTTGAGTCCTATAATTACCTGGCCTGTGAAAGCCTGGTGCAGGGCCAGGAGCTAGTTAGAGCTCTGTGGTCACACGGTTTGCAGGGGTTTCCTGCTCGGTTCTGACACCAGCTCTGTTCCAGCATGTGACAGTTGTGAGTCTCAGATTCCTTGTTCACAGAATCTATCTCACAGGTCTGTGTGAGGATTGTGTAAGTCATATATAAAGCGGAACTGATGTTCCTTACTTCTCCCTTTCGCTTATGGCTCTGCTGACCCTAAAATGACCATAGTGCATGGAGTGAAATTGTCATATGGCTCTTCCCACTGCATTGACCTTTTCCCAAGGGTTTCAGGAAAGGACAAGGACCTCCATTCCCAGGACAAACAGAGGCCTCCTTTCTTAGCAGCAAAACCAAAGCAAATATAAAGTCATTTGTCCCCTTCTTTCAATAAGTGAATCAGGAAAAGCCTCTAGAGAAATATTGTTACTATATTATTAGTTATATTAACTTAAAATTATTAATAACAATTTTAACATGATTGATATTTAATAATTAAGTTACTTATTGAATTGTTATTTGATATTGCTAATTTGATGTTTATATCAAGTAGATTATTTAACATTGTTATTTAATAATATTAATATTAACATGAATATTATATAGAACCAAATTTCCTGATCATTTGCATTCAGGGGTGTTTAAGAGTGTTGTTGATATAAATGTCAATTTCTTTTTCCATTTTGCTTCACTTTTCTCAAGATATTCAGAATATGAAAAATAATTAATGACACATTTACCATCCCCATGCCTAATATAACATTTCTAAGGTATTTTCCCAACAAAGATATGGGAGATGTAACTTTAAAAATAACCTTCATGTAACCATAAATCCATATGTTTAGGGATGACCAGGCAAATGGAAAGCTCACAGTCTTTTGGCCAAAATAATGACATAAACTTGTTATTGGGATCACACTTAGTGCCCATGCATGGGAGCCCTTTTGTCTCAGTATTTTAAGAATCGAGGCACCAATTTTGGCTTTGTGTGTCTGAGTATAAGCTTTGAGTGAATATTGCCAGGGCTGGCTGGACTCTGGAGTGATTTTTCTGCTGCTTACTTTCATTGAAAGTCTAAGGTCAAGGTTACAGCTCTCAGATCACAGAAGTGGCATCTGTTCTAGCCTGGCTCTGGTACCATGCTTAGAAACCTCTCTTTCCTGTCTCCAATTTGCTGGGCCAGCTGCTCCTCAGCCTTCTGAAGTGTCACTAGTTAAAAGTTGCTTTGCAAATGAGTCAACTCTTGGCACAAGCAGATTTGAGAATTAGAGATACAGAAAGTTAGCGAATACAATCCCTTAGCCAAATTGCACTCTCCTACAACAAAGAGGGAAACTGTTGTTAGTAAAATCCCTGAATCATGGTCTGGACCAGCTGCAGAGAGGCCCTCAGGTCCAGTGAGGAGCACAAATCCCACAGGGACTCCCTCATCCCACTTGCTGAGTGGCTTTCCTGCGGTTGCCTCCCCAGTCAGTACAGTCATTGAAGTATTTCAGTGAAGACGGAAAATAGGGGAATAACAAAGGTTATAAAAATATGCTCCTGGAAAAATATTTTCTAAAGTAGCGAATTAAAATTAGAGACCTGTGCTAGCAAACTGGACCCACATTTACCAGTGATTACTCAGCATTTCTAAGCCTTGCTCTTCAGAACCTGGAGGGAATAAACATCAAGCTATTCCTGGTCACTTTATGTACCCATCTCACTTAATACTCTCAAGGATTCCAGGGGCCGGTGGTGGTAGCTTTGTCTTATCAATTAGAAAACAGTTTTCAGAAGCTATGTAGCACAGGATCACACAGCAGCAAAGTGAGGACACCAAGGTTTGAACCCAGAGCCACGTTGTGCCAAAGCCCTTACCCACACTCCCAGCCTCCCCACCACATGGCCTCCACTCTGAACATTTACATTTAAGGGGATTGTGAATGGTTTTTTCTTTTTACAAAAGCACAAAAGATACCTAAAATGCATGCTATAATCCTTTCAACAAGTCTTGGAAACCCTAATTCTTATTATCTGAATCACATGATTCAAGAAAGCCAATTTCCAAATAGGCCCCAAAGAACCAAACATTTCAAGTGAGACAGTAGCACTGAACTGGTTTATTTCCCTCTTTCTGACTCTTTTTCTGTCACTTACAGCACATTTACCTGGATCACACACAATTTATGTGCTGTGTACACACTAGCTCAAGTCCTCGTGGTGACTCTAGGAGTGGAGAGGTACTATGACTATCCCATTTTACCGAAAAGTTGGGCACTGCCCCAAAGTCTCAAAGCAAGGAGAAGAAGCTGACTGAGCTTTGGGCCTTGCATTGTGGTTCTGGAATCTACCCTCTTCACCACCGCAGACCCCCTTTCTGTGTTCTCACCAGGCTCATGATGGGAGGGCAGGGCAGGAGAATGTGCCCATCCCAAATGTGTTCTCTGAGCCCTGTCCTGCTGATGCTGGGTCCAGTGATTAGAAATGCCTCCTGAAGAGCAGTAGCATTCTCCTACCTCATTGTATGTATGCAGTGCTTTTAATGGAACACCAGCTCACAACCTCTGGAGCCAGCCAGTGTTCCGTGCTCTATAGGCCGGAAAGTCTGCTTCAGGATAATGATCTCCTGACACAGAACTGGGCTGGAAACTCCGAAAAAGCAACACTGATTAGTAGCCAAAAGAACAGCTAGGGGAGGGCCAGTGGGAGGGGGAGGTGGGGAGGGATAGCCTGGGGAGAAATGCCAAATGTGGGTGAAGGGGAGAAAGGAAGCAAAACACACTGCCATGTGTGTACCTACGCAACTGTCTTGCATGTTCTGCTCATGTACCCCAAAACCTAAAATGCAATAAAAAATTAAAAAAAAAAAAAAAAAAAGAACAGCTATAGCCAGTCTGTAGAAACCACTCACTTCAACCTTCTTTCTTGGGTCGACAGCTTCCCTCTGAAAACATGGTCAGTCTGAGTACCGCCAGCCAGCAGCCGTGGGTGAGCAAGGTGCTTCACATCCAGCTGCCTGCCCATCCCCAGCAGCCTCATTTGGAAAACAAGGCGGCCAGGCTGCTTGATCCCTATACTGTGTCCCAATCCTATTATTTATGACCCAATCCTATCTCCTTTGATCTGAGAATCCAGGTAGAGAAGTGTCTACAGAAAGCAAACTAAAGAACACGGTTATGTTTTCCATAAGAAGAAAAATGGTGGGTGTTTACAAACCGCTTAAAACAGAGATAATGAAGACCAGTTTGTCAACTCCTTTGCTCAGTCTGGGTTTTACCTGACAAGCACTGAGCCCGTCTTTATTGTTTGATGCAATTGCCACAAAGCCATGAGGCTGCTGCAGTGATGCTGGGGTGACACATCCAGTCTCTTTAAGCATATGACAGGGCATGGCTCAGAGGGGATGACGCTTAGATGGGCTCCCACTGCAGTGCCTTGGGGTCAACCCTCTGCCATGAAATGAAGTATTGCTTCTAAATTGTTGACTTTTTTTTTTAAACAGGCGCTTGAATAAAATTGTTTGGCGAGCATTATCTCAAGAGGAAAAAGAAAAGTAAGCCATTCCCTCCTCACTTTTTTTTTTTTTGGTGAAATTCACATAACCTAAAAATTAGCTGTTTTAAAGTATACAATACAGAGGTATTTAAAATATTCAAAATGTTCTGCAAACCACTATCTTTTTCTAGTTTCAAAACTTTTTCATCACCCTAGAAAAACACCTTGCACCCATAAATTAATCACTCCCATTCCTATCTCCCCTTTTCTGGGTTACTACCAGTTTGCTTCCTGTCTCTATGATTTTGGCTACTCTGAATATGTCATATAAAGGGAATCATACAGCATGTGACCTTTTGTGTCTGGCAGCTTTTACTTAGCTAATGGAAAAACTTCATGTCTTCAAGGTTCACCCAAGCTGCAGCATGTGTCAGTACCACATATGTAGATATATGCCAGTTTCGTCTGTCCATTCTTCCATTGACCGGCCTTTGGGTTGCTTCTGCTTTTTTGCTATCATGAAACAATGTTGCTATATGCATCTGTGTAGAAGTTTCTTTGTGGACATATGTTTTCATTTATCTTAGGTGTATACCTAGCAGTGGATTTACTTGTCATATGGAAATTCTATGCTTAACTTTTTGAGGAACCACCAAACTGTTTTCCACAGTGGCTACACCATTTTTAGAAAATATTTTTATAGACCCATGATAATTGTACATATTTTGGGGTACATGTGATATTTTGATACATGCATACATGTGTAATGATTAAGTCAGGGTGTTTAGGCTATTACCTTAAACATTTATTATCTCTTTGTGTTGTGAACATTTCAAGTTGTCTCTTCTAGCTATTTTGAAATATACAATAAATTCTTGTTAATTATGGTCACGCTACTGTGTTAGCAAGTGCTAGAACTTTTTCCTTCTATGTAACTGTATGTCTGTATTCATTAACCAACCTCTCTTCATCTCCCTTGCCACCTCACACACTCTTTCTTGCCTCTGGTAACTATGATTCTATTTTCTGCCTCCATAAGATCAACTTTTTTTTTTTTTTAGTTCCTACAGATGAGTGAGGACATGTGCTATTTGTCTTTCTGTGCCTGGCTTACCTCACTTAACATATGACCTCCAGTTCCATCCATGTTGCAGCAAATGACAGGATTTTGTTCCTTTTGTGGCTGAATAGTATTCCATTGTATGTATGTATGTATGTATATATATATATATATACCACATTTTCTTTATCCATCTGTTGATTTATAGTCAGTTTGATTCAATATCTTGCTGCCAATAAACATGAGGGTGCTGGTGTCCCTGTGATATATACTGATTTACTATTTTTGGATAAATATCCAGTAGTGGGGTTGCTGGATCAGGTGGTAGGTTCTTATTGCTCTACCTCCTCATGAACACTTGATATTTTTCTTTACTTTTTTTTCAAGGCATCCCAGTGTGTGTGAAAAGCTATTCTATTGTGGTTTTGATATGCATTTTCTTAATGACCAATGATGTTAAAAACATCTTTTCATGTACTCGTTGTCCATTTGTATATCTTCTTTGGAGAAACGTTTAATCAAATTCTTTGTCCATTTTCAAATTGGGTTATGTTTTTGTTGTTGAGTTTGTTGTATGACTTCAGAGTATTAAGTCATTATCTGATATCTGATTTGCCAGTGTTTTCTCCCATTCTGTGAGTTATCTTTTCATATTCTTCATAATGTCCTTGGATGTCCAAAGGTTTTTAAGTTGTAGGAAGTGAATTTATCTTTTTTTTTCTTTTGTTGTTTGTATTTTTGTCAAATCTAAGAATCCATTGCCAAATACAAAGTCATGAGCATTTATCCTTTTGTTTTCTTTTAATATGTTTATGGTTTTAGTTCTTATGTTTATGTTTTTGATCCATTTTTGTATATGGTGTAAAGTAGGGTTCCAGCTTTATTCTTCTTCGTATAAATACCCAGTTTATCCAGCACTATTTGTTTAAGAGACTATGCTTTCCCTTTGAACTGTCTTGGTAACCTTGTCACAAATCATCTGATGATAAATGTTTGTGTTTATTTCTGGACTCTCCTTTCTATTCCATTGGTCTATATGACTGTCTTTATGCAAGTTTACACTGTTTTAATTACTGTAGATTTGTATTAAGTTTTGAAATTGGGAAGTGGAAAGTGTATGTTAAATTTTGTCAAGTGATTTTTCTGTATCTATTGAGATGATCACCTGTTGGTAATTTTTTCCCTTTGCTCTACTAATGTGATATATTAAATCATTTGATTGTCTTAGGTTGAACCACTCTTGCATTTCTGGCATAAATTCTACTTACTCATGATGTTAATCCTTTTAATATTCTGTTGGATTTGATTTGCTAGTATTTTATTAAGAATATTTATGTTCATATTTATAAAGAAAATGGTCTGTAGTTTTCTTTGACATGTCTGTCTAGCCTTGGTATAAGAGTAATTTTATTCTTGTTGACTGTTAAGTATTCCCTCACCCATTTTTTGGAAGAGTTTGAGCAGTATTGTTGTTAATCATTTGTTTGGTAGAATTCACCAGTGAAGGCATCTGCTTCTGAACTTGTCTTTATTGGGGTTTTCGATTTCTTATTCAAAGTCTTTAATTGTCATATAGGCTGTTGAGATTATCTATTTCTTCTTGAGTCATTTTGGTAATCTGTTTCTAGGAATTTGTGCATTTCATCTAGATTATCTATTTTTGGCATAGAACTATTTATAGTATTCTCTAGAATTCTCTTGATTTTTGTAAGCTCATTAGTACTGTGCCTGCTTTCACTTCTGTTAGAAGTAATTATGTATTTTCTCCTTTTAGTCAGTCTAGCTGATGATTTGTCAATTTTGTTGATATTGTCAAAGGACAAAGTCTTAATTTTGTTGATTCTCTTTTCTGTTCTATATTTTGTTTATAAGTGCTCTGCTCTTTATTATTTTCTTCCTCTGCTGGCTGTGGATTTAGTTTTCCCTCGTTTTTCTAGGTCCTTAAAGTGTAAATTTAGGTCGTGGATTTGAGAGCTATCTTTTTAATGAAGGAATTTACAGTCATAAAATTTCCTCTGAGCACTGGCTTTGCTGCACCTATAAATTTGGGTACATTGTGTTTTCATTTTTATTTATCTCATATTGTTTTCTAAATTCTTCTTTGGCCTATTGGTTGTTTGAATATGGTATTTAATTTCTATGTATTTTCCATTTTTCCAGTTTTCCCTTTATTATTGTTCTAGCTTTATTCCATTGTGGGTAGAAAATATGCTTTGTGATTTTGACATTTTAAAATCTTGAGAATTGCTGTGACTGACATGTGGTCTATCCCTAAAAATGTTACATGTGCACTTAATGTATATTCTAATGTTGCTAGGTAGGGTGTTTTGGATATGTTTATTGAGTCTAGTTCATTTATAGTGTTTTCTAGTCCTCTATTTTCTTTTACATTTTCTGTCTAGATGTTTTATCCATTATTTAAAGTGAGGTGTTGAAGTCTCCAACTATTTTTACACAATTGGCCCTCCATATATGTGGGATCTGCATCCATGATTCAACCAACCATGGATCAAAAATATTTGGGAAAAAAAAGAAAAATAACAATGCAACAATAAAAAACAATACAAGTAAAAACCAGTATAGTACAACAACTATTTACATAACATTTACATTGTATTAGATATAAATAATCTAGACATGATTTAAAGTATATAGAAGGATGTGTGTAGGTTATAAGCAAATATGGTGCCATTTTATTTAAGAGACTTGAGCATCTGTGAATTTTGGTGTCCATAGGGGGTACTAGAACCAGTTCTCCCTGGATACCAATGCACTGGCACATAACTACCTGTGCCTCCCTGTGATTCTAACAATATTTGCTTCATGCATTTTAGGGCTCACTGTGCATGTATGTTTCTAATTTTTATATCTGCTTGATGACCTGAGACTTTTACCAATATAAAATGTCACCCTTTGTCTCTTGTAACAGTTTATAACAAAATCTATTTTGCTGGTAATATTACAGCCACTCCAACTCTTTTTGGTTACTATTTCCATGGAATATCTTTTTTATCCTTTTTAACCTATTTGTGTCTTTAGGTCTAAAGTGAATCTCTTTTTAAGGAGCATATAGTTGGATCATTATTGTCTTCTTGGCCAGTTTTTCTGTTTTAAGTGGTGAGTTTATTGACATTTAAAGTGATTATCAATAATGAGTTTACTTCTGCCATTGTGCTATTTGTTTGGCCTGTCAAAATTTTGTTCCTCGATTTCTCCAATATTTCCTTTAGTTTTGATTCGTTCTAATGTGTCATTGTGATCACTCTTTATTTCCTTTTCTGTATACTTTTTAGTTATTTTCTTAGTGGTTACCATGGGGATTATAGTTAACCTCCTAAATTTATAGCAATCCTGGTTGAGTTGATATAGTTTTAGTAGGCAACATTGACTGTTCCTATTCAGCTTCATCCCTCTTTATATTGCTTTTGTCACAAATTATATCTTTTCCATTGTGTGCCCATTAACACTTATTTATAATTATTATTTTATGCATTTGTCTCTAAAAAAATAAAGACAACAACAAAAGGAGTTACATACCAAACATACAAGAATACGAGTGTTTGTATTTACCTATGTAGTTATCTTTACTAGTCCTGTTTGTTTCTTCATGTGGCTTAGAATTATCTCCTAGTGTCCTTTCACCTCAACATGAAGAGCTGTTTATAGCATTCCTTTTATGACAAGTCTACTAGTAACAAACTCACTTACCTTTTATTTATCTGGGAATGTCTTAATCTTATCTTCATTTTTGAAGAATAGTGTTACCAGATACAGAATTCTTGACTGATAGTAGCGTTTTTTTCAGAACATTAAATATATCACCCTGTTACCTTCTGGCTTCCATAGTTGGTGTTGTGGAATCAACTGTTAATCTTATGGAGGAGTCCTTATTTATGACAGGTCACTTTTATCTTGTTTCTTTCAAGATTCTCCATTTGCCCTTCAATAGTTGGATTAAAATGTGTGTTGGTGTGACTCTCTTTGAGTTTATCCTGCTTGAAGTTTTCTGAGCTTCATGAATCCTTCTCCACATCCTTGGCAACACTTCCTATTTTGTTTAGTTTTGTAGTGACCATCCTAATGGATATGAAGGTTATCTCATAGTGGTTTTGATTTGTGTTTCTCTGTTTTTTTTACATGCTTCCTGGATATTTGTGTATCTCTTTGGAGAAATGTCAAGTCAAACCCTTCACCCATTTTTAAATTGGATTGTGTTGTTGTTGTTGTTGTTGAGTTGTAGTTCTTTATGTATTCTGGACATTAACCCATTCTCAGATTTATGATTTTCATGTACTTTCTCCCATTTTTAGGTTGTTCTTTCACTGTTGATTTGAAGCTATTTTCTTTGATGCACAAAAGTTTTTAGGTTTAACATAGTCCCATTTGTCTGTTTTTGCTTTTGCTGCCTACACTTTTGGTGTCATATCCAAAAGAGTTTGTCGAATTCAGTATAATGAAACTTTCCCTGTTTTCTTCTAGGAGATTTATAGGCTTGGATATTTAATCAATTTGAGTTAATTTTTATATCTATTTTAAATGAAAAGTTCAACTTTATTCTTTTGCATATGGATAACCAGTTTTCCCAGAATCACTTCTTGGAGAGACTGTCATTTTTCCATTGTGTAGTCTTGGCACCCTTGTCAAAAATCACTTGGCAAGATGATAATCAGAGCTTATTTATGGACTCTTTATTTTGTGCCATTATTCAATATGTCTGTCATTATGCCAGTACCACTGCTTTGATTACATTAAAGTCAGTACACTATTTTGATTATTGTAGCTTTGTAATATCTTTTGATATCAGGAGGTATGAGGCCACCAAATCTGTTCTTATTTCTCAAGATCATTTTGGCTATTCAGTACCTGTTGCAATTCCATATACATTTTAGGATTTTTTAAATTTATACAAAAAATATCACTGTGGTCATGATGGGGATTGCATTGAATTGTACATCACTTTGGGTAGTATGGACATTTTAACAATTAAGTCTTTCAATCCATGAACACAAAATGTCTTTTTATTTGTGTCTTGTTTAATTTCTTTCAGCAATGTTTTTTAGTTTTCAGTGTACTAATCTTTCACCTCCTTAAAGTTATTTATAATTTATTATTTTTGATGCTATTGTAGATGGAATTATTCTCTTAATTCCTTATCTGATTGTTCATTGTTAGTGTATAGAAATGCAACTGATATTGTGTGTTGATTTTATGTCCTTTAAGTTTGCTGAATTTATTAGTTCTAACAGTATTTGTGGAATCTTTAGGGTTTTCTACATGTAAAATCATGTCCTGTATCAGCAGAGATAATTTTACTTCTTCTTTTCTAATTTGGATGTTGTTCATTTCTTTTTCTTGCCTAATTTCTCTAAGATTTCAGTACTATGTTAAATAAAGGAGCAAGAGTGGACATTCTTGCCTTGTTCCTGATCTTGGAGAAAAAGCTTCCAGTCTTTCATTATTGAGCACAATGTTAGCTGTAGGCTTCCTTATGTTGAGGTAGTTTCTTTCTATTTCTAGTTTGCTGAGTGTTTTTTTTTTTATCATGAAAGGATGTCGACTTTTGTCAAATGATTTTTCTGTATCACTTTAGATAATCATGTGGGTTTTGTTTTTCATTCTGTTAATGTGGTATATTACCTTAATTTTCATATGTTGAACCATCCTTGCATTCCAGGAATAAAGCCCATTTTTCCATGGTGATTATCTTTTTAATGTGCTGTTTAATTCAGTTGCTATTGTTTTGTTGAGGATTTTAATGTCACTGTTCATCAAGAATATTGGTCTGTAGTTTCTTTTATTTATAGTATCTTAATCTGGTTATGGCATCAGCATAATTCCAGTCTCATAAAATGAGTTAGGAGTATTTCTCCCTCTTCAATCTTTTGGAAAAGGTTTGAGGAGAATTGGTATTAATAATTTCATTGTTTGGCAGAATTCTTCAGTTAAGCCATGTGGTACTGGGCGTTCATATGTTAGGAGGCTTTTAATTATTGATTTGATCTCTTCACTAGTTATAAATCTGTTCAGATTTTTAAAATTTATTCATGATTTAGTCTTAGTGGTAGGCAGTATGTTTTTAGGAAATTATCCATTTCTTCTTGGTTATGCAATTTGTCGGTGTAATATTGTTCATAGTAGTCTCATAATCCTTTTAATTTTTGTGTCATCAGTTGTAATGTTTCCACTTTATTTCTGATTTTAGTTATTTGAGTCTTTTCTCTTTTTTTCTTGGTTAATCTAGCTAAGCATTTGTCAATTGTATTGGTTGTCTCAAAAAAAAAAAAAAATCTTGCTTTCATTGATTTTTTTTCTGTTGTTTTTCTGTACTCTATTTCTAATCTTTATTATTTTCTTTCCTCTGCTACCTTGGACTTTCAGTTATTGTCTTTCTAGTTCCTTGAAAAGTAAAGTTAAATTTGGGACTTTCCTCCTTTTAAAATGTGTTTTGCACTAAAACTCCCTTCTTAGTACTGCTTTCACGTCAACTCATACATTTTGATATGTTGTGTTTTTTCCCTTCATTTGTTTCAAGATAGCTTCTAATTTCCCTTGTGATTTCTTCTTTGACATATTGGTTAAGAGTATATGATTTAATAACTGGATTATCCAGTTTTCCTTTTGTTATTATTTCTAGCTTCATTTCATTTTGTACAGAAAAAATACTTTGCTTTCTTTTTTAAAATATTTGTTTTGTGGCCTAATATTCAGTCTATTCTGGAGAATATTCTGTGTGTACCTGGGAAGAATGTGTATTCTGCTGTTGGTGGTGGAGTGTTCTCTATATGTTGGTTAGGTCCAATTGATCTGTGTTTTTCAAGTCATCTGTTACATTATTGATCTTCTGTGTAGTTGTTCTGTCCATTATTGAAAGTGGAGCTTGAAGTCTCCTGATAATACTGGGTTGCTTTCTATTTCTTTAATTCTGTCAAAGTTTGTTTTATGTATTTGAGAGCTCTGATGCTAGGTGCACATATATTCATAATTGTTATATCCTCTTAGTGGATTGGCTCTTTTACCATTATATGTTACTCTTCATTCTTATAACAACTTAATGACTTAAAATCTATTCTTTAAGTTCACTGATTCTTTCTTCTGCTTGATCAAGTCTGCTGTTGAGCCCCTCTACTGAATATTTCAATCCAGTTATTGTATTCTTCAGCTCTAGGATTTCTATTTGGTTCTTTTTTATAGTTTCTATCTCTTTGTTGATATTCTCGTTTTGTTCATGCATCACTTTTCTGAATTCTATTAGTTGTTTCTGTTATCTTTTAGCTCATTGAGCATCATTAACATGGTTGTTTTGAATTATTTTTCAGATAATCAGTATATATTCATTTCTTTAGGATCAATTTCTAAAGATTTATTTTGTTCCTTTAATTAGGACATTTCCCCATATCTTTGTGTGCTTTTTCCTGTATTTTGTATGCCTTATGATATTTAGTTGATATTAGGGCATTTGAAAAAACAGCTATCTCATCCTGTTTTTACAAACTGGCTTCTTAAAGATGAAGGGTTTCACCAATTCTCCCAGCTAGAGATTTGGGGGAATCTCTGAAACCTTTTCTGGAGATGTGTCTTCTCTGGGCTTGTGTGTGTAATTTTCCATTTGAAAAAGGTTTGCCGGTTTCTTTCAGGAGCCTTTATATCTTGCTCCCCTGGGTTTCTCTCTGAAGTACTACGGTATCTCCAGTGATAGAACAAGCTGTGGCACTGATTTCTATTCTCAGAGGCCTCAACCTGACATGCAAAATATATCACTGTTTTCATCACCACTCTGAATCAGGCAAGACAGAAACCTGTTTCTTGGGAAGTCCCGCAAAATTTGTGAATGTGCTTCCACTCTGTTCTCCAAAAGAGAATCCAGGATTGGGGAGTTTTCTTCCAATTGCATCACACTGTCCTGGGGAGGAGGAGGAAGGGTTAGGGCAGGCAAAATGCAGCAAACTTTCTTACTCTCCTTAATACAGCTCTTCTTGGTTTTGTACTTGTCTAAGTACAAAGAAAACTCTTAATTTGTTTCTGGAATTCTCACAAAGGCAATATGGTTCATATATTGTTAAGTCAGTGTCTCTGTAGGGGAATGAAGTCCTGGGTTTTTATTCTACTAACTTGCTGACATCATTCCAATAAGAATGTTTTGCTGTCTTCTGGGTACGAGTTTGTCTGTGGATTGAGTCCTGTGGTTTTGCTGAATTTAGACTGTACTCTTCCAATATCCAACATCTAAAGAAATAAGTGATGCTTTCAGAAATAAGAGTGAAAATCGTGAATTGTTTTCTTTCTCCCTGCCCCTTCCCTTTCAGCAGCGTCTGACTCAGAAGCAGCTCAGACTGGAAATAGAATCCAGGACCCGGGCCATCACACCACACTAGCTTCCTCTGGAGTCTCACAACCTTCTTATCGGCCATAGAAAGTTTGGCTTCTGCTCTTTATGTACCAAAACAGCAAAGCCAAATAGTTTAGACTTATTTAGGCCTGCAAAGAGGAGAGGAGGTAAAAATAGCTAAAATGAGCTAGTATAAGAATTACTGCACTGAGGAAAATATTTGGGTTGCTTTGCTTTGTTTTTCAAAGTCACTGCTAGGCATACTTGTGTGAAATTTCTTTGAGGCTTATGCGTGGTTCTGCCACATGTTAGGCTCCAAATATGGAGGGAAAAATGCTGAAAATGTGTGTGTATCATGCTTTTTTAAAATCAGATAACCTAATGAGGTAATAGGGAAAAGTGCCTATCATAATTCACAGAGATGGTTATTTTTAACCTTTGCAAACTACCAAAGTCCTGTTGGACCAGAGGGCATGGCTATGACATTGTCATCTGACACCTGACACTTGCTTCAACAGATGTTTCTCAGGGGAGAGTTTCTTAACAAACCATCTTACCATAGTTTTTTCTATGGTCATTTTCTTTGCTTTTTGTTTCTTCCTCTCTTTTTTTGCTCGTTTGTTTTTTAGGTTAGATGCAAACAAACCAATACGGTACTTGGAAAACAAAACAGTTTTAAACCAGGCTTTACAACGGTTGAATTGGCCCATTTCATTGAAAGAGCTGTCGATGCTGGAAAATGAAATCCTCACTGGGAAAATGTACATCCAGCAGGCCATGGAACTCCAGGAGGCTGCCAAGAAGAATTATGCAAACAAGGCCCCAGGAGAGGTGGGTGCCCTGGAGGTCTCTGTCTTTCCTCCCTCCCTGCCTGTCCCATGTGATTGCCATCCCTACACTGGCTTCCTTCTCTCTCTCCCACCCCCCACCACACTGATTTCTAAAAGAGTTAGAGCAAATTCAGTTAAGGTCTCAGTACTTTTTTCAACATAAAGGAAATTCCATTTGATTGTATTATGGACTTATTTTCAAAGCAATGCATCTTTTAATTAAAAAAAAAAAAAGAAGTATAATGTAGTGATTAAAAGCCTGGACTTTCATAGGAGCCAGATCAAGAACTAGCCTCAGATCTACCATCTAATCTGTGTGTGCTTTTGGCTACTCAGTCTCTTTAAACCTCAATTTTCTTACTTGTAAAATAAGAGTATTAATAGTATCTATCTGATAGGGTTGTTATTAAGAGAAAGGAACACATGAAGTGCTTAGTTTTGAGAGCTCCCCATAAGTGTTAGCAATTATTTTTATAATCATTAATAAAGCAAATCTTCTAAAAGAAAAAATAATTTATAATCTGGCTGCCTTATTGCTACCACTTGGGAGCCTTTCCTTTTAGGTTTTTTTCTCCTCAAATGTTTTTTACATAGGTGCAGTCAGAGTGTCCATAATTGTTGTATATTCTGCTTTTAAATTCAGCATTATTTGACGGACTTTCTCTATGTTTTTATTGACTTGTCAGATTCATATGGGTGGTGGTTGCATAATATTCCATGGTGTGAATATACCCTGGTTTATTTAATTCTTCACTAAGTGTTAAACATTCATAGTTATTTTCCAGTTTTCCACTTTCTCACATAATATATTCATGACTCCTGTGGTGCACATAGTTGAATTATTTTGTTAAGAAACAGCCTTAGAAGTAGTATTTCTGGATCAAAGAGTAGAAACATTTGGAGACTATAAGTACGCATGTCCAGTGTGAAACCCACTCTCTGACTGTACATGGGTGTATATGAATGGTGCATTGTTTGAGTGTGTCCCCCAGAGTTCATGTGTTGGAAATTTAACCTCCCTTACTCCAATATTGGGGGGGGGACATTTAAGAGGTGTGTGTCAGAAAAGTCTCTTAACCAGTGCTCTCACACCACAACGGCAGTCATCAAAAGGGAAGAGGCTGCTGTGATCAAAGGTGTGGGGGATTTTCCCACATATACCAAGCAGCAGATACCGGTTGGTTCTTCTCCAATTCAACTCTGACAGTACCTACCTGGAGATGGCATCAGATCCCACAGGTTAAGGACTCAGTCCCCAAGACTGGCTCTCCCAACACATCAGTCACATGCCTGGGCCTCCAGAACTTCTGACTGACCGGCTTCAAGTCGGGGTTCCCTCAACTCCCTCTTTGAGTTTGATTAATTTGTGGGAGTGGCAGACAGAACTCAGGGAAACACCAATGTTTACCAGTTTATTATAAAGGGTGTTACAAAGGATACAGATGAAGAGATGCATCATGGGAGCTATGCGGGAAGAGGGGCAGAGCCTCCTTTCCCTGAGTGCCCTCCCTGGATGGTCCACCCTCCAGGAACCTCCATGTGTTAAGCTGTCAGTAAGCTCTCAAAACTCTGTCCTTTTGGGTTCCTACGGAGGCCTCATTACATAGGAATGATTGATTAAAGCATCCGCTATAGTGATCAACTTGACCTTCAGCCCTCTCCCGTTCTGGAGGTTGGGGGTTGGGGCTGAAGGTCTCAACTATCTAATCCTACCTTGGTCTTTCTGGTGACCAGCCCCACCCTGAACCTACCTGACAAAGACACACAGAAGACAGTACTTCAGAGACCCAAGGATGTTAGCAGTTATGAGCCAGGAACCATGGAAGAAAAAATATATATATATGCCATAACATAATATATATATGCCATAAGATAATATATATATGCCATAAGATAATATATATATGTGTGCCATAACAATATATATATATGCCATAACATAAAATATATATATGGCATATAAATATATGTATGCCATAACACCACAAGCTGGCTAGACCATGAAGGCTATGGTCATAAATGGACTACTGGATTAATGCTCATAGAATGGATTAATGTTATTATCACAAGAGTAGATTCCTTATTAAAGGAATGACCTCTTTGCACACTCTCTCTCTCCCATGTGATGCCTTCTGCCAGGTTATAGTGCAGCAAGTTGGCCCTCACCTGGTGCTGGCCCCTCAGTCTTACACCTTTCAGCTTCTAAAACTGTGAGCCAGTAAGTTTCTATCTATTATAAATTACCTAGTTGGTTATATTCTGTTACAGCAGCACAAAACGAACTAAGAGAGATATGGAATGGTTTATCCAAAATCTTACTAAATCCTAATTTTCAGATGTTCACTACGTTATAGTCTGAAAATCATTCGCAAAGATCTAACCTTTGAGGTTCATCATTTTGGGTTCAGTCTTTGCCAAGTGATACTGGTTTAGTGTGGTTTAAACTTTTGTTTTTAATGCTCTGGATTCTTGTGTTTTGTTTTCCTTCATTTTATTCTTTCCTCTGCAAATCACATTTTTTCCTTCAGTGTAAAAAGCTATGTCTTTTGTGCAGAATCCAAAAAATTTTTATCACAGAACATCATATGTCTAATGTTATTCAAACAAAATGCCTTGCTCAAAGACTTGTTCTATGTTTCTTCGGGAGGTACCATCTGACAACCCCAGACATGTTTCTGTCCATTGACCTTTCTCACCTAGATGCCCTGTGGGCACTTAAGACTCAAGGGACCAAGAGCGAATTACGTGCCTCTCCTTGAAAAGATGATCTTCCTCTCATTGTGCTTCTTCCTGTCTGCTTGCTCTTTCATTTATTCATTAAAGTATTTATGAGTGTCCACGAGATTCCAAGCACTACTCTAGGCACTGCGAGTACCTAGCTCACAATAGACATAGTCCTTAGACTATCCTTATTCGAATGAGGATCACAGACCATGACCAGTCCCAGGTGCTGAACTGTGGAGACCCACTGCCTGAGGGCAGAATTTGCTGGCATTTTTTAAAAAATTTTTATTGCATTTTAGGTTTTGGGGTACATGAGCAGAGCATGCAAGACAGTTGCGTAGGTACACACATGGCAGTGTGTTTTGCTTCCTTTCTCCCGTTCACCCACATTTGGCATATCTCCCCAGGCTATCCCTCCCCACCTCCCCCTCCCACTGGCCCTCCCCTTTTCCCCCCAATAGACCCCAGTGTTTAGTACTCTCCTCCCTGTGTCCATGTGTTCTCATTTTTCATCACCCACCTATGAGTGAGAATATGCGGTGTTTCATTTTCTGTTCTTGTGTCAGTTTGCTGAGGATGATGTTCTCCAGATTCATCCATGTCCCTACAAACGACACGAACTCATCATTTCTGATTGCTGCATAATATTCCATGGTGTATATGTGCCACATTTTTCCAATCCAGTCTATTATCAATGGGCATTTGGGTTGATTCCAGGTTTTTGCTATTGTAAACAGTGCTGCAATGAACATTCGTGTACATGTGTCCTTATAGTAGAACGGTTTATAGTCCTTTGGATATATACCCAGTAATGGGATTGCTGGGTCAAATGGAATTTCTATTTCTAAGGCCTTGAGGAATGGCCACACTGTCTTCCACAATGGTTGAACTAATTTACACTCCCAGCAACAGTGTAAAAGTGTTCCTTTTTCTCCACATCCTCTCCAGCATCTGTTGTCTCCAGATTTTTTAATGATCGCCATTCTAACTGGCGTGAGATGGTATCTCAATGTGGTTTTGATTTGCATCTCTCTGATGACCAGTGACGATGAGCATTTTTTCATATGACTGTTGGCCTCATATATGTCTTCTTTCGTAAAGTGTCTGTTCATATCCTTTGCCCACTTTTGAATGGGCTTGTTTGTTTTTTTCCTGTAAATCTGTTTGAGTTCTTTGTAAATTCTGGATATCAGCCCTTTGTCAGATGGGTAAACTGCAAAAATTTTTTCCCATTCTGTTGGTTGCCGATTCACTCTAGTGACTGTTTCTTTTGCGTGGAGAAGCTGTGGAGTTTGATTAGGTCCCATTTGTCTATTTTGGCTTTTGTTGCCAATGCTTTTGGTGTTTTGGTCATGAAGTCCTTGCCTACTCCTATGTCCTGGATAGTTTTGCCTAGATTTCCTTCTAGGGTTTTTATGGTGCCAGGTCTTATGTTTAAGTCTTTAATCCATCTGGAGTTAATTTTAGTGTAAGGTGACAGGAAGGGGTCCAGTTTCTGCTTTCTGCACATGGCTAGCCAGTTTTCCCAACACCATTTGTTAAACAGGGAATCCTTTCCCCATTGCTTGTTTTTATCAGGTTTATCAAAGATTGTATAGTTGTAGATATGTTGTGTTGCCTCCGGTGCCTCTGTTTTGTTCCATTGGTCTATATCTCTGTTTTGGTACCAGTACCATGCTGTTTTGATTACTGTAGCCTTGTAGTATAGTTTGAAATCCAGTAGTGTGATGCCCCCCGCTGTGTTCTTTTTGCTTAGAATTGACTTGGCTATGCGGGCTCTCTTTTGGTTCCATATGAAGTTCATGGTGGTTTTTTCCAGTTCTGTGAAGAAAGTCAATGGTAGCTTGATGGGGATAGCGTTGATTCTGTAAATTACTTTGGGCAGTATAGCCATTTTCACGATGTTAATTCTTCCTAACCATGAACATGGAATGTTTCTCCATCTGTTTGTGTCCTCTCTGATTTCGTTGAGCAGTGGTTTGTAGTTCTCCTTGAAGAGGTCCCTTACGTTCCTTGTGAGTTGTATTCCAAGGTATTTTATTCTTTTTGTAGCAATTGTGAATGGCAGTTCATTCTTGATTTGGCTTTCTTTAAGTCTGTTATTGGTATAGAGGAATGCTTGTGATTTTTGCACATTGATTTTATATCCTGAGACTTTGCTGAAGTTGCTTATCAGTTTCAGGAGATTTTGGGCTGAGGCGATGGGGTCTTCTAGGTATACTATCATGTCGTCTGCAGATAGAGACAATTTGGCTTCCACCTTTCCTATTTGAATACCCTTTATTTCTTTTTCTTGCCTGATTGCTCTGGCTAGAACTTCCAGTACTATATTGAATATGAGTGGTGAAAGAGGGCATTCTTGTCTAGTGCCAGATTTCAAAGGGAATGCTTTCAGTTTTTGCCCATTCAGTATGATATTGGCTGTTGGTTTGTCATAAATAGCTTTTATTACTTTGAGATATGTTCCATCAATACGGAGTTTATTGAGGGTTTTTAGCATAAAGGGCTGTTGAATTTTGTCAAATGCCTTCTCTGCGTCAATTGAGATAATCATGTGGTTTTTGTTTTTGGTTCTGTTTATGTGGTGAATTACGTTGATAGACTTGCGTATGTTGAACCAGCCTTGCATCCCCGGGATGAATCCTACTTGATCATCATGAATAAGTTTTTTGATTTCCTGTTGCAATCGGCTTGCCAATATTTTATTGAAGATTTTTGCATCTATGTTCATCATGGATATTGGCCTGAAGTTTCCTTTTCTTGTTGGGTCTCTGCTGGGTTTTGATATCAGGATGATGTTGGTCTCATAAAATGATTTGGGAAGGATTCCCTCTTTCTGGATTATTTGGAATAGTTTTAGAAGGAATGGTACCAGCTCCTCTTTGTGTGTCTGGTAGAATTCGGCTGTGAACCCATCTGGACCTGGGCTTTTTTGTGTGGTAGGCTCTTAATTGCTGCCTCGACTTCTGACCTTGTTATTGGTCTATTCATAGTTTCAGCTTCCTCCTGGTTTAGGCTTGGGAGGACACAGGAGTCCAGGAATTTATCCATTTCTTCCAGGTTTACTAGTTTATGTGCATAGAGTTGTTTGTAATATTCTCTGATGATGCTTTGAATTTCTGTGGAATCTGTGGTGATTTCCCCTTTATCATTTTTTATTGCATCTATTTGGTTGTTCTCTCTTTTCTTTTTAATCAATCTGGCTAGTGGTCTGTCTATTTTGTTGATCTTTTCAAAAAACCAGCTCTTGGATTTATTGATTTTTTGAAGGGTTTTTCGTGTCTCAATCTCCTTCAGTTCAGCTGTGATCTTAGTAATTTCTTGTCTTCTGCTGCGTTTTGAGTTTTTTTGATCTTGCTCCTCTAGCTCTTTCAATTTTGATGATAGGATGTCAATTTTGGATCTCTCTGTTCTCCTCATATGGGCACTTATTGCTATATACTTTCCTCTAGAGACTGCTTTAAATGTGTCCCAGAGGTTCTGGCACGTTGTGTCTTCGTTCTCATTGGTTTCGAAGAACTTCTTTATTTCTGCCTTCATTTCATTGTTTACCCAGTCAACATTCAAGAGCCAGTTGTTCAGTTTCCATGAAGCTGTGCAGTTCTGGGTCGGTTTCTGAATTCTGAGTTCTAACTTGATTGCACTATGGTCTGAGAGGCTGTTTGTTATGATTTCAGTTGTTTCCATTTGCTGAGCAGTGCTTTACTTCCAATTATGTGGTCAATTTTAGAGTAGGTGTGATGTGGTGCTGAGAAGAATGTATATTCTGTGGATTTTTGGTGGAGAGTTTTGTAAATGTCTATCAGGTTTGCTTGCTCCAGGTCTGAGTTCAAGCCCTGGATATCCTTGTTGATTTTCTGTCTGGTTGATCTGTCTAATATTGACAGTGGAGTGTTAAAGTCTCCCACTATTATTGTGTGGGAGTCTAAGTCTCTTTGTAAGTCATTAAGAACTTGCCTTATGTATCTGGGTGCTCCTGCATTGGGCCCATATATGTTTAGGATCGTTAGCTCTTCTTGTATCAATTCTTTTAGCATTATGTAATGGCCTTCTTTGTCTCTTTTGATCTTTGTTGCTTTAAAGTCTGTTTTATCAGAGATGAGAATTGCAACTCCTGCTTTTTTTTTGCTCTCCATTTGCTTGGTAAATCTTCCTCCATCCCTTTATTTTGAGCCTTAGTGTATCCTTACATGTGAGATGGGTTTCCTGGGTACAGCACACTGATGGGTTTTGGATTTTTATCCAATTTGCCAGTCTGTGTCTTTTGATTGGTGCATTTAGTCCATTTACTTTTAGGGTTAATATTGTTATGTGTGAATTTGATACTGCCATTTTGATGCTTAGTGGCTGTTTTGCCCTTTAGTTGTCGTAGATTCTTCATTATGTTGATGCTCTTTAGCATTTAGTGTGATTTTGGAATGGCTGGTGCTGGTTGTTCCTTTCTATGTGTAGTGCCTCTTTTAGGAGCTCTTGTAAAGCAGGCTTGGTGGTGACAAAATCTCTGAGTACTTGCTTGTTCGCAAAGGATTTTATTTTTCCTTCACTTCTGAAGCTCAGTTTGGCTGGATATGAAATTCTGGGTTGAAAGTTCTTTTCTTTAAGGATGTTAAATATTGGCCCCCACTCTCTTCTGGCTTGTAGATCTGCTGTGAGTCTGATGGGCTTTCCTTTGTGGGTACCTCGACCTTTCTTTCTGGCTGCCCTTAGTATATTCTCCTTTATTTCAACCTTGTTGAATCTGACGATGATGTGCCTTGGGGTTGCTCTTCTTGCGGAATATCTTTGTGGTGTTCTCTGTATTTCCTGCATTTGAGTGTTGGCCTGTCTTGCTAGGTGGGGGAAGTTTTCCTGGATGATGTCCTGAAGAGTATTTTCCAGCTTGGATTCATTTTTCTTTGTCCCCTTCTGGTACACCTATCAAACGTAGGTTAGGTCTTTTCACATAGTCCCACATTTCTTGGAGACTTTGTTCATTCCTTTTTGGGCTTTTTTCTCTGATCTTGGTTTCTCGTTTTATTTCATTGAGTTGGTCTTCGACTTCAGATATTCTTTCTTCTGCTTGGTCAATTCGGCTATTGAAACTTGTGCATGCTTCGCGAAGTTCTCGTATTGTGTTTTTCAGCTCCTTTAATTCATTCATATTCCTCTCTAAGTTATCCATTCTTGTTATCATTTCCTCATATCTTTTTTTAAGTTCCTTAGTTTCTTTGCATTGATTTAATACATGTTCTTTTAGCTCACAAAAGTTTCTCATTATCCACCTTCTGAAGTCTAATTCTGTCATTTCATCACAGTCATTCTCTGTCCAGCTTTGTTCCCTTGCTGGTGAGGAGTTTTGGTCCTTTCTAGGAGGCAAGGTGTTCTGGTTTCGGGTGTTTTCCTCCTTTTTGCCCTGGTTTCTTCCCATCTTTGTGGATTTATCCACTTGTCGTCTGTGTAGTTGCTGACTTTTCGATTGTGGCTCTGAGTGGAAACCCAGATCGTTGGTGATGAAGTATTTCTGTTACTTGGTTTTTCTTCTACCCATCTAGCCCCTTCACTGTATGACTGCTGAGGTCCACTCCAGGCCCTGCTTCTCTGGGGTGCACCTATAGCAGCTGCGGAAAAGCGAGTGATGCTACCAGTTTTTTTTTCTGCTATCTTTGTCCCAGAATGATGCCTGCCAAATGTCAGTCTTTTGGATATAGAGGGGTCAGGGAGCTGCTTGAGGAGACAGTCTGTACTTTTTTGGAGCTCAATTGCTGAGCTGTGAGCTCTGTTGTTCATTCAGGGCTGATAGGCTGAAAAAAACCCTTTTTTTCTCAGATGCTCTGTCTGGGGCGGGGGGGGTTTGAGGCTTTTCTTGTGAGTGTCCGCCTCGCTGTCCTGCCCAGCTAGGAGGCACTATTTGCCTGCCGAGGCTCCGCCCTGCTGGTGTGAGGTTCACCCTATTGCTGCAGGCTCTGCCCTTCTGCTGCGGTCTCCGCCCTGTTGCCACGGACTACGCCCTGCAGCGGAGTCTCTGTTGTACCGGGTTGCTTCGGCAATGGCAGGCTACGTCAGCAATGGGCGTGTACCTCAGTGGGGGCTGATGGCCTCGGTAATGGTGGACGCCCCACCCCCACGGAGCTGTGCTTTAAGAAAACCTCCTCACCGGGAGGGTTTGGAATCGCTGTTTTGTTTGTCATACTGTGCTAGCCCAAACCCTTTGTCCCTGGGATTTCCTGGGCTGGCTCACTGCCCAAGTCCCATGCAGTCTCAAGTTTAGCCCTCCCAGGTCTCAGTTTGCCGGTTCAACAAGGCACCCGTAACAGTGCGCTTTTGTATGGAGCGCTGTGGAGCGCCTCTGCGCTCCAGCACAGTCCAGAGCCGCACTGGCTGCCGGCTACACCAGCCGAGACCTCTGCCTGGCATCCTGCGTCTCTTTTATACCTGGGAATTTCCTTGTTCTGTGGGCAACTAAGATCCGTCTGGAAATGCGTCCCCGACTCACCCTCTCCGCGCATCCAGTGAGAGCTTCAATCCTGGGTTGTTCTCACAGCGCCATCTTGAGTCCTCCCCCTCCACACTTTGGCATTTTTATCTATACTTTATATTAAATTGGCAAATTGGAAGTGTTGCTAATGGAGTGAAAAGAAGCCCCTTGTGATTCAGAGCAAAGATAGTTGTGCCCCACTGAATTCATCTGGAATTCTGGCAAGCAAACTCCTTGTTCACAGCATATGAATTAATTATTTTCTGTCTTTATTTTCTTACCACAAAATGGGAATAAAAATAATTCCCGTAATTTCTTCATCCAAAAATCATGGAGAAGATTCTGTGCATGGGACAGGTGCTCTCAGGTGGTCAGTGGCTTTTCTCATTCTTTTCTGTCTCCTTGGCATCTCCCTTGGGATTACCACATATTGGACACAAAACGGGGATTTGTTAGCTGCATTGAATGCATGGGCCCAGCCTAACAGAGGCGACATCATGCTAGAGCGTCACCGCTGTGAGAGCCAAGGCCTGGTCTGGTCTTATCTGTAGCTGTGTGCATGACACTGACAGTGCAGCCCACTGCACAGGGGCCACTTAGCACACAACCAACTAGGTGTATTGAACGAGTGAAATGCAGACCCTTATACAAAACCACAGAGGCACCCCCAGAGAACAACTGGAAGATGGGGAAAAGTGATCTCTTCAGACTAGGCACTTAGGGAATCTTCGCCAATCCAGTTTGGCTCAGAAGGATGTCTAGGAATTGGGGCCTGGGCTGTGAAATGTGTTCTGAGGGAAAGAAACAGCCTGGGCTCAGGCAGGGGTGTGGGGAAGAACATAGAGTGTTCCCTGGGGAACGTGGCAGGAGAGAAGGTGGGAATGGAAGATGGTACCAGAGAACGAGGTACTTGAACTCTGCTGGGGTCAGAGACTTATGCCTGTAGGAACTGGACACCAAGGAGGGTTTTCAGCAAGTGAAGGACACTTACAGATGTGTCTCCTAGAAAGATTATTCTGACAATGAGCTGAGACTCGATGTGAAAAACCAAAATCCAGTGCACTGCTTTCATTGAGAGGTGTTGAGTCCTCGAGCCAGGTAGGAACAGTGGGGAGAGGATAGGTAATAGACATGGGTTGTGGGAAAGTAGGACATGTGGGGCAAAGTTGAAGATGCCCACAAAACTTCTGTCTTGGACAACTGTGGGAGCAGAAGCACTGCTACCCTTCCATCCTTCCTCTGCTCTTCAGGGAGACAGATGCTTCCTCGCCAGCCTATCCAACCACATGTCATCCTCTATCACTCTGCCACATTTTTGTTTACTTCACAGCATGCTTCACTACCTGACATGATGTACGCATTTGTTTAATCTGTCTTCCCCACTGACATAAGGGTGGGATTTGGTTTGTGGTGTTGTAGGTGCTCCCGGAGCCTCAAATCATGGAGGGCACCTTGTAGGCACGCATACATATTTCAATGAATAAATGAAAGAACAAACACAGGTGAGGTACAGTGAGAGGAAGAACAGATTTTCAGGGAAAGGTAGTTTACTTTCAGCCCTCCTGATTCGTAGATATTCTCCAGACACGCAGGTGAGAGGCCAATAAACAGCTGCATGTCAGGAGACAGGCCAGAGTTGAGATAGATTTGGAGGCCATTTCAATGCTGGGAGAGGTTAGGAGACAGTGGAAGGAACCATGGCAGATGAGTTAGACAAGCAGGAGGCCGGGAGTAGAGAGCCGAGGACAAGAGGCAAAAACCCAGCTTACAAGGCCTGAGTAGCATTACACAGCTGGAAGATGGCAGTGCCAAGATTTGCATTCAGGTCTACCTGACTCCAGATAGAAAATTAAAGCACCAGCCTAAAAGATGCTTGTGAGACCATGCACGTCATATGCCTAGGAGAGTGTGCAGCACCAAGTGCTCAGCAGTAAATGCACACAACATACATTGTCAGTGATGGCTGTTTCCACTGCTGAAGTTATTATCAAGGAGTTTTGCAAAGTCATGCAGAATGATGTCTGAAAGCCATTTGACTTGGCAAGAGGGAGTGCATTAGTGAGGTTGGCCAGAATAACACCAGTGGAATGGTGGGGGCAGAGGCCAGTTTGCAGTGGGTAGAAGGGTGGGTAGAAGTAGAGAAAGTTAGTATAAGAAGTAAAGACTTGCTTCCAGATCTTCACTGGGAAGGCAGGGAGAAAGAGGGTGGGAACACTAGGTGAGCCAGTGCAGGAGAAGGCATTTAGTTGGTGCAGTGGGATCAGTGGGTCTGCTGCTGCTCTTGTTCAGGGGCTAAGACTGTCCCCTCACTCCCTTGCCCTCACACAGGCTGTCGAAGCCACCCCTGTCTGTTAGGGGAATGCCCAAGTTCCAGAATAAATGTCCCTAGGTACCTGGAGGAGGGACCACATCTGATGACTTCTCACAGCTCTTTCCACGCGTGGCATGGCCATCTGCAGTGGAAGATTTTGAATGTTATTTTCTTACAATGATACTTCTCCTTTCCATGTGTGATATATTCTGAGATTTCAAAATGCCATTATTATCACACCCCACAGATTGGATTTTGTAATAGGACTCAACCTTGAGTATATAAAGCTCCAGGTTTCAAGGCCTTCTGAGATTCTGGGGTGAAAAATACATCATAGATGCAAGTCATTTTTACTTATTTATCTGTAAATATAGTCTCATTTTAAATTCTTTCAGCAAATGCCAAAGCTTTTGATGGATGTGTATAAATTGGAGCGAAAGAGCACCTCTGTTAATCATTGAGCATCCCATGAGCTGACTGACAACAAGCAGCAAAATGGGGATGAGACCATTTGGAGTGCGCTGCCCGCGTGCATTCAGAGGGCTGTGTACACTGCGTCTGGGGTAGGCTGCCCACCTGTGTCCAGAGGGCTGTGTCCACTGTGTCTGGGGTAGGCTGCCAGCGTGCATCCAGAGGGCTGTGTCCACTGCATTTTGGGTAGGCTGCCCATGTGGGTCCAGAGGGCTATGTCCACTGTGTCTGGGGTAGGCTGCCAGCGTGCATCCAGAGGGCTGTGTCCACTGCATTTTGGGTAGGCTGCCCATGTGGGTCCAGAGGGCTATGTCCACTGTGTTTGGGGTAGGCTGCCCGCCACTGCGTTTGGGGTAGGCTGCCTGCATGTGTCCGGAGGGCTGTGTCCACTGCGTTTGGGGTTGGCTGCCTCGTGTGTCAGAGGGCTATGTCCACTGTGTTTGGGATAGGCTGCCCATGTGTGTCCAGAAGGCTGTGGTCACTGCATCCAGCCTGCTCCAGGGTGCGTTATGGAATCTGGATGGCTGGGGCTTTCTGATACCCTCATCTGGAGCAGGGTTGACACCCAGCATAGCTGCCTCACTGATTCATAAGTTTGGAGCAGTTTCATGATTTTTCTGTCAGTAAGAACCAGAGGTGGGAAGGAGACACAGCAACCAATGCTGTGTCCAGGGAGCCTGTGTCTGCTTTTTATGCTCCAGCTTCCATGGGCAGTTCCTGGCTGGCCCCAGATCAGACCTAAAATGAGGGCCATTATTCCCACCTGCTCTGCCTGGCATCCTGTGCTGGGCACATTCCATGCTTGACTGTGTAATGGTTTCCGCCTATTTCCATAATCCACTGGCTTCCTGGTGTCCCTGGAGGTGGGTTCTTGGCTCACTGACTACATAATGAAAGGAGAAATCTTAAGTCTGAAATTGTAAATTCCCTTTGAAAACCCCCCTCCCTGGCACCCCTCATGTTACCATGATTGCAGATTTCACCCTCACTGGCCAGCCCAGAGCCCTCAAAGCTGAACAATAGGGGAAGTTGCCGGAGGGCATCTGTGAATTATAATTAATCCTCCCTGGGAGCCTGGTCTAGGGCAGCCCAGCTGTGCTGTTCTCCAACATTTCCTGAATAGATAAGGATTGTTCTCCAGGGCAAATCCTTTGGCCCAGAAAGATCAAAAAGGCTCTCTCACCCATAACCTTAACTGCTTTGGAACATTTGGAGGTAGAAAATATTTTTGAGCTGAAAGCAGCTGTAAAGGAGGCCATGGAAACTTACCCACAACACTGGCTGCACATGTTTCCTTCCCAAAGCTGTGACTGGCAAGGAAGCTGAAACCTATGGCCTTCAGGGATGGGAACTGAGTGCTCTGCTCCAGGAGAAAGAGCGTTAGGAAAATGCACATAGGGAGGCAGGTTTGGGTAAGGCTGGATGAGGTAGAATTGGGAGAAGGAAGAGAAGAGAGATCATTTGTAGTTGAGAATATTCTGTTGGGTTAGACTCTGACACTATACATGCAGGAGGATGTTAGCTGGGGAGATGGAGGAAAATATCTTTCAGTTACATAAAATAAAGTCAGAATATAGACAGTTGTTATCTGTGTCCCAGATAGTAAATGAACCAATTGTCATTCTTGCATTGTAACCTTTTATTTTATTTATTTATTCATTTTTTGCAGTCCACAAGATTCCCTCTTTAAAGGGAAGTGGGGGGCATCACACCCTAAGTATCAGCCTTTCTAATTCCACTAGTAAAAACTTCTCTCTGTTTTGCTGATATTCAGGTCTGTTGGGAAGACCAGCTCCCTAGCGGCTATGAACTGTTCTCCAAGTGGAACAAGATCTGCTGGTGTTGAAACAGGAAAATTTCCCTGACCCCTTCGTGGGACTCATGAAAAGGGTGTCCCTCTCAGGACCAATTGTGGGTGCAGGGGCCAGGACAAGTACTTCTGGATGCAGGCAGGAGCAGAACTGTGTGGCTCCAAGGCAGCATCTCGGGAGCTACCTGTGACCCCTGGAGCCCCAGAGGGCATGTGTTACACTGCTCCTTTAGTTTTGCTGTCTGTAGATAGCTAAGTGTTTAACTGCTCAGTGTGACTGCCCTCTGTATCCCTAGCTCTTGTTTGGCATCCAGGAAGAATCAGGTCACACGAACAAATTGAAGATCGTAAATGCGGGGGATTTTAGTGCTGATGAAAGTGACTCTCAGCAGGATGAAGAGCTAGAAAGCGGATGGAGTGGGAAGGTGGTCTAACACTGGGGTTCAGCATCACCTGCCAGCCTCTCCTCTGAGGTCCCACCATCAAGCCATTCCTCTGAAGTCAAGTTGCTTCTCAGCAATATCAGGCTGCCTCTTCTCTTTTCTCCTTCTCCACTGCCCTGCTGCTAGTGGAGCCTGGGGTTTTGATGGGTACAGGATGGGGGGCAGTGTGGGCCAGGGTGATTTTGGAAAAGGCAATATTTGAGCAGCAAAACAGGAATCCATGTTCTCACTTGGAGAGGGGGGCCCTTACCAGAACCGCCCTCCCACCTCTTCTACCCAGTATTTGCCTCTAATGGGCAAGAAGTTAACAAGTCTAGGGTGTGCACTGGTGAAGTTGCCATCGCACAGAAATGATGAGTGCACATTCAGACCATGCTGTCCTCAGACAGCACCACAGTGACAGTTGAGCATCTGGAAGTGGGACCCTGATGGGCCTCTAGGGGCGTGGCCAGAGTGAAGCTGAAATCCCAGAGGCAGTGAGAGGATGACAAAGAGAAAATGAAGCCTTTTGCTACTGTGCCATGCTTAGCTGGGTTTAAGAAGATAATCCTGCTCAGAAACACCATTCACTGGAGAAAACTGAAAGAAGGGGAAAATATCCCCAAATTCTGTTTTCTAAAAAGTCTTCTGTCTAGTGTCCTGATGTTCAGGAGTGGGAAGGTGGATGTCAGCTCTGAGGATCACTGAGGTGACAAAAACTACAACCAGCTAAAGGCACCCTCCTTGCTGGAGATTTTGGCTGGGCAGACACCAGCGCTCTCCTGCCTCTATGCTTGTCTTTGTTCTAAGCCATGCATTCTACCCAAGCACCCTGAACAGTTTTGGATTTACACTCCCTGTTTGGAGGAAGAAAATGGAGTGTAGTGGGTTTAGCAGGGGCCACCCAGCAAGAAGAATCCAATTCGTTCAGTACAAGTGAAGAAATGTTAATGAAGGAACTCTTTGCAGAGGTGAAGGTCAGTCTAAGGCAGTCCATGGGATATTGCAGGACCCCAGGACAAGCAATAGCAGGAAGTTGTTATCACCCCCAGACTTAAAGGGGCAAGGGAAAGAAAGAGTGTTTCTGGAGCCCTAGAGAGACAGAGCAGGGAGTAGATAGGACACTATACCCTGGCCTCCTGCCTTCTGAGCTTGGCCTCTGCCTCAAGACTGCCAACTAGGGAGACAGGATGGTGTGTTCCCTGGGGGCCTGCCTCTGGGAGCAGGGAATGGGGCAAAAGCAAGGGGGACACATGGGTCAGGGCAGAATAGCCAGCCCAGAGAAGTGGACGTCTTGAAAAGTTTTCTTAAAGACTCAGAATTTATTTGCACATGACAGTCTTGTGTGCGATGTTTGTATAAAGTAGGTAGTGGGTAGTGGTTCATACCTCAGGCAGTGACATAAAAGTGGCTCCCAAGTGTCACTTTTGTTCATCTCCAGAGTAGTGGGAGAAGAATATCAGGAATGCCAAATTACAAATCCTAAGTTTTGGTGATTTTCAGATTTAAATATGTAACACACTTCAAATTTTTCTCTCTTTTTTTTTTTTTTTTCCTAAAAGACCAGTAAGGGAGTATTCCCTGAGATGGATGTTGCAGGATTGCTTTCAGAATAGGGAAATAGTTTTGGATTTTTTTCTTTTTCTTTTTGAAATATAGTATACATTTATTAGATTCCTTTGCTGCTACAAAAAAAAAAAGAGAGAGAAAAAACATACAAGTTTATCTTTTCATCAGAGCCCTCAAAGTAGCTGTTGGTTAAAGTTTGACTGGAGGTTTTGCTTTCAGGATGATTAATTGTTCTCCACAGCTTGGTGCTGCCCTGGGGTCTGGGAGGGGAAAGAATGTTTCCTGGATCTGCCTGTGGAATTGTTTCTTGTACATCTTAGCCATTCACAGGGCACAAAGCATCACCAGCTGGGATGAGACTCAGGCCAGACCACTCACCAGGCCTGTGCCAGGCCCAGGAAGCAGCACCTGGAGAGGGAAGTGGAAGCTGCACTGGTTTTGGGATGCGTGTTACTTGCTGTATGTTTTCTAGAGTTATACTACCTTGAGGAGGCTGGGGAAGAGCTCACAAAGCACTCCTCTACATCCCTTGGGTTTTTAAAGCAAGGCTAAGTGCCCAAGATTGCTGGAAGGGAAGGGGATGAAGACCCCCTTACGCCTTGGCCTGCCAGGCAGCTCCGCCAGCTTTTTCATGAGCCCCTGCCCAGATGTGCTGTACTTGAATATAGCTCTCAAAGAGACCCCGCTTCATCTTCAGGGCTAAGGCAGGAAATTCCACTTAGAGCTTCACTTCTTTGGCTCAATATTTGCTTTCTGTTAAAGTGCAAATGTCCTGGGAAGGAAAGCACACCGAGGCCTTCCAATTCATTTACCATGGGTCACTCGCTCCACACCATGGAGAGGCTGGGCAGGAGTTTGCTATTCCTGATTTCTACTTTCCTGTGAGGTCTTTTCTCATTCTCTCTCCAGTTTATTTTTCAAAGGCATGCAGAGTCTGTATACTTTCTGGGTGGGTGAAATCCCTCTATATGTAAATGGGGTGGGGGGAGTAAGGTCCCAAACGCTGCAGGTTAGCCCTGTCCTGTTCCCCAAGGTTTTAAAGGGAGTTGAATTATTCACAGAGACAGTTTGCAAATGTCCCAGTCTTACAATTAGGTGTCCTAGAGAGGGGACAGGTTAGCACCTGTCTAACCCTACACACATTCCTTTGATTAGAGCAATCACAGACTTTATGTGGCCTTAAGGACAAACGTGAACAGAGAAGCATGTTGCAGCTGCTGTTACAATTTTGGGATTGTACGTGCTGGAGTTCAATTATTTAGGTCAGGAAAAGTATTGAGAAGTGGATTTTTTTAAACAAGATTTTGAGCCAAGGACTAGTACTAGTTAAATTGTAGGAATGTGTTCTGTACCCAGTTTAGAAGTATGCTACTTGTTAAATGGAAAGTTTAAAACATCAAACATTTAGTAATTTCACTGTCTCCACCAACATGTCCAAGAGCATGATCTTGAAATTAAGTCATGAAATGAAAGGAGGGTGGCACCATTCGGAGCCCTAATCCATACCACCTGAGATTGAATCTGACAAGGAAGTGAATTGGATTGTCTGAATTTTGTAGACAAGGCTAAATCAAATTACTTAGCACATAGCATCCCTCCTGCTGATATCATTGCTCATGGGACTTCCTTACTGAAACTGGTATGTGGCTATCCTTGTGTGCCTAAGTCTAAACATATGTTGTCTTATTTATTTAAGAGCCAACCTTTCCTGCTCTCTGTTTCCTCTGACTTTCATCACCCATGGGTTTCTTTTTAAACCTCAGTAGTTTGCATGTATTTTTGTGCATGTATGGCAGAAAATAAATGGAGCCGGGAGATGTTCTTTGAGGTGAACTCTACTGCACCCCTGAAGTCTTTGGCAAAATTCAAAACCAGCAGGATGTCATCTTTCTGGAACAAAGTTGTCAATATTCTGGCTGAAGGGATGGCACCTCTAGCTGCCCTGGTGAGATGTGTGTTTTCATCCTGGGAAGCCCATGTTCTGTTTCTATGGGAGGAACCATTATATTGAAGCTGGTCGTTGTGCTTCATCTGTGGTGCAGTTCAAAATGGACTGTGCCATGGTGCAAATGAATCATCAGATAGATCATCGCGAATAGTTCCCTCCATAAAGCCCCATGCCATGCGATCAATCAGAAATGAATTCTTGCCAATAATATTAATAGTTGGAAACAGAGCAGAGTAAACATGTTACTTTTTTTTTTTTTTTTGAGACAGAGTCTCACTCTCTCACCCTGACTGGAGTGCAGTGGTGTGATCTTTGCTCACTGAAACTTGGCTTCCCAGGTTTAAGCGATTCTTGTGCCTTGGCCTCTTGAATAGCTGGGATTATAGGTGCATGCCACCACCCCTGGCTTATTTTTTGTATTTTTAGTAGAGACAGGGTTTTGCCATGTTGGCCAGGCTGGTCTCAAACTCCTGGCCTTGAGGGATTCACCCGTCTCGGCCACACAAAGTGCTGGGATTACAGGCATGAGCCACTATGCGCAACCAACATGAATTACTTTTACAAAGTCCTTTAGTATCTGTCCTTGTCCTTCCCAGTGAACTTACAGGTGTATGAATGACTTGAAGGGGAGTGATACTTGTAACCATTTAGAAAGACATCCTTAAGTGGCATTTGCAGTGTTAAGAATGAATGCCATAGCATTGCTACCATTCATTGTCGCCTATGCAGGGGGAAGCTCTTCACAGAGTGAATGGCTATTCTCTATCAGATGAATTGGGACGTGAGTGACAGCTAAAGGAAAACAGAGCTCTCTGATTATTTTAGGCAACTGACCTCCCAGATTTATACCTTTAAACCCATTCTGAAAATGTAGAAAGCAATCTCTTCGGTTAGCTTCTAGCTAAGACATTGAGAGAATCAATATTTGGAAGCTAGAAATAAAAGAGGGCTAGTTAAATAAATTATGTGACTCTACTCATTCAGAATTTTTAAAAGGAACTTTAAATGTATCTAGGTGTAGATCTTAAGAGATGACTTATCATACTAATGAAATCTAAAGGGGAGAAATGCTTTCCTGGAATCGATGAGACATCTTTGTGGAATCATAGGTTTTCATTCATCTGAAGACAGAGTGACTGTCTGGTGGTCTCAGTGACCCAAGTATCTTCCCAGCCAATTGGTCTTTGACATGAACACTGGTGACCTGAAGCAAGGTGGCTTTTCCATAAAGGCTTTAAACTTTTTGGAAAAGTGAGGTTTTTAAGTAACAGTTGATCTAGCATGGCAGGCTCAATTCTCGAGACTCTGCATTCTGTCCATTGTTAGAACACTTTACACAGTCTTCCACTGAAGAGATGACCGTAGGAAGCTGTGCTGTGGGCATCCCACTGGAGTATGAAGACGGAAACTGTGCTACTCACAGTTCTGGCTGGAGCATTTCTCTCATTTTGTGGGAATTGCCAGCAAGGATAGTAGGCTTGCATCCTGACCTTCTACATATGTCCTAACAGTTTCTCCGAGAGTGCAGATTTAGACCCTGCTGTACAGAAATAGGGAACTAGGGAGTGTGAGAGATTATTTAGTTTGTTCCCTTTCTTTGCCTATGCAGAAACCGAGGCCCAAGAAGGTTAAATGATTGCCCAGAGTCACACAGCTAGATGTGTTTATCCTGCCTCCTAGTCCAACTCCTTCCTATGAGGTATTTCAGACCACAGTAGGCCATTCTAAATCTCACACTAGAAGGAGTGCTTAGGTTTCTCCTCTAGGTGAAAGCCCAGGAATAAGCAGGTGACATTCACCATCCAACAGTGATGGTGAATTCTCTTTGATTGCCGCAGCAAATGTGGAAATTCCATGAGTAGGGAGGGACCCAAGCAAAATCTAGCTAAATGTGAGCATTGTAAACAAGAGTAGTGTTCACCATACATTTTTGTCCATGACTGCAGAGGCTACAAGCAATGAAGCTCTGAAGACTTGCCACGGTCCCTGTAAGAGACCTTAACCCCTCAGCTTATTAATTCTCCACTTCTGAGGACCTAGCTCTAAGTTTTCATCTCTGAGGTTATAAACCATATTTCCACTTATTTTTGAACCTAAAAACCATCTCCAGGCAGGTCCAGATGATAGATGGCTGCAACAGAACCCAGTCATATCAGGGCACCATGGAAATGAGCCTACTTATTTCCAGAACCCAAATTGTATTGAACATAAATAATGACCCAAGAGCAAGTGGTGTTCAGACTGCCTGAAATTATTTAAATTTTTATAGTCAACTGCCTCATAAATTAGAGAGTTTCTTAAGAGGAGGCCTGCAAATGAACTCATAAAGTATGCATTGAATATTTTATTTATGATATAACTATAGTATGGCAAATACATAGCTATAGCTACATCACTGCAAAAAGGTGGCATCACAATGTCTGGCAAACACTTTATATTGGGACTTTGTGTCATGGAGAAAAAGAGCATTTGATGGTCTGAAAAGAGGAGACACTTGAGAATTATTTTGCTAGGCACTCTAATTGGGATGGAGGGCTAATTTATTTAAGACACTCAAGAATTATAATAAGTTTATGGTTAAGAAAGAAAAAAAATGAGTAAAAGTCTAGGATGGAAAACCCCCAGTTTCAGCAGTGTGGCAACTTGGAGAAAAAGGTCTATGTGGTTTATCTTTTGATTTGTAGATGGATTTGGAAGCTCCTGTAGTTGCTCAGTCATTCAGCCCACTACAGTATGCAGAATATTGTGAGAAGTTATGTAGAGCAAACCAAAAACATTTTTACCTTGAAAAAAAAGATTTGTAGAAGTACAATTTGTACCCCATGAAAGTTACCTATTTCAACTCAGTGACTTTTTAATAAAACTGACAAGAGTTGTCAACTACCACAATCCAGTTTTAGAATGTTATCTTCATCCTATAAGATCTCTCATGCCCATTTACAGTCACTCTCTGTTCAGACTCTCAGCTCCAGATAGCCACTACTCAATTTGTCTCTATTTATTTGCCTTTTCTATGTATTTTATAAACAGATTGCTGGATAATATTCCATTGTATGGATATACTACATTTTATTTATTCATTCCTCAATTGATGGACATTTGAATTATTTCTACTTTTTCATTATCATGAATAATGCTGGATTCTTGTAATAATAATCCTCATATATAGGTCTTCTTATGGTTATAAATTTTCATTTCTCTTGGTGAGGTATCTAATACTGTAGTAATAGTTCAGATCATGTGTTTGTTTAATTTTTTAAGAAACTGCCAAACTTTGTTTCAAAGTGTCAAAAATCAATTGACTATAAATATAAGAATTCATTTCTGGACTCAGTACTATTTTGCTAACCCATATGACTATCCTGTGTCAGTGCCACAATTTCTTGATGACAGTAGGTATAGTAAGTTTCAAAAGAAAAAAAAGCAAGTCCTACAAATTTGTTTTTTTTTTTTTCAAAACTTTTTTCGGTCATCCGGGCCCTCTGTATTTACATATGTAAATTTTAGATTCAACTTGTCAATTTCTGCAATAACAACAAAAAGAAAATCCAAAAACAAGCAAACAAAAAACTTGTTTTTAATCATAAAAGGGTGTTGGATTTTGTCAAATACTCTTTCTCCATGCATTGAAACAACCACGTGGTTTTATCCTTTATCCTATTAACATGGTATATTACATTAATTGTTATCTTTTGTATTTTAATATAAATTATAATGTCTATATATCAGTTTGGGAAAAAAATGGCTATCTTAATAATATCAAGTCTTCCAATCCACGAACATGGTATGTCACTTTATTAGATCTTCTATTTCTCTAATGATTTTTTTTTAGTTTCGAATGTATAAATCTTCCACGTATTTTGATAATTTTATTCCTAAATATATTCTTTTTTGATACTATTATAAATAAAATTTTTTCTTAATTTTATTTTCAGAGTATTCTTTACTAATACATAGAAATACAGTTGATTTTTTTGGGACATTTATCTTGTAACATGACGTCTTGATGAACTTATGAATTAATTCTAGTAGCTTTTGGGTGAATTCCCTAGAGTTTTTAAATATAGAATCATATCATTTGCAAATAAAGACAGTTTTATTTGTTCCATTCTGCAGACATTTATTTATTTATACCTGATAATACTGGCTAGAACCTCAAATACAATGTTGAATAGAAGTGGTGAGAGTGCCTTACTTTGTTTCTGATCTTAAGGGTAAGTCATCTAGTTTTTCTAAACTGGGTATCGTGTTTACTGTAGGCTTTTCATAGATGTCTTTCCTCAAATTGAGAATGTTTTCTTCTATTCCTGGTTTGTTGAGTTTTTAATCATAAAAGGGTGTTGGATTTTGTCAAATACTCTTTCTCCATGCATTGAAACAACCATGTGGTTTTATCCTTTATCCTATTAACATGGTATATTACATTAATTGTTATCTTTTGTTCTATAAATATGAGTTTTAAACCAGTGTTGCATTCCTGGGACAAATCCAACTTGGCCGTTGAGTATAATCCTTTTTATATGTTACTGGATTTATTTGCTTTATTTTCTTATGGATTTTGCATCTACATTCATGGAGAATATAGGTCTGTGGTGTCCTTTTCTTGTGATATATTTGTCTGGTTTGGTGTTGGGTTGGTGCTTTATCTTCCCTTTTCTTTATCAATGATCTTTCCAGTAATTTCCCCTATGGCTTCTCTTTTCAGTTCTCCAGCCAGAAATCTGGGATTACTAATATATACCCAGCTCAGTTGTTTCTATTTATTGTGTTTGCATCTGGAGCCAGAGAGTGGAGAGTGAAAGTGGGGGGAGGGTGGGGGAGAGAGAGAGAGAGAACAATGGGATTGCACTCCACCTTCTCAAAATCACCATGCTGCTAATCAGACAGGAAGATTATCCTCCTTCAGAGTTTTGGACTCACAGCATTGCTGCACTGCCACATGATTGCTTGGGGACTGAGGTGTGAGAATGGAGAATAAAAAGAGAGGACAGTTTTTGTATTCGTTCTGAGTGTTAGGATTTCCTTTTCCCATTTATTAATCTAGAACTCTAGGATTCTCCTAGTGCTCTCTGTGTCTGGACTCTTGTACCTACTTCTGGCTTTTAAACCAAGCCAGGAGACACTAGAGGGAATAAATGGTATATCTACCACAAGCTTTTTGGTACTTTGAATTCTTGTCTTATTTCCCAACCTTTTTACCACTACATGTTTGCTTTTCAGAATTCTTAAATAGATTTTACTTAGAGCTCAAGCTCTTTCTCTGCTATTTCATTTTTCTAGTAATTCATTTTAAATATATTTACAAGAACATTTGTCCTCGAATTGACTGGGAATTAAAAATGATGACTATTTTGGATGATGGAATGAAGGCTACGGGGGATTTTGGAGAGATGAATAGGGATTGGATATTTCTATTAATGGTCAGTCATCAAGCATAAAAAAATGAAACTTGAGAGATGGACTTTACAAGTCAAAATGATACTACTGCTTTCTGCATGTAGTAGACATAGCCTACTTAACTCCATTAAGTAGGAGTTAATAGACATTAACTCCAACTCTGATTAATGTAGTGCCATTTGTAAATAACAAAGCAATTTTTTCCTTCTTTTTCTGAAATTTCCTGGGGGTGACATTTTTCCAGAAAGGTTATAACTGAGCTGGTCTTTGAAGAAATTATCTGTAACAGGAAAAGAATCTTGTTCATTGTTAAAGATCCCTTTTCTCTGTATTCTTCAAATTGGATACATTCTACTGTTTTGTCTTAGAGTACGCTGTCTCTTTTCTCTGTTGTATCAATTCTGTCATTTCTACTACTGAGTCCTTCCAGATATTGTATATTTTACTTCTAAAATTTGCATATTTATTTAATAGTTCCTATTTCTCTGCTGAAACAAAAAACTACCTTGCCATTTGTTTCAAGAGTATTTACCCTTTACCTCATAGACTATGGTTATAATTGCTAGTTTAAGGTCTTTATGTGACCATTCCAATATCCAGTCTTCTCAATTTGGGAAGCTATTGATTGCCTTTTACCTTGAGAATTGGTCGTATTTGCTTGCTTTTTTTGTCTGTTTCATTTTTAATTATATAATGGACATTTTGAATATTATGTTTTAACATTCTGGATCCTGTTGAAATTCTCTGAAGGAGATTTAATTTTTTTTTCTATCAGATTTGGTTAGGTTTAGACTGCAAGCTCTGCCTTACCATCCATGGGCAGTGGTTTCCATGTCAGTTCAGTTTTAGAAGGCTGTGCTACTCACAGTTTAAGTCTATGTGCATTGTTCAAGGTTTGTACTGGTAATCTGGGACTTGGACAATGGTTTACATTGTAGTTCAGTTCTCAAAGCCTTTGCTGTGCTGCTTTGAATGTTTTCTGTACATATGTATCTTAGGAGTAGTCCAGGACTTTGATTCATTCATATAGAAAATAAAGGCATTCTCTGCTCCCTCTCTTTCCTCTGTGAGATTTCCAGGTTAATTATTAATTTTTATTATAGTACATGTTTCATGTATTTCTCTATTTTGTGATTTATTATATTTAAATTTTTTATTTCACTGTATGAAAAAAATTATAATTTTACTCTCATCTCTCCCCTCTTTTTCTCCTGCTCCTAATATTGGATATTTACATTATCTTTTATTCTATTGACTGCATTTGTAACATTTTATTTAATATACATAAGCCTCTACTTCTTGATCTGTCAAGATTCATAACTTCTTCAATTCCTAAGTTCATATAGTGGTAATAGCTATGGTTTTTCTTTCCCCTTTCATTCCAATATTCCAAGAGCTACACTTAAACCTTTGTGTTGTCAATGTTGTACTCTTACCAAAGGTTCATAGTACATGTTTAAATTTTTTCATTTAAAAGAACACAAAAAAGTATTTGTATTATGATTGGATAAATATTGTTAAATACTGGGACAAGTCACAGTTCAGGACTTCCTTAAGGCCCTATGTGATATGCTGGCCAACTGAAGAATATTAATAGCATCAAGCAAAAGGATTTCTTTACCTTTTCTTCCTCAGTATTTAAAATTATGTTACTTGTTTGAATAATTACTTTTGCATATTATTTATATGCATTTGTGTACATATGTATGCATATATTTCTAAGATTTCTAAGTCCTCTTTTATCCTGGGAGACTTCCTGCTGTCTATGACCTATGCAGACATGTTATTCTTACGGGAAAAGTACATTTTCAAGTAACTTCCTAAGGTAGGATGAATGGGAAGGGAAAGTTTCAAATACTTAGGGATATGACCAGAAATATCTGTTTTTCCATTTGATTGATAGTTTGCCTGGGTTTAGAATTCTAGATTGAAAGTTATTTTCTCTCAGAACTTGGAAAGCTCTGCCCCACTGACTTCTAGCATTCACTGTTGCATCAACCAAAAGATATAAGGAATGAAGATAATTCATTTATTAGCCAATCTCAGCTCATGGACTTCTTTCCTCTTTGTGAGACAGTGATCACAAAGGTTTTCCTTTGTCCTGAAGAGGTGGGCTGGGATATTGGATTTCTGTAAACCACTATGTTTCAGTGCCTCTGTCTGTCTCTCTCTCTCTCTCTCTCTCAAAGTTGCTAGTGGACTTTCCTGTTGAAGAGCCCCTTTACTTCTCACTATTCTAGGAGGGCAGCAGTGCTGGTCATGGTGCTGGTGTACTCTTTGCTCTCCAGCCTTGAGACTGTCAAAGAATTCTAGTTGTATATATATATTTTTTCTTTATTTCCCTTTTTTTAAATTACTCATTCAGTTCTCCTTGTACCTTGAACTAAAGTATAAAAATTGTGGAGGGCAGGAATTGCCCTTGCCAAAATAGTAATGTTTAATTAACATTAAGTAGAAAGTGCTCTAAAGTATGTATATAGTACAGGGATATTCTATAGTTCTTCTATAATGTGTTTCTCAGTAGAAAATTTCAGGTATATTAATCTGCTTTCACATTGCTATAAAGAACTACCTGAGACTGGGTAATTTATGAAGAAAAGAGGTTTAATTGACTCACAGTTCACAGGCTGTACAAGAGGCATAACTGGGGAAGCCCCAGGAAACTTATATTCATGGAACTTCTTGAATTCCATTCAAAGGGGAAGCAAGCGCATCTTCACACGGCCAGAATGAGAGAGTGAAAGGGGAGGTGCCACACACTTTCAAAGAACCAGATCTTTTGGGAACTTTATCAAGAGAACAGCACTAGGAGAATGATACTAAACCACCCCCCTGATCCAACCACCTCTCACCAGGCCGCATCTCCAACATTGGAACTTACAAGTCAGCATGAGATTTGGGTGGGCACACAGAGCACAGAGCCAAATCATATCACTAGGCTACCCAGTGTTTATCATTTACACTATCTGCATTCACTTTTTCTCATCAATTATTACTGTTTTGTCTTTTTCAGCAACAGAAATTGCAAGGAAATCCAACAAAGAAAACCAAATCAAAAAGGCCAGATCCCCTCAAAGGACAGAAGGTTATTGCAAGATGTGATGAAAATGGCTTTTATTTTCCAGGTAGTTTTAAAATTTATTTTGTGAGACTTTTGTTAAATAATTTGATATTGGGGACAAGAAGTTTCAACCTCTGCTTTTGCTAGCACACTGACATGTCATGAGCTGGCCTGAGCTATTCCACTTTCCACAGAGAAAAGAAGTGGAATATCTCAGACCAGCTCATAAAATGAGCATATTTCGGGCAAAAAAATGGTATCCAGAAAAATGCATTTATTTTAATATCTCATTTTTTAGTAAGCAAATTTTTGTTGCCCATCTTCTGCATTGCATGTATGTAATATTTTGAAAGTATTGGTCTAATGCTATGAGCAAGCAGATGAACATTCATGCTTTATGGAGGTTACATCTTAAAGGAGACAGACAAGCAATGAAATAAACAGGTAAAATATGCAGTATGTCAGATATAGTGTTGTCGAGAAAGATCAAGCCACAAATGGGGTTGAGAATGTCAGGGTGAGGGTTGTGATTCTATATTTGGTGGTTAATGAAGAGCTCCTGGGGAAGGTGACATATGAATAAGGACTTAAAGGAGGTGGGGCAAGCCATGAGATTATCTGGGAAAGAGAGTTCCAACAGAGACAGCAGTGGTGCCCAGGCCTCAGACTGGAGTGCATATGCCCAGGGTCGCTGGGCCTCAGAGGTTTGCCCCAGACTCCCTGGGGGATGTGATTCCTGAAGGAATCAGTCAGATGCAGTTCAGCAGCGGGTGGAGGCATGGAGGGAGTTTCATGAATGGTGATAATATGTGTGAAGACTTAGCAATGAAGAAAAGTGGCTATGTCTGGAGAAATAAAATTGATTCTGGCTGGAGCTTAGAATGAGAAGGAAGGGTGGAAATAATAAAGCTCTTCAGGGAGGTAAGCATGGGGCCATGCATAAAGGGTCGTGTTTAGGATTTGCGCTTTACGCTGAGGGCGAGAGCCACATTTAAAGCAGTGAGAAACACAGTCACATTTGAAGTTTTAAAAAGCTCTCTCCTGCTGCTATGTGAACAGTGGATAACATAGGGTTAGGGTGTCTCTCTGGTCCCTGGCTCAGGGTGGTAGATAGATAGTGGTACCTACGGGAGATGGTGGTGTGGACGGAAAGACAATGAGATGTGTCTGGGACAGGATGAATTGTAGGTGCCTATGAGATGCCCAGCTGAAGATGTCAGAGAAGCAGTTGGAGAGGTGGGTCTAGAGTCTGGAAATGGAGATTTGGGAGACATAACCACAAAGGTCATCATCAAAAGTATGGGAAATGTCTGTAGGGAAAAGGGAACTGGAAGAAAACCTTGAGGAAGCTCTGTTAGGCAAAAGATTACATTGCAGGCCAGGCGTAGTGGCTCACACCTGAATCCCAGCACTTTGGGAGACCAAGGCTGGCAGGTCACTTGAGGTCAGGAGTTCAAGACCACCCTGGCCAACATGGTGAAACCTTGTCTCTACTAAAAAAAAAAAAAAAAAAATTAGCCAGGCATGATGGCATGCACCTGTGGTCCCAGCTATTCAGGAGACTGAGCCAGGAGAGTCACTTGAACCTGGGAGGCAGAGGCTGCAGTGAGCTGAAACTGTGCCACTATACACCAGCCTGGGTGACAAAGTGAGACTCTTTCTAAAAAAAAAAAAATGATTACATTGCAGATACATAGCTGGCCTTTCTATCTATAGGCATAATCTATCTATCAACAGTTAAAAGAATAATTATTATTTAAATTTAAATGAATAATCTTTTAGGTAGGAAAAAATACTTCAGCACGATTTTTGGTTTCTAGCAGGCACATATGTACAACTGACAAGGAGGACAAGTTATTTGAAATGTTATAAATGTGCTTGAGAGTTGCCAGGACGAGAGTAAATATGGATCCCAGCACTTGGAATGAGCATGTAGGCTAAGGCATGACACCCTTCTTTACAAGAAGGACTGAAAATCTTTCATTTCTCTGGGGCACAGGTTTTCTAAGTGGTGATTGTAGGAGGCCACCCCTGCTTGTGAAATTTTGATTTTCTGAATTTAAGCCTTGGAGAGGGTTTTCTTGCTAAACTGGCAGTCGAATGATAATGCTAAGGGGGCCTAGGCACAATGGCTCATGCTGTAATCCCAGCACTTTGGGAGGCTGAGACGGGCAGATCACCTGAGGCGAAGAGTTCAAGACCAGCCTGACCAACATGGTGAAATCCCATCTCTACTAAAAATGCAAAATTAGCCGGGCGTGGTGGTGTGTGCCTGTAATCCCAGCTACTCGGGAGGCTGAGCCAGGAAAATTGCTTGAACCCAGGAAGCAGAGGTCACAGTGAGCTGAGATCACGCCACTGCACTCCAGCCTTGGTGACAGAGTGAGACTCCATCTCCAAAAAAGAAAAAAAGAAAAGAAAATGAGAAAAGGGACTGGATTCTAAGTGGTTATGTTAGGGCTTGGGGTCAGTTTGCTGGCCAGGGCCCCAGAGAAATGTAGAATGGCTTGAACTTCTACCCAGCACCATCCTTGTGTGATGAGAAAATTCTAAAGACCTACTGGGGGAGTAGAGGAGACAGGGCTAATACCATGGCTACGTGCAATGCCTGAGGCCACAATGGAAATTTTTTTTCACCTGCAGTTAGAAGCAGAAAGCACATACTGTACTCCCAGTAGCCACATGGGATCTGACCAAGTGGAGATTTTTAATTTGCAGTGTAATTAAACTATAATAAGTCACCTTGAAGGAATATTTGAATTTGGGCATGTAATTGGTAATTTTGATTAGTGTCAAAGTAGTAAACTTTGACTCAGCCAAATTAAGTGACAGTGCATGGGTTATCTCTATGAGCTTAGTTTTGGGCCCTTTCCCCCAGTCACCTGATCTTTCCTTAATTGGGAATAACTTTACTTTTATAGGTTTTTTTTTTTAATTAAAAATTCAAACATACAGAAAAGTCACAAGAATAATACAGTGAACCCCTGTATACTCTTTACCCAGATTTGCCAATTTTTAACATTTTGTCACATTCTATCACATATTTTATTTTATTCTCTCTCTCTGTCTCCCTCTCTGTGTGTGTATGTGTGTGTGTGTGTGTGTGTCTCTCTCTCTCTCTCACACACACACACACACACCCCTTATGTTTTCTGAACTCTTAGAAATTAGGTAACATTTATCATTATTTTATCCCTTAACACATCAGTGTGTATTAAGAGTAAAAATAATCTCTCAACATAACCACAATAAAGTTAGAAAATTCAAAAACTGTAACACTGTTATAGTACTTTTATTTAACATATATATAATGGCCTTTGTCACATTTTATTTTCTCCAGTACAGGTCTCAGCCCAGTACAGGTCTCACTTGCCCTCACTGGTAATGTTAATTTAGATCACCTGTTCACTGTGAGTCACTCTTTTCCCTCACACACACACACACACAAAAATAGAATTTTGCAGAACACATGGCATGATGTTATTGGTGAGTCCTTTTCTGATAACTGTTGTTCAAAACCTCCCAAACATTTTTAATGAAAAACAGCTCACTTTAAAATGAGCCTCAGCAGAAGGCAAGATTGGAGTCACTGGATTGGGGTGTCCACTGCATGAGGCCAGGTCCATGCAGCTGAGCTGGCTGGGCTGGGATTGTGGCGGGGATTTCCCTGTGGCCGACGCTACTCCAGGGGTCAGTGTGCGTTATCCCGTTGAGGAAATGATGTATTGTACAGAGTGATAGCCTGGCTCATCCGGATGCTGAAAGCCAAGGAGGAAGACACATTTTCAACCCTTATTTTAAACCATTATATGTGGAAATTGGGTCATCCTTCCTGTTGTTTGGTGAGAAGCAGCGTTTTACTTCAGGAAACCCACAGTGATTTCTGCACTACGCCATAAGAACAAGTTATAATGAAGAAAAATGGGAACAACATGGAACGCTTTCTCAGGTGTAATGAGTTTGGGCCAGAAAATCCTACGTTTTCATTTATTTGAATTCTGCCTTTTGCCTCTATTGGCCACACAGCTACAGCCACTTTGTTTCTCTGCACCTCAGTGTCCCCATCTTCTCCAACAGGATTTAAAACAAACCTTTCATAAGCTTGCTGTGTAGATTACATGTGATGATGTACAACCCTTCGTTAATTCCACGGAAAGAGGTTTTCTGCATCCCATATGAGAGCTCCTCTTAGGAGATAGGGATAAACACCTTGCCTCCTCTCCTGGAAAGGAGGGAGCTGTTTTCTGTTTCATGGCAGCTTAGAATATTTCACAGCAAGTCAAAGCAGCAAAAGGCAACACAGCGCATAGAAAGGAAACCTCCAAGACTGGAGGAAGAAGCGAACATGAGGACCATGAAGGATGACACTGTGGAGGAGTGGGCAGCTGGAGGGATGCTCTAGCTGGAGCAAAGTGAAAGCCTTTCTGAAGAGGTGGAATTTCAGCTGGACTTTGTATATCGAAAGGTTCTTAGCGCCAAAGGTTTAAAAAAATAAAATCCAGTCGCCAGCCTGAGAAAACCTGTTTGGAACAAAAGGTTCAGAACTATGTATGCATCTTTCACCAAACAGACTTACATCCACTGTTTACTCAGATTGTGACACCAATTCTCTGACCCTGAGCACCCACAGTATTTCTGCTGAGGGCCTCCATAGGAGTGCAGGCCCTTTCCCCAGTTGAGTACAGGACAGCCTCTGACTGAGACAGGGAGCTGACTAGTTCCCAGGGAGGCACTGGGCGTACCAGCCTCCACCCAAAGGAAGAGGGGAGGCAGTGGAGGCTCTGGGCCCACCAGCCTCCACCCAGAGAAAGAGGGAGGCAGTGGAGGTTTGCCGACTTGGCCACCCTCCAGAGCTCAGGTCTTCCAACAGGTCCCAGAGATTTTAGAACTGGGAGATGTGACCTCACCTCTCCCAGCTGAGAGCAGAGAGAAACTACAGGGTAAGGGAAGCCAAAAATTGGAGCTGATCTTGAATCAGGACACAAGAAATGGTAGCAATTCCTTAATGAGGTGGAGGAGCAGGTACAGAGGCTTAGCAGTGGTGGGACAGGCCAGTTCTGGGCCCTCCAGCCCCGCAGAGTACGGCCGCATCGGGGCCCATGAGGCCAAGTTGAAGACAGACAGTGAGAAACTGTGCTTATATCTGTAGATGAACAAAGACCCACATCTACAAAGAAGGAAACTGAATTGAAGGAACCAAAAGAAAGTCATCATAACATTCCAAAAAGTTTAGGTCCAAAGAAGAAAGTCAGTGGTAAATGGTTTAGGCTTTGTCAGCTATGCAGTCTCTGTTGCAACTTCTCAATTTAGGCAAACAACCGAAAAACTGCAGAGCAGGTTTGATACTGGATACTGCTAAGTCCCAGAGGCTAAGAATTTGGAGAGAGTCACATGGGCCAATGTGGCTGTGGTGGTAGCCCAGACCCTTCCCTGGGGCCGTGGGAGGGACATGGGGCACACAGTGCGTGGCTCTTGTTTCCAGAATAGAAGTAATTTCTAAAGGGTGGTATTCACTTTTCTGATTAAAAGGGTAAAGTCAGTTTATGATAGAAAATGTGTGAATAATGTGTAAATATTTCAAAACCCAAATTAAACATTTTAGTCCAATATGAAAACATCCAATGGTAAGCTGGCTTGTGTGTGTATATTTTTAAAAAAAAATTTATTCCTTTGGCCATTTAAAACAAGACACATGAATCAAGATGAAAATCAGCAGCTGTCTCTTTGCCCCACGAGAGGACTTGGGGCTTTGCTTAGCGGGCACATGAGCCGGGACCGGGGAGCCGCTGCAGCACGTGCTGTGGACCCCAGCGGGACACACATGCACACTTCCATCTCCGTGAAGATCTGTGAGCAGCTGATACTGCCAGGGAGGTGGCCAATGTCATCATCTCCCTCTTCATGTCTAGAATCCCTTTTTAATAGGAAGATAAATTTTAAGTCATATAAATGATTAAAAATGTGCATTTTAACACAGGTATTTTCTTTTCCTATGGTGATAATTTATTCTACTAATTATATTAATTAAAATGTATAACAAAATTATATATTAAATAATATGTGTGTGTTTATACTAGACTGATGCAAAAGTCATTGTGGTTTTGGTCACTTTTTTAATGACAAAAACCGCAATTACTTTTACATCGACCTTTGGTATCTATCATGCACTCCTTTAGTATAACTAAAAAAAGAAACTTCTTACTTCTTTTCTTTTTTCTTTCTTTTTCTTTTTTGAGATAGAGTTTTGCTCTTGTCGCCCAGGCTGGAGTGCAATGGCGCAATCTCAGCTCACTGCAACCTCCACCTCCCACATTCAAGCGGTTCTCCTGCCTCAGCCTACCAAGTAGCTGGGATTACAGGAGCCCACCACGCCCAGCTGATTTTTGTATTTTTAGTAGAGACAGGTTTTCACTATGCTGGCCAGGCTAGTCTCGAACTCCTGGCCTCAGGTGGTCCACCTGCCTCGGCCTCTCAAAGTGCTGGGATGATAGGTATGAGCCACTGTGCCCAGCCTTACCTCTTTTTGCTTTGTTCCTTTTCAGCTGTACATGTTGGGGAAGCTGAGTATGTTCAGTCTAGTCAGATGAAAAGCGATTTGGATGGGAGTTATATTTCCTTTTTACTTTCACAATCTAATTAACAGCATGCATTTTTTATCTTTAAGTATTATGGAAGAAAGTAGAGGTAAAGTAAATGAACAAATCAGGTGGTAGGTGGTGTTCAGGAAGAGGATCTTTCTTTCCAGGACCCATGTTCCCGTCAGGACGGAGACTGATAGTGTCGGATGAGCAGGTTTCATGCACTCTCTCTGGTTCTCATCTCAGCAGGTGCCCAGACCAGGCATTGTGTGCGTCACCACTTTGAGCTGTTCAACCCAGTAGGCATCCTATGGTACTGAACATTATCTGCTGGAGAAATCAAAGGGGCACACTGATTTAAACAGGCAACATGTGCACAAGCCTAAGGAAAGCGATGCTATTTGTCTTTATAGTGTATGTTTTCTTTGATTCCTTCTAGGGGTTGTGAAAAAGTGTGTGAGCCCCACCCAAGCACTGGTGGGCTTCAGGTACGGAGACACCAAGGTTGTGTCCACCTCCTTCATCATGCCTGTGGGGGGCGCCATGCCCTGCCCGCTGCTCCAGGTACCCATTCCCTGATGTGTTCTGGGGCATTTTTTACCATCCACAGAGTTTTGGATAACAGAGGATGCCAAGACCGCTGTTTGGCCCTTTGCTAAACCTATGTGGGCTCCTGCAGGGAGGGGTGTTTGGGCAGGAAGAACGGTGGGCCCTGTTCTGGGACCTGTTGCCTTGCAATTTCTTTGCTCCTGACCCTGACCTGCTGACTCCCTGTCATGTAGCTGAGGGTTGCACAGGTTTGCCCACATTGTACCTTGAGGTCCTTGTCCCTTTGTAAGACAATAGATGGTTGGGGGAAAACCATTGCTGTAGCTGCCAGTACTGTTGACACTTTTAACTGCAAAAGATTCTATTCTATTCCATAATATTATATTATAATATATCATAGCAAGGGCAGAGGTCACACTTTCCTTGGCACTGTGGTCAGCTGACGTCAGACGGTGACACCGTAATGCACAGCTACCCCAAATGTGCATTCCACACGTGGTACTAGAAGAAAGGCCATGAGTGTGAGTTGTTCAGGTCCTTGGTGTTTGGAACAAAGAATTGAACAACATGCACAAATAGAGTAACAAAGGAATGGAACACAGGAACAAAGCATGGAAAGCAGGGATTTATTAAAGTGAGAAAGCACTCCACACAATGGGAATGGGCCCGAGAGGGTGGCCGAGGGGCGCTGTTATAAAGATTTCTGGGTTTTAAGTACTCCTGAGGTTCTTATGGACTACCCCTTATCTGGATGAAGGATTTGGTTTGTGGCTAATTAAAGGCTGAGGTGAATTGCCGCCCGTGGCCAATCCAAGGCACACTCCCTTTCCCTCTGAGCCAGGGTGGAAGGGCAGGGTTGCAGGGAGAGTGGCCTTTGATCCTTTGCTACTGGCTGTGGGCGATGGGGTTTTTCCTTTTGGTTTATCTTTAGAAGTTTGTGGTGATTGGCCTTAGGTTCTCTGCCCCCAGACCCAGATATTTTCCCTTTGATTTAACTTTAGGAAATTATCATGAATTGGCCCCAGATTCCCTGCCCCTAGTTGTTAGTACTTTCCCTTAATTCAGCTTTAGAAAGTCAGCATGAATTGACCTTAAGTTTCCTGATGCCATACCCTGTTCTGCTGCCTCAGATGAGCCAGACTAATGTGTTCTCATCTGCTCACAAATGCATCAAAAGCTGTGCCATGTCTGTTTCATTCTGTTGCCGCTATCCTAATTCCAGCTGCAAGGCCCCGGAGTAGAGGGCAATCCTTGCAGAGCACCCCACTGCTGTGTTTCGCCCAATGTTAGCCCAGTGAAGAAGCGCTGGAGGAGGAATTGGAGTATTCATCCCCGGGCCTCTGTTTCTGCTTCCTAGTCAGAGCCCTGGCCCACAACAGTGCTCTTGTGCCCTGACGACGCACAAGGGCCCACAGCCTCTGCGTGTCTCTCCACAGCATACTCTTTCTGCTGCAAGTTCTCTGTTTGCGACTTTTGGAGTGACATTAAACAGATCTCTCCCTTCCTACATCTTGGTGACAGCCCTTCTGGCAGATGAGGACACTGTTTATCTTTGCATGACAAACACCCCAGGTTCCTTCAACTACTCTCTTTGGGGTGTGGTTTCCAGAACCCTCCCCATCTTGCCGGCTGTTCCGTGGGCCCTAGTCGGTTGTTGAAGTCCTACTAAAATGTGGCTTTCCATTGTTGTTGTTTCAGTTCCCAAATGTTGTGAACTGATCACAACATTTCAGACGTGGCCCAATGTTGGAATTCTTTCTTAACTGAGAAAAAAAATAAGTATTTGAATTTTATCCTCAGTAATTGCCAATTGCCTTGGAGTGTTTTAAAATGAGCTTATATTAACATTGTCTATACAATCCATAAGCAAAACATTTCCTATATGTTCTCCTCTGCAGGTTGGAGATTATGTGTTTGCCAAAATCATGATACCCAAAGGATTTGACTTCTACGTTCCTGCCATTGTCATAGCACTTCCCAATAAGCATGTGGATGCAGAAAAATTCTACACGATTTTGAAGTGTAACAACCGGAGAGTAAGTAGATTCTCATTTAGAAAAGGACTTTCTCCTCGGCAGTGCCAAGCCATTTCCTGGCACTTCCAGGCGTCTTGATGAATGGTTTCCCCGGCTGCATCTGCCACCCTATTCTCTATTCCCTGTGTTTTGGCATCTGCCCACTGTGCCACACACCCTGCCTTCACTGAGGCGACCCTGGCCTCTCATGCCTTCTGTGTGGTCCTTTGGCTCTCATTGCTGAACCGTGCTTTGCATTTGATGGAGGGGCAGACTCATTCTAGGGTCTTGTAGCACCACTCTCTCTCAATTTCTGCCCTCCTCAACCTCCTCATCCTCCTGCTTAGACTGCCCCTTCCTTGTGCTCTTCTGCTGACCCTGCAGACTTCGGCACCTTCTGGGTCCCTCCCAGTGCTGTCCTCATCTGCCTCCTCCCTGTATCTTTCGAAGTCAGCTTCCATCTCTGGACGTCTCCTCTGTGCCAGAAGTGCCAGCCGTGCACTCCTGCCTTGAGCTCCAACCCTGCGCTTCTAGCTGGGTCCACCTGGAATGCTTCCTCAGGGTGAGCATGGGCATCTCAGACTCCGCAAGCCAATGCACCCCCTTTCCCCAAGCACCTTCTTCTCTTCTGTGTCCCCTGTATTGGGGTGCCACTACCTGGTTCCCCATCTCCTACTTACTTAGAAACCACCTCCAGAGTTGGTAGAAGTTGGGAGACATAAGGGCGGACAGGGACAAAATGGAGTTGAGTGGAAAGAACACAGGCTTTCCAATCAAAAGACCTGTGTTAGGGTTATTTGAACATTCACTCTGCTCTTTATTGGTTGTCTGACCTGAGCAGGTTGCTTTATCCCCTGAGACTCCATTTGATCACATATAAAATGAATATTTTACATATCTATATTTGTCTATGTATACCCTACAGGGTGAGTGTGAGGCTTGAAGAAAAGACACATAAGAGATCTGTGTCTGACAGGCAGGTATTGGGTGACGGAGTGCTGAAGTGGCTGCAGAGGTTAGTGCATCACTCAGCTCCCTTCCGTCTGCACTCCCCAGGGCCAGTGAGTGGGATGACTGCGACGACTGTATCATCTCTAGATTGATTTGCTCCTTGCACAGATGTTTGTTAAGGGTCTATATAGTCTATTGGATCATTTGACTTTTTTATTGACTGGGGAGGTCTTCTGTGTCTTCTGGGTAGTAATTCTTGGTAATATATGCACCCAGTATTTTTCCCCGTCTGTTACTTGTCTTTTAACTTTGGAATCTTTGTTGACAGAGAAGTGTTAAATTTTAATATGGTCAAATTTATCCCTTTTCTAATTTATGAACTGCCTTTTCTATATTTGTTTAAGAAATCCTTCCTTAATTATGTATTTCTCTATGTAATTTCTCTAAAAGTTTTAGAAGAATTCTTTATCAGTTTACAAAACTGATGATGATGTTTGCCTGATTGACGTCCCCCGCCTCCTCCCAACCCGCACACATGCTTGGGGAGAATCCCCAAGTCACCCTTAGGGAGAATCCCCCAGGACCCCAGTGTGGCCCCAGCCTGCTCCATGAGCTTGACCTCCAGCCAGGTGGAAGGCTCACTGCTTCCTGAATGCAGTGGGCTTTTCCGAGCCCTAGGCTTTTGCCTCTTCCTGGACTGCCCTTCCCATCTCCTTTCCCCTAAACTGCTGTCACCGTAAAGACTCCACCTGATCGTGACTTCCTGCAGGGCCATTGGATTCCTCCTGTCCACTACACTGCCCTTGCCAAACTGGCTTCGTCACCAACCTCTCAACCCTTAAAGGCAGTGACCACGTCTATTCACCTTTGTCCCTCCCAGCACAGCCCCTGATGAAGAGAAGGGTCCCACAATTTTTTTTTTAATTACTTGAATGAATGACATTCCCAATAGAAAATGAAATTGTCTTGATGGAAGACTTAATATGCCTGGAAAACAGACCAACAGGTGAACTTGATTGGTGAGCAAAAAGCCAGATAACAGTGGCTAACTTTCTTAGGTCCTTACTATGTGCCATGCATTCCAATCTAAACGCTTTACACAGAGTGGACACTTGGATCCTCAGAACACCATTAGGTAGAGACTGTTATTATCTTGATTTCCAGAAGAGGAATTGAAGCAAGTGGTTAAAGCACACACCTGGTGTGCAGAGCAGGCGTTTGGATGCAGACAATCTGGCTCCATGGCCTGCCCTCTAAACTACCATGCCCAGCTGCCTAGAATACAGAATAAAAATATCCAGGGCATCCTTGACCATGGGATCAGGTAGTTACATCAGGGAGAGGGACATGGGAAATGAATTTTAGGGTTAAGGGCAAAGGAGAAAGCCCATCAGAGCCAGCAGCCACAAGAGCACTGTATCCAACCCAACAGAACAAGCAGAAAAGGAGGTGTCCTCTCATCAACCCAGAAGAAAAACCCTTGGAGAAAATGGAGTTTCCTGAAGCTGTCTGGATAGCAGTAGAGAAGCAGTCTGGAAGGGCAGAGCATGGAGAAGCCTTTCTCTTCCTGACATCTGGCACCACTCTGGGGATAGCCACTGTGAAAGGGAGGGAGGGATGTTTTAAGAGATGTCCCCAGGTATGCCCCAGGGTGCGGGGAGAGATAAGGCAGTTGGCCCAGGATCCCTAAGGGGAAGCCACAGAGCCCAGGAAAAGACCTTGGAATTTACCTACAGATCGTGGGGGACGTGGGGCCCTGGAGACTACAGGGGCATGGCCGGGGGAAGGATACTGGAGATAGCTCTGATAGGAACTTGGGGGGACCCAAAGAGGCTGAAGGTGGGGCATTCAGCAAAAGTGGTGGCCAAAGGCTGAAATAAGAAAGGAAGGTGGTTATATGAAGCGCTCTCTCTCTCCTCTCTCTCTCTCTCTCTCTCTGTGTGTGTGTGTGTGTGTGTGTGTGTGTGTGTATGTTTCTTCTGTGGGTGCACTTGGAAATTGATCCAGAATATGGGGAAATGACAGAGAGGACTCAATGATGACTTATTCAGCAAATAATTATCAAGTGAGGTTCTGAATTTAAACTGCTCTTTTAAATGTCACCCTGAATAGGATAATGACTAGAAGCTATTATAATGGGTTGAGCTAGAATAAAATCATATCTGAATTGTGGACATTTCTGATTTAAATTGAGTGAATTCTGTTGGTATTATTACAGGAATTTTGCCCTCGGAGTGCACTTATTAAGATCAGCCAAAACAAGTATGCACTCTCCTGCTCTCATATAAAGTCACCCCCAATTCCTGAGGATCCAAAAGTGTAAGTGTACTCAATTTTTATCTCTTGAATATTAATTTATATCCTTGCACCTTTAATCTGTCTTTGAGATGAGATCTATGACCTCTTAATACTAGGGAAGAAAAGCAGAGATGGAGAATGTCCTACTTAAAATGTAGCTCTGTAATATTATCCCTTCAACATCACACCTTTCACCTGCTATTTATTCATCTGGTTCTAATCTCAAATTCAACATTTTTGACCCTTCAGAAAAGTATTCATGAATATCTGATGAATATGAAGGAATTGTTCCCCTTTCATCTGTAAAGATTCAAGGACTTCTAACTAAATTGCATTTGGGTCCAATCACCTACCTACCTCTCCTTTTGCTGGGAGGTGGGAGTGAGGGGCTGGCCCTGCTTGCCCATAGCCAGGTGAGCATATAGGTGGGCGGTGGCTTCCCAAGGCAGCAGTGGGGTGAACACATTTTCATCTGAGGCAGTAGGATTGCCAAGAGCTGTAAAAGTGGACTAAAGGCAGGGCAGAAGGAAAGGGGGAGGCCTGCAGGACAAACAAAAACCCAAGTCCATGGGTCCAATAAGGGGCATCAAAATTGGGGTCATGGAGCCATGACCTTGGAGTCAAGGGCATACAAAAAGAGGTGAAGGTGGATGTTGAGCACGTGTTGGGGAAAAGGACCCAGGAAACATCTTCCAGTTTCTCTTAGAGTCTGCAGGCTGTCTTTGAGTGCTAACCTTCATTCTTCCCAATGGCCTTACCTTCTGCTTCATCACAGAATCATTGGACAGCCTCTCCCTCCACTTCTGATCTCCCAGCTCTGGGCTTAAGGAAGTCTCTGCCTTTGCCCTGTTGTCAAAAAATCAGTGTCCTTCTTTTCACCCCAGGCCAGTCTGTCCACTGGGCTCCAGAGGCCCATCTTCCACTGCCTCAAGTCCTGGATTCATCAGTGATCCCTGGATTCTTCTTACCTCCTTCCTTAGCTCCTCTTCACTGAGTCCTTCACCTCAGCAAGTACACAGGTTTGCCTCCTGTTCACACACATGCAGCACCCACCAACATACACACTCCTAAATAAATCCCACTCCCTCGGTTCTGCAGTGTGACCCAGCATGCTCCCTGTCCTTCACTGCTAGGCTCCACACACCACTGGAGAGACTCTCCTGCCTCCTGTTCACTTCTGAGCCTTGGGTATCAGTGTCTACCCTCATCCCTCCAAGAAACTCCTTCCACAGAGGCCATAGGAGACCTCTTACCGGGCTGCACTGGTGAGCTCCACGCTCACTGACTGAGCCTGCTCCTGCAGTCACCTTGGACACCACCAGCCATGCCCTTCTGCCCTAACCCCTCCTCTTAGGCTTGTTGCGGCTCCACGTCTCTGGGTTTTCTCCCTGCCTGACTTCACAGCCACCCACTGCCTCCATGACTCCCTTCACACTAAGTGTAGTGGGAAGTGAGAGATTTGGAGAGACCGATGGGGTTGCAGGAGGATTTTGTTTAACATGATTACAGGCTTAGTGGAATGGCTTTTTAATTTTAAGCAAAGGACAAAGAAAATGGGGTGCCTTTTATGTACCTAGGTGGTGCAGGATGACGAAGCAGGAAGCGGGTTTACAGAAGCCAGAACAAAGAGCAATTAATTAACTTGTAACATGTTTTGTGATGTACTTTACATTTGGAAAGTAACATGGTGAGAGACACATTTTGCAGTTTTTGTTCTGTGACCCTGCGGCTGGTTAGAAAGAGAAACAAGACTTTTTAGATGCCTGGGAACTTTGCTAAGAATGTGGGGAAGATAGATCAGGTTCAGTGGTTTGCAGGAAGGCAGTTATTCTGCCTAAAACAGAGCTGGGAGGTATCATATTAAACAGTACACAACACAGCAAAATTTATTATATAGCAACTACACATTATACGGTTTTGTTTTACTATTATTGCTATTATTTAATTTCTTTCTTCATAAGGACCTCACGTCTCCTCCAACACAGGCTGCTCTCCTGCGCTTGTGCGTCACAGTCACAGAATCCAAGCGTGGGCCCTGAGATGGATTTTTTGAAAGCCCCCTATCCTCAGCTAGTTGCAAGGTGCAGCCATGTTGGGTAACTATAGGGGAAGCACATTTATACCAAAATTGAATTTATCTCCCAGCCCTGCTGTCATTAGTTTTGTGGTTGCTCATCGACCTGGAGCTCTTCTGCAAGATGATGGTGGTGTGAAGATGGGGATGGTCATTGTCTGGCAGGCATTTGGCACATTGTGGGAATAGCATTATATCCAGCCGCTCACTGGATATTTCTACCTGAGTGTGTAGAATCTCAAAAACTTAGCACATCTAAAACCGAAATAGCAGTTCCCCACAAACCTGCTCCCATCTCAGCCTTCTCCATTTCCGTTTGCCCTTTCACCCACAAGTTACGGCCCCGTACAGCCAGAAATCTGGTGGTCATCTTTGGCGGCTGCTTGTGCTTCACCTACCACGCCCCTTAGTCTCCAAGTTACAGTGATCCTAACCAGCCAGGAGCTCTCATGTCCTCCAGCCTCCTCCTGCCACAGTCCCAGTCACTCGTCAGAAGGCTCAGCAGAATCAACTCCCTCACATGCAAATCTCCCTTTGCCTCTTCCCCACTTAAAAATCCTTCAGAGCCCCGTCCCCATGACCCCTTCTTCCCAGCTCAGCCTCTTGCTGGTCTGGCTCAGGCCTGACTACCTTGCCTCATTTGTCCCTAGCCACCCCCAGCCAACCCGCCAGTGCCTTCTACATACTGACCACTCTAAGCGATGTGTAGGTTTTGCCCACACCATGCTTTCTCAGGTCTCTGTGCCTCCACCAGATTAAGTATTCTCTCTGGAAATCTATTTCTTGCCCTTGGCCACCTGGAGAACTCCAAGACTGAGCTCAAACATCAGCACCACCATGCGATGTCCCAGCACCCCAGGCCACTCCCCCCACCCACCACGATGTAGTGAGGTGGTCCCACCGCAACCTGTAGAGGTTTCCGTTAAAGAAAATTTCCTTTGCATTGGACTCTGTAGGCACAAGTCCTTGAAGGTAGGGGACAGGTTCTATCTGCCTCTGAATCCCAGTTTCCAGGGTCCAGCTCACAGAATGCCCCCAATGACTATTTGAAGAACAAATCAGTGTACAAACACATGCTAGCAGATGCCCAGTGACGCTCCTCTAGGGGTGTGCAGCTCTACAGAGAACTTTTCCTTAGCTATGGTTACCAAAAACATATGCTACAATTTTTCATTCTTTGTCTAGATGGGCATGATACTTCATTTAAAATAGCAGCACATTTTCTGTTAATCTCAAACTTCTACTCTGACAGTGTTCTTTGCAGGTCTAGCTTCCGGTTCCTATGATATCCAAATTACAGCTCCTTATAAAGGAATCTGAGCAGATGTATCTAGCTATTGCCCATTTTACCAAACTCAACGTTATCATTATTTTAGAATGAAAATGCAGTTCTTTGTATGTTGAGAAAAGCCTTTGTTTTCCATCTTCCCCAGGCTTTATTTAAAGCTCTGCACTGTGAATTATCTGTTCTCTCTTCTGGGCTTCACACAGTGAAGTGTTCATTGACTCCCTCATCCCACATTGTAATTTCCACTCTTTTTTGTTCTGGCTGCCTCTATGGGAGCAAGAGACTGAGTTTAGTTCTCTTAAGCAGAGGTCACATTCAACCCGGTAAGTTCAGAGCTTAACCTGTCTCTGTTTCTATGAACAGGACTAGGAGAACCGAGTACAAAAACGAAGGTGTACCTCTGACTTTGTAACAATGCTGGGATTTTCTTCTGGTAGATCCTTTCCTCAGGAGTTCTTTCTCACTTATTTTACAAATATGTTCCTTAGGGAGCGTTCATGCCGCTATTCCAAATGAGGCCATCTAAAGAAACTCCTGATGCTTCCTTCACAGGCTATTAAAGGCATGTACTGTAGGTTACATCTCCAATAGAACATTATTTGACAAAATTTAACTTTCAAATATGGAATTTACTATAACTATCTGCTTGCAGGGTAAGACAAGGGATACCTGGGCCCAGACAAGCCTCCATCTTCCCCTGCTCCTCCTTTCCTTCTTTCTGGGGGCCTTTCCTGCAGGTCGCTCTTCTGGGTTCTAAGTGAGGATGGGGCACAGTGAAAGGCAAGAAGAAAGGCATTTGGAGGCTGAAGAGCTCAAAGCTGATTGAACATGGCAAAAGCTGATGCACATTTTCATTTTCAACTTAAAATTTGACACCTAAATCATTCTTAAATACTTTTATTTAAACAAGGTTGTCTTATAAAATATGTTATCAATATTGCTAAATTCCAAATGACTCATTCTTTAAGGAGGGTATGTCGGTATTGCCATATTTGCAGTGTAAAACCTGTGATGTGGGTGCAGATTTTCTCTCTCCTTTGCAGCATGATGAGGCCATTCTCTGACACAGCTGAGAGGCATGTCTTCCAAGACTATGTCCGATGGAGGGAAATGACTGCTCTTCCTTTCCCTTAAGGAGCATGCCTGAGCTTTCTGCTACAATCCAAGACATCAGAGATGTCTTTTCTGAGGGAAAATGGTCCTTATCCTGTCTATAACTTCCTCTATTTAGAGAATACTTGTGTAGTTTCTCCCATATGGTAAAAGAAGCAGGCAGAACAGGGGCTTTTCCTCCATGTGGCATCCTCTCTCCTTGCCAAGCCAGGGGACTCACAGAACAAGTCCTTCCCTGGCTGCCTTCCCGGCATCTTTTTCCTGTCAGAGGACTGTAGCCTCTGGAAGGGCAGGGGGAGGCACCTGGTGGTCTCAGACCCACGTGGGTCTGAGCTCCAGCTGTTGGTGTTCTTCATTGGAGAGAGATGCCTCTAGCAGGAGTTATTCAACCACCCACAGACTGCGGTCTCAGGCCACCTGAACTGAACACACACACCTGGTGCCACTCCCCTAACTAGCTAGAAATCTCTCCTGAATGAGCTGGAATCCTTCCTCCCCTCACCCTTAACAGAGCATGACCTGGGCAAATTACCTTCAAGAGTCTTCCTTAAGAAGACTCTTGGCCTGGCGTGGCAGCTCATGCCTGTAACCCCAGCATTTTGGGAAGCCAAGATGGGCAGATCATTTGAGGTCAGGAGTTTGAGACCAACGTGGCCAACATGGTGAAACCCTGCCTCTACTAAAAATGCAAAAATTAGCTGGCTGTGATGGCATGTGCCTGTAATCCCAGCTACCCAGGAAGCTGAGGCAGGAAAATCACTTGAACCTGGGAGGTGGAGCATGCAGTGAGCCAAGATTGCACCACTGCACTCCAGCCTGGGTGACAGAGCGAGACTCTATCTCAAAAAGAAAAAGCCTCTTTAGAGGGTGTATAATTTATTTTTTAAAAATTAATAATAGCATTCCAAATATGGTATCAGGAAAGCAAAATAGGGCTCACCATTTCCTCTGTGCTCCAGAGGAACTATGAGTTATCTGAAGGAAGCTGCTGGGTTCTGGGGCCCTGGAGGCGAGGCATGTTCTTCTCTTGCTGTTTGAGGGTCATGGTGTGGTTTCAGGAGGAGAGACCCTCCCAGGGCCAGGTGGGGTTTGTCTAGATCTCTGGTCAACTCCTTTTCCCCCAATTCCTGTTACACAAAATATTAGCCTCTCATTATCTCTCTTTTGAGCAGTTTAGTAACTTTCCATGAAGGCACTGGATTTAGGAGTATGTCCCAGTGGAAATGATCATGTCTGCAGTGTTTAATACTCCTCCCTCGACCCTGTATAGTGTTATGGACTCATATTGTCTTCTGACATCAGGGAAATTAAGTCATTGATTGAAACTTCAAGATTCAGCACTGCCTCTAACATGACATTAGATGAATCACTCCCCTTCATCTTGCCTGGTCACTCCTGACAGTTTTCTCCTAAGTGGGATCTGTGCATTTGAAATCATTAAGCCTCTGATGTCATTAGCTCCCTTCGTCCCCTCTGGTCAGATTAGGAGCCCATTTCTTATGCTGGAACAAAGCCCTGAAAAAATTGCAGTTCAGCAACAAACCCTGTCTGTGAGTGTCCTGTGTAATTCAGGACACATGCCATTGCCTACATTGGAAGCATGTAGTGGTGCTCTACGACTTGGGACAAGGGGACACAAGGAGTCACAGATTTGCCGGCCCTGAGGGCCAGCAGTAGCAATTCAGATAGCAACAGCCTTTGCTTCTCAATCTCTTTATTCTCCTCCCCTTCAGTTGTTGAAACTCTAAGGCCTCCCGGTTTTTACCAAACATCTGCTGGGCACCTACTCTATGGGTCCTCTTGTTCTTTATGTTCTAAGACAGACTTGCTGAGAGAGACACTTAGGGAAAAATACAAACGAGACCTCAGGGATCCAGCCGGATTACTGACAAGCTGGCAATGCTTTATCCAGTGAAGGTGGGGGTTCTGACCCCAGGAGGGCATGGAGTGGGCACTCAGCACTTTCTTCCCAGAAGTGGAACTAGCACAGCACCTGGCTGCCCTGCTCTGAACACACACACATATTTATCATAGGTTGATCATGTTATTCAACCAGATCTGTAGCCTCACATAATTAATAGAGCACCTAATTGAACTCTGTTTGGGCATGAGATTGGGCAAAAGAAAGCCATTCAGTGGGTCTTTTCCAGGAGTGCTGGTGGAGAACCCCCCCTGGCTGGAGGTTAGGACCCTGGTGGCCCTCCCTCTTCCACTGATGAGCTTGGGTCAGATAGGAGAGGGAGGTGCATGGTCACAGGGGTGGGGTAGAGGCCTTCACATCAGATTCACACCTACCCTTCCTCCTGCTCTCACCTCTCCCATAAGGAGACATTTCCTTGTGAAAGATCTTGAACTTGGCTGACCTCAGCCATCCTGGAGCATGAAATACAGAAGCCAAGCAGTATCTGCTTGCTTCAAGTAAAGACTTTTCCTTATCAAAACTCCTACCTGCTTTTTGTACTAATCATGATGACTTGTACTGCTTTATTCTTATGCCAAAAGTAATGCATAGTTAATATAATTTCTAAATTAAAAACAAGTGGAAATAATACAAAAACCACCCATAGTCCCACTTTTTGAAAGTAATCACCAGTTTTACCTTGGTATAGATCCTTCTACAGTGTCTTCCCCACTGTGGTGATCCTTATTTCACCATAAGCTTATATCAGCTTATATCAAAAAGCTGTATTTTTTTTTCTCCTTATAGTGTATGACAATTGCAGCTTTTTTTAATGTCAAGAAAGTGACAGCTCTACTGGAATTCATTTTCCAGGTGTGATTGTGAATAGTTTAATGCAAGGGTTCCAGTCATCCTTATGGATTCACAATTTTCATAACAAAAATGAAGATATAATATGCATTATGTTGTGTAATGTTTTTTCCACTTATATTTTTTCCAAATAACTTGTCATTTGCACCTTTCCATGACAGTGTCACCTCTTGTTTCATTATTGCCTCACTAGACTTCCATTATTCAGGTGGTCCATGAGTTGAGTGACCAGTCCCCTAGGTGAGGGCTGTCCACATGCTGCTCCTGGGTCTCTCTTCTTCTTCCTCTTCCCAGAGTCCTCCAGGCAGGTGGGTAGGTGTCTCCTCTGCCTTGTTCTTTCTGTGCCTTTAGTGCCTGAAAATCTGCTTCTCACACCCCCTTCTTGTCACTCCTTCTTCTGAGAGATTATAGCTTAGGGACTGGACTGCAATCGTGTATCCTAATTCACGGCAAATAGAGAAAAACCATGGAAAGGAACCAGAATATGTCAACTTACTCTGCTCTGGAGGAAGGTAGCAATTTGAGGGATAGTCGAGGGTAACATGATGTGAGACTTCACAGAACAGGGATGGTAAATACAATGTTGAGGCATGATTCCTAGAAGTCTCTCAGAACCTGCTATCATAGAACCTATACATCTACATAAGCACTGGCCTCAGATTTAAAGATAATTTTTGTCTGTGGCCTCCCAGAAAAGCTTTTCCAGTGTCACTGCTATCTCCCAGGCCAATTTTTTTAATGTCTTTTGGGAATTGTCTCCTGAGTCTTTGAGCCAGTCTTTGACAATTATCGTGTATAGTGAATCTTGATTCTTTCACAAAGGATTTGAATGATGGCATTTTCTATTTAGAAATAACAAAAACTCTATTTCCATTTGATTGCACTTTTTTCCCTGACACTTTTGAGAAGAATCTGAAGCAGTCATAGTCAGAAATTCTGTGGAGTAAAAACAAAACAAAAAATTATTCAGAGTGAAGGCAGGGTGATCAAGACAGGCGATACTGATTATGGGAACAAAATAAGGTTTAACACTGGGCAGCAGATGTCCTTAAATTACCCTGAAGGCCCTGATAAAGGTGAACTCCCAACATGGTGGCATGGTTGGGATGAGGTCTTGGTGTTCCCAAGATGCATTCTTTGAAGGACAGCACTTTTGAGTAAATAAGCTTTGTCAGCGCATTTTCTAAATAGTAATCTAGCTCTGTGACTTCATAGTTATGCCTAAGTTCAATGTCATTGCAGATCATACCATTTTGAACATTTGGGAAACTGTTTCTGATAGCACTCATTAGAGAAACTCAGGGTGTGAAAGAATATTTCTGATGTACAAGCTCCAGTTCAGGGATGAGCTGGGCTGTGATGGGGCTAAACTCATCTCCCTGGGGCAGACACAGGTCTATGCTGAGGTGTTTCCAGGGGCTTCTGGGCTGGGAGTTGTTCCTTCACTGGCTTGGTCAGGACGGTTTGCATATTCAAGTTCTCCCTGCCTTGGGAGGCTCCCAGATACCAAAGGCTTGTGGAAATGAACTGAGTGGAACTAAGCCCAGCCTAAAGCACTGGACGCACAGTGCTCCAGAGACTCCTTTCCATGGGAAGAGGGACATGGGTAAGGGGCTGAGAAGCAGACGTAGAGATGGGTTGAACATCTCTGTAGAACCCGCAGCCATCAAGACAGGGTAACCCTGATCTCTCTCTGTCTCTAGAGAGGATATGGAGATGAGGAGCTCTGCTTTCCTCCACTGGCCACTGACGGAAGCAGATATGCAGGATTCCAGAGAGCCAAGACAAGAGAAGCCCAGAAGGAAAAAGAGGCCCGCCAAGCAGCCACCTCTCCAGCAGGTGGCACCCTCGGACTCGGGCCGCTCCTCCCACAGCACCAGGTCCCGTGGGGCCTGCCCTGGGGCACACCCCAAGCCCAAGGTTTGGTTGGGGGTGGGGGACACAACATCACTTATCTTGGAAACACCCTGAAATCCCTTTCAAGAATAGTACACCTGACATCATCCTCCAGATTCTGGGCCTCTTTATGTTCCAGTGCATCAAAGACCCTAACATCCTTAAGTAATGCTGACCTTCGCTTCCCTAGATGCCCCACCTCCACTTCCCCTTGGCCGGGTATCTAGGACTCACAAGCCACGCCATTATTGCCACGCCTCCACCTCCAGCAGCCCTGCCCTGTACTCTCAAAGCCATCCACAGCAGCAAAGGACCGACCTGAAGGCCGTCTGGTGGCAGCTATGTTAAAGAGACCAGCGTCCTCCCAGGCTGCCCAGACCTCAGCGTCGACACTGGAACTGGCCCCTCTACTGAGGTAATGCCACCCTCTGTGCCACCCCTGCCTGCCCTGTCTGTAGCAGACTCCTGTCGCCTTCATCCCCACTGCCTCTCTTACCCGCTTGACAACATTGGTTCTGGCTTTTTTGACTGTTCTTTATCCTGTTTTTCCCCTGTACTCACAAAATTGTATTCCATCTTCTGGTAGACGCCCCACCCCCAGATGTTTTAACCTGAAAGATGATTGTCACAGGACTTTCAAATTGTTTAGAAGTCAGCATAAGTCAGGATCCAAGCCTGTAATCTTGTTTTAAATTAATTATCACATCTAAATTAGAGATTTCATCACCCAGTGTTCAGACTGAAATTCAGACCTGGTAGTGTGTCTGAGGTCTGCAAGACTGAACGTTCTCTACTTTTGTTTTCTGACATTTTCATTGAGCTTTTCCTAATTCTTTTTGTCTGTAGTCTGTTGCAGGTATCTCTAATTGAGCACAAAACCAGAATAAAAACTCTTAAATTGGAAACATTTCAAAACCACCGGATTGTTGGATTGTTTATTTGTTACCATTTTTCTCCAAACACATTTTAGCAATGACATATGAAAGTATTCAGTTGTGTTTACTAACTTTAAAATTGAAATCATACCACCAAATTTCCTTTTTCTAGTCAGTAAGATCCCTAAGGCTAGATGAAAATAGAGTACAGATCATCCTTAGGAAAAATATTGGATGCTTTTTCCAAATAGAACAGATAGAGCAGAGTTCTGATACTCTAAAAATTTACAATCTAGTTAAAAGTGGTGTTCACATTCCTGAAAGCTAGGGGTACCAGGGTTATGGTGAAGAAATTAAAGGAGTAATCCATTTCTAAAATTGTAGAAAAAATAAGGGATATTTGCTCAGCATCACACCAAAAACAATAATGCAGTGAGGAAGGAATGGAAGAGTGAGGGAATTGTTTGAAACAAGGCAAGGAACAGTGCTTGTGGGAGGTAGCGTGCCTCCCGGAACTCCGATGTTCCCACCCAGCAGAAAGGCTCTGCAGCAGTCTCTGCTAATGAGAGCTGTGTCCTGGAAGGAAGGAAGGGTGTAACGGTCTGAAGGAAGTGGGTGTCTTGTCTGGAGAACTAGCGGAGCATTTTAGAAACCACTCAGTCATAGGCGTTGGTTCATTTATTCATGCATGCGAGCCTGTGTGTGTTCATTCAGTTATTCAACAAGCAATTGCGTGCTGACAGCCTACCAGGCTCCAGAGAGATGCCGGCAGACACTTGGAAGGTGGTTATCTTCCCTCTGGACCCATCTCACTCTCTTCGTCTCCATTTTCTTATTGGAACAATCACTGGTGTCTAGTGGTAGGGTATGAGCAGAGACAAATAACTGCAGGGCAAATGTGTACAACACTAGTTGCATTGGTGTTACATTACAATGCATGAGGCCATCACATGGTATATTCAATGATAGTGCCTACTTCAGTGTGATAAGGGAAGTTGCAGTTACAGCAGTGAACTTCCACCTCCAACCAATACAGAATGGCAGCAACTAGATTTACACTCCCACCAAAGCAACTAACACACCTGATAAAATGTATGTAACGACACTTTCCAGAACTTTGGCCACCAGGTGATAAGGGCAGTGATCTCCTGAGAGACAAATGTGATGAGCCGTATGCATGTCCCAGTCACTTCCTGATGACGTTTCCAGGCTGCAGCATAGGGAGGGGGAACCCAGACAGCCCAACAGCCTCTGTGAGTTGAACCGGGATTCTGAGGAGACTGAGGCAGCTGAGTTTCCCAGGGTCAGGGCTGGTGAGGAGAGAGCTGCAGAGAGAAAGATCACTGGTGATCTGAGGAGTGGCCCTCCTGAGTGTTTGGCTAGTAAGTGCATGGCTGTGAGGAGATTACTGAAGACCAGAGAAAGGACCACTCAAAATGATTTTAAGGGACAATTCCTACACTTTACACGGGGCTGGGAATATTTCCTGTTTCCTTTAGCCAAAGTGGAAAACATTATTTATGGGGCATCAGATAAAGTGCTCAAGAGTTTGTCTCAATAGTGGAGCAAAACTGGCATTTGAATAAATGCTTCCATGGTCCCAAACCTAATAAAGCTGAAAAGCAAGCCTGGGAAGGGTCAAACTTGCTTTCAAAGCTCAAGGATAGTTATAGGGATACAGAAATCTACCATCCAACAAGGTAAACAATGTCTGACATCCAATCAAAGACTGGCCTAAAGACAGGCATGAAAAACAGCAGGGAAATAACCCATAATAAAGAGAAAAGCTGGCTGGGCATGGTGGCTCACGCCTGTTATCCCAGCATTTTGGGAGGCTGAGGCTGGTGGATCACCTGAACTCAGGAGTTTCAGACCAGCCTAGCCAACATGGTGAAACCCTGTCTCTACTAAAAACACAAAAAGTAGCCAGGCATGGTGGCATGCACCTGTAATCCCAGCTACTAGGGAGGGGAAGCAGGAGAATCACTTGAACTGAGGAGGCAACTCTGGAGCAAGACTCCAACTCAAAAAAAAAAAAAGGAGAAAAGCCAGTTAGAATCAGCTCAGGAATGACACAGACAATGAGGAGTACCAGAAATGGCAACTCTTGGTATATATATGAAAGACTTTCTTTTCTTATTATTTGAATCTCCTTTAAAGATAATTGGTTTCGGCCGGGCGCGGTGGCTCAAGCCTGTAATCCCAGCACTTTGGGAGGCTGAGGCGGATGGATCACAAGGTCAAGAGATTGAGACCATCCTGGTCAACATGGTGAAACCCTGTTCTCTACTAAAAATACAAGAAAAAATTAGCCGGGCATGGTGGCGCGTGCCTGTAGTCCCAGCTACTCAGGAGGCTGAGGCAGGAGAATTGTTTGAACTCAGGAAGTGGAGGTTGCGGTGAGCCAAGATCACGCCATTGCACTCCAACCTGGGTAACAAGAGCGAAATTCCGTCTCAAAAAAAAAAAAAAAGATTATTGGTTTCATAGAGTAATGGCAATAGTACATCAATGCATTTTTATAAATCCCTGAATGTGCATCTGGATGCATTCATTGCCTCAGATGACTTGTGCATTTGATTTTTTGCTGAATAAACCTGTATTTTTAGCATAGACTATAAAAGGTGTTCAATCTGTTAAACACACCCACACATACAATAATAATAATACCTTTGTATGTAGATATTATGGGCACCGTATATAGTAGGTGTGGATCACAAGCCAGGGCAGTGGGTAATTGTTATAGGGATGGAGTGATTGAAAACCACATGTGAACTATGTGGAATGGGTACAGAGTGAATCCTTGAAACAGAAAGATGTTCTTCAGAAGAAAGGGAATGGATGTTTAAAAAGAGAGTGGATCACCAATTAAGTGATGTAAAAAAGATTCTATGCATCAAGTGAGAGTCATTTACATACTTCTAAGCTCCTTTCTAACTCTAGGAGTCTACAGCTCAATGACACAGTCCATTACCAACTCAGAGCAGTCCCTCATAGATGAAAAACTGTCCTTACAAAAGGTGAGTGGGCTGTAGCCAACAATACTAAACAAGAGAAATCAATTAGAGGAATACTAATTGGAAAAGAAGAAGGAAAATGATGTTTGCACATGATAAAAGCCGACACCTGAAAAACCTGAATCAATAACACTAATCCAAACAAAAGAATTCAGTGAGATGAAGGATATAAATTTAATACATAGAAATCAATATACACAAATCATGATCAATTAGAAGACTTATTGATAGTGAAAACCTCATTTACAATAACAATGAAGAAAATAAAATGCAGCTGATTCTCACTATTCATGTAGTTACATTCTATAAAGTTACATCTAACATCGAATATTGAATCATTGCCCCTAGGGAACATACAAGATTAGGTTCCTGCAGGCCTCTGGTCACAACTAATCAATGCATAATTTTGTTTTATGTGTGTTTCTGTTCAAAGATATTTTTTTTTTTTTTGAGGCAGAGTCTCCCTCTGTCACGTAGACTGAAGTGCATTGGCATGATTTTGACTCACTTCAAGCTCTGCCTCCAAGGTTCAAGTCATTATGCCTCAACCTCCTGCGTAGCTGGTATTACAGGTGCCAGCCACCACCCTCAGCTAATTTTTATGTTTTTAGTAGAGACGGGGTTTCATCATGTTGGCCAGGCTGATCTCAAACCCCTGACCTCAGGTAATCCACCCACCTCAGCCTCCCAAAGTGCTGGGACTACAGGCATGAGCCACTGCACCCAGCCCAAAGATATCTTAATATATATCACTGACTCATTAACATAACATATGACTCATTTTGTTATACTCATAACAAAAGCCCTATAAAGGTGTTTACAGTAGGAGAGCTAGAACAAGAAGGCAGTAGATGACTCAGATTTTTTCAATGCTTTGAGAATGCACCTGTCTGCAATGCCTTGAGCATTGATAGTGGGGTTACAAATAAATTTTAGCAGTGATATGGTTTGCATTCATGTCCTGGCCCAAATCACATGTCAAATTATAGTCTCTGGCTGAGTGTGGTGGCTCATGCCTGTAATTCCAGCACTTTGGGAGGCCAAGACTGGCAGATCATTTGAGCTCAGGATTTCAAGACCAGCCTGGGCAACATGGCAAAACCCTGTCTCTACAAAAAGTACAAAACATTAGCTGGGTGTGGTGACACATGCCTGTAGTCACAGCTACTTGGGAAGGCTAAAGTGGGAGAATTGCTTGAACCTATAAGGCAGAGGTTGCAGTGAGCCACAGTTATGCCACTGTACTCCAGTGTGGGCAACAGTGAGACTCTGTCTTAAAAAAAAAAAAAACAACTGTAATCCCCAATGTTTGAGGAGAGGCCTAGTGGGAGGGTGATTGGATCATGGGGATGAAGTTCTCATGAATGATTTAGCACCATCCCTCCCTGGGAACTGTATGGTAACTGAGGGCTCATGAGATCTAAAAGTATGTAGCATCTCCCCTCACCTCTCTTTCTCTTGCTCTGGCCATGTAAGTACTGGCTCCTTCTTCACCTTCTGCCATCACTGGAAGCTTCTTGAGGCCTCCCCAGAAGCAGATACTGCCATGCTTCCTGTACAGCCTGCAGAACCATGAGCTAATTAAACTCCTTTCATTATGAATTACCCAATCTCCAGTATTTCTTTATGGCAATGTGAGAATGGACTAATAAAAGCAGGTAGGTGAATGCACAAACATGGAATTTGTAAATAATGAGGATGGACTGTATATAGAATAAACTTAACAAGAAATATGCAAAACCAATACATGAAAAACTTTGAAACACTCCTAAAAGACACAAAAGTAAACTGGAACATCCCTTGTTTTAGATAGGATGACTGAACATGATGAAGATGATAGTTCTCCCCGAGTTCATGTATTACTATAACACAATCCAAGTAAAAACAACAGCAAATATTTTATGAGACTTGAAAAGTCTGTATTAAAGTGGTAAACCAAAAATAAAATTCTAAGTCCCCCAAACATCTGAATGGCCTTCCCCCAGACCAGGGCACTCTAAACTTTAACCTAAAAGACAAGTTCAGGCCCTGAGGGGAGGTAGGGATGGACATGCCTCATTATACCTTCCAGCATTCACATCAACACAGACCTTAAGCCTGATAAGAAATAGTTACAGTCTATTCTCTCTAAAGCTTGCTACCTGGAGGCTTCATTAGCTTGATTAAACTTTGGTCCCAACAACATCTTATTGTAACTCAGACATTCTTTTCCCTTGATAATGTCTTTTAACCACTTGCCAATCAGAACATTTTAAAATCTACCTGTAACCTGGAAGCCCCCTCTTTGAATGGTCTCTTGCCTTTCTGGACCAGATCATTGTATATCTTAAAGGTATTTAACTGATGTCCCATGTCTCCCTAAAATGTCTAAAATCAACCTGAACCCTGACCACCTTGGACACACATTCTCAGAATCTCCTGAGGGCTGCGTCACGGGCTGTGGTCACTCATATTTGGCTCAGAATAAATCTCTACAAGTATTTTACAGAGTTTAACTCTTTTTGTCAACAAAGTTTGTATGGAAAAAGAAACGTGAATTGCTAAGAAAATACTAAAAAATAAAGCTATGAGGAGGAACTTATGTTAGCATATTAAACACTATGATATCTCTATGCTTAAAATAGTGTGGCAACAATGAGATATCATCTCACACCAGTGAGAATGGCTAGTATTAAAAGTAAAGAAAAAAACCAACATATGTTGAAGAGGTTGTGGAGAAAAAGGAATGCTTTTACACTGTTGGTGGGAGTGTAACTTAATTCAACTGTTGTGGAGGACAATTCCTCAAAGACCTAAAGACAGAAATACCATTCACCCCAGCAATCCCATTACTGGCTTTATACCAAAAGAAATATAAATATTTCTATTATAAAGAATATATATAGAGAATAGATTATAAAGAATATTTATATATAAAGAATAGAAATATAAATATTTCTATTATATACATACACATGTATGTGTATGTTTATTTCAGTGCTATTCACAATAGCAAAGACATGGAATTAACCCCAAATGCCTATCAATGATAGACTGGATAAAGAAAATGTGGTACATATACACCATGGAATACTATGCAGTCATAAAAAGGAATGAGATCATGTTCTTTGCAGGGACATAGATGGAGTTGGAGGCCATTGTCCTTAGCAAAATAAGACAGGAACAGAAACCATATATTGCATATGTTCTCACTTATAAGTGGGAGCTAAATGATGAGAACACATGGACACATGGCTAGGGGAACAAAACACATTGGAGCCTATCGGAGGGTTGGAGGGTGAGAGAAGGGAGAGAAGCAGAAAAAAATAACCAGTGGATACTAAGCTTAATATCTAGGGAATGAGATAATCTGTACAACCAACCCCCATGACACACATTTACTTATGTGACAAATCTGCACATGTACCCCTGAACTTAAAAGTTAAAAATATAGTAGTGTGGTGATATCACAAGGAAAGGCAAATGGATTGATGGAATAAAATATTGTCCAAAAAAAGACATATATTAATCTATCTATCATCTATCTGTCTGTCTATATATCTATCTGCAATTGTCCATCAATATTCAGGGGATTGGTTACAGGAACACCTTGGACACCAAAATCTGAGGATCTTCAAGCCCTGCAGTTGGTCCTGTGGAACCCATAGAAACAAAAGGTCAGCCCTCCATATTTATGGGTTCCACATGCCATGAATACTGTAATTTTCAATCCACAGTTGGTTGATCCACAGATGCAGAACCTGAGGATACAGAGGGCTGGGCTGACTGTATTTGGAAATGTTGTATATTATAAAGGTGGTATCTTCAGTGTATTAAATCACTTAAACTTTAATACAAGTGCTAGAACAAAGGATAAGCATTGGAAAACCAAATAAGGATCCATGCCTCACGTCATGAGACATCAATCACCACCTGCAGAGCTCTGTCCTGCAGCCACTGACTCAATGACGGATGAATGAATATACTCTCACATCTAGTACAGTGATTTGAGTGGACTAGGGTTGGTCATAATGCTTTCAGAGGGTGAATGCAGTTAACTGACCATAACTCCCTGTACCTCCTCACATTTATTCACTCTAGGTTCAATAACACAGGTTCTAAGTCAACATGCTTGTGGATAATTAACATGGTTAAAAGAGTGATTTTATGAATGCTAAAAGCTTTAGGTTCTGGGGCTCAGAGTAAACACCACTAATGGGTAATTCCCCTTTGAGCTCCCCCAGAGAGGGCTATCCAGCACAAAATTTACATGAGCAAACAGAGTAGAGACAAAGGGATGTGGGGTAAACAGACCTAACTGGGGAAGTGTTATTGTCCCTATCTTGTACCCTATGACTTAAAATTCTAATGTAATGAACTGGCTACCTTCAGCCTGTTCCATTAAAACCTTTCAGCCTTCCAAAAGGTTTGAGACTATAATCTTCTAACTTTCCCTAATATTTCCTTAATATTTTGCCCACCACCCCGAGTGAATCCCAACAATACCACATAGAAGAATAAACTCCAAATGGACAAAAGTCCTAAATGTAAAAAAAAAAAATTGAAAGCAGACAGGTACTACAAGAAAACCTGAGTGAATTCCTCTGTAACTTTATGTAGAGAAAGGTTTTCCAACTATAATTCAAAATTCAGGTGCAATAAAATGGTGCTAACCTTGACTAGATAAAAATTTATTTATTTATTTATTTATTGAGATGGAGTTTCACTCTTGTTACCCAGGCTGGAGTGCAATGGCACGATCTTGGCTCACCACAACCTCCACCTCCTGGGTTCAGGCAATTCTTCTGCCTCAGCCTCCTGAGTAGCTGGGATTACAGGCACGCGCCACCGTGCCCAGCTAATTTTTTGTATTTTTAGTAGAGACGGGGTTTCACCATGTTGACCAGGATGGTCTTGATCTCTTGACCTCGTGATCCACCCGCCTCAGCCTCCCAAAGTGCTGGGATTACAGGCGTGAGCCACCGCGCCCGGCCCTTGCTTGTTTTTACTATAATGTTTTTTCTTGGTTCTTTACAGAGTGATAAAATAGAATTTTACTAATTGTGTTTAATTCAATAGTTTTAGTTTTGTGGTGATTGCTCCAAAAATCAAAGGTAATGCGGGGCATTAAGACACAAATTTACCATTTTCAATTAGGTCCCTCAAGGTTCTGGAACCCTGGCTCCTGCCCAGAGTGATGTCCTACCATATACAATGCTGTTGGCATCTCAACCACTATGGAGCCACTTCAGGAGCATGGAATTGGTCAATTGGGAATTGAGTGGTAATAGGATGAGTACATTTGTCTGTTTCTCACATAGCCCTGTTTTGTGTAATTCTTTAAGTTTACATTCTTTGTCTTTGGGGGATGAACCCTGGCCAAACTGTGCCATGTATTAGGGGAAGAAAATCTCTTTTTGACAGCATATTCCTGCTCTGCGGTGGTTGTGATGTCACCAGCATATGGCATGCTGGCATCTCTGCAAAGGGGCCAGAGGTACGAATTTTAGCAGAAAGCTTCAGATACAGACAAGAGCCAAACCTGGTCTTTTTTTTTTTTTTGAGACGGAGTTTCTCTCTTGTTACCCAGGCTGGAGTGCAATGGCGCAATCTCGGCTCACCGAAACCTCCGCCTCCTGGGTTCAGGCAATTCTCCTGCCTCAGCCTCCCGAGTAGCTGGGATTACAGGCACACGCCACCATGCCCAGCTAATTTTTGTATTTTTAGTAGAGACGGGGTTTCACCGTGTTGACCAGGATGGTATCGATCTGTTGACCTCGTGATCCACCCGCCTCGGCCCTGCCGCCAGGGCCCGGCTGGGGTTGCGCCAGGAGCTGTCCGTGGTCCTGAAACGATGCCGGCTGAGACTGGGCGAATGAGCGCTGTCCGTAGTGCTGAAGATGTTCCTGGGCCCCCGGAAGTGGCGGCAGCGGTGTCTAGGAGGCTGGCAGCCGGAAAACCAGCAGGAATGCTTCTTGGAGGAAGTAACCCTTGAGGTGGGGAGGGTTTTTCAGGAAGGGAGAGGATAGCATGAGCAAAACCTTAGAGATATTAATAATCGTGGACTGATAATCATGGCCTTGTGAGCGTGCATTGTCACGCCAATCCGTCAAGATTCCGAGCCCTTTGTGCTCGCCTCTCCCTCCAGTACCTAGTGCGTGCGCCGCTCCCTACCCCGCCCCCAATCCCACGGTTGCCAGTAGCTCCTTGTGCCCGTACCTTGCCGCGCCAATCCGTTAAGGTGCCAGGTCCTTAGTGCGCGCACCTCTCTCTACAGTACACGGCGCGCGTGCCGCCCCTTCCATTGCCATCAGGTGCCTTGTGCGCGAACCTTGCCGGCCAACCGTTAACGTCTGGCGTCCTTTGTGCGCGCCTCTCCTTCCAGTACCTGTCAGGCGCTCCTTCTACCCCGCGCCCTCCCCTGCCGCCATTGCTTGCAGGACGCTCAGAGTCCAGCTCTCCAGAGTCCAATGATCCGAAAATACCCCGCTGCTCCCAGGAGCGGTTACCTGGGCACTCTGTGCCCTTTGTCCCTGTCCCGGTCCCTTCCCGGGGCCGAGGACCCGCCAGTAGGACTCAGTTTCCTTGAGCCTGCTGCCTGCATCCCTCACTTGATTTTGCTTGCGGGATCTCTCCGTTGCTCCTGCCCCTGGACGGAGTGGCAAGCCTTCCTACAAGTACCCAGACACTTGAAATCAGCCTGGTGTCGAAACAACTCCAAGGATTTATCTTTCAAGCCCTGTGTTCTGTCTGGCCATCCTGCCTTCAATTTGAGGCACAGGTACCGCAGCAAGCCAGTGCCCTAAGGACTCTCAGAGAGGCCCTGGAGGAGGTAATCACCTTTTCTGTGGCCCAGAACAACCAGCTCTACCCCACACTCCCATCCAGAGATCATGTAGAGGACCCTCATGGAGAGTGGGGCAGGGATGCCTGAGCAGGACAAGGACCCCAGAGTCCAAGAGAAGCCCGATAGTCAGAAAGGGGGTCCTGAGGGCACCAGCGATGCATGGTCTGCATGTACACCTGTGTGGGACATTGGAGGCCTCTCTCCCTTCGTACCCAGGCCTGGGTCTGGGCCCCTGCAGAGAAACCTCCATACCCAGAGGTCAGAAATCCCATCTAACCAGACATCCCAGCCCTCCGGGATCTCCAAGCACAATGCCATCCACAGCTCCTACAGCTCCACGGGAGGCTTCCCGTGGCTAAAGAGGAGGAAGGGACCAGCCTTATCCCACTGCCAGCTGCCCCTCACTTCTTCAAAGACAGTGAGTGAGGTCAGCCCTCAGGCTCTCTCTCAGGGTCAGGCCCAGTGTGAAAAGGCAGCAGATTCAGCACCTGGGGAGAAACCGGCCCCCAGGAGTGGCTCCCCACATCTCAGGCTTCTAGGCCTCATAAACGAAAGTTCCGCCTGCTGCCACGCAGGCGAGGGGAGCCTCTGAGGCTGCCATCTCCCTTACAGCTGGGGCTCCGGGTCACCGCTGAAGACCTGGACCTGGAGAAAAAGGCCGAAATCATGTGCCTTAATAGTGCACTGCAGGGTGAATAAAAGTCCCTCTGGGAGTGCAGAGCCTCACTGCTGTCCCATGCTTTGTCCTCACCGGCAACAGGGACATCTTCTCTGCCTGCTGTCCCTAAAGCATCCAGCACAGAGGCACAGCAGGAGAGACGCACGTCCCAAGATAGCCTGGAACCCGTGGCCCTCCAAGCATCTGCTGCAGGGTCCCCCTCTAGACCTCCTGTGTCTGGGAGAAAGTGCAGGTCAGCAGGCCCCTGTTCTCCTCCTCAGACACCCTTCCTGCCACCTCAGCACATTCCCAGGTCTCAGCCCAGGTCTCATCGTCTGCTCCAACACAGCTAGACCAGGGCACCACAGCACACTCAGCCGCAGGGGATTCCTTACCCACCACTTCCACCTCGAGTTCCCGCACCAAAAGAAAGTCAATCTGGGCTACAGACCTGGCTGGGAGCCTTCCTGATCCATCTTCTCCCTCTCCCACCACCACTCTGGCTAGACAGAGGGTCAGTGGTCCCACCTCACTACCGAAACTTCCCGTGACCGCTGCAGCCACCACCCAGCCCAAACCTGTGGTCCTTCATGGACAGCAGCAGGGAACCCGCGGCTTGAAGCAGCCCCATCCATCTTCCCATCCAGCTGCTTCAGCTGTAGCCCAGGCCTCATCTTCTGCTCCAACACAGCCAGCCCAGGGCACCACAGCACACTCAGCTGCAGGGGTTTCCTTACCCACCACTTCCACCTGGAGCCTGGCTGGGACCCGTTCTAACCCATCTTCTGCCTCTCTCATGACCGCCCTGGCCAGACTTATGATCAGTGGTCCCACCTCACTACCAAAACTAGCTGTGACCGCTGCAGCCACCACCCAGTCCAAACCTGTGGTCCTTCATGAACAGCAGCAGGGAACCAGTGGCTTGAAGTGGCCTCACCATCTTCCCATCCAGCTGCTTCAGCTGCAGCCCAGACCTCATCTTCTGCTCCAACACAGCCAGCCCAGGGCACCACAGCGCCCTCAGCTGCAGGGGTTTCCTTACCCACCTGGAGCCTGGCTGGGACACTTTCTAACCCATCTTCTGCCTCTCTCATCACCACCCAGGCCAGACTGACGATCAGTGGTCCCATCTCACTACCAAAAGTTGCCGTGACTGTTGCAGCCACCACCCAGCCCAAACCTGTGGTCCTTCACGAACAGCAGCAGGGAACCTGCTCCTTGAAGCAGCCTCATCCATCTTCCCATCCAGCTGCTTCAGCTGCAGCCCTGGCCTCATCTTCTGCTCCAACACAGCCAGCCCAGGGCACCACGGCACCCTCAGCTGCAGGGGCTTCTTTACCCACCACTTCCACCTGGAGCCTGGCTGGGACCCATTCTAAGCCATCTTCTGCCTCTCTCATGACTACCCTGGCCAGACTTATGATCAGTGGTCCCACCTCAGTACTGAAACTGCCCGTGACCGCTGCAGCCACCACCCAGCCTAAACCTGTGGTCCTTCATGGATAGCAGCAGGGAACCCGTGGCTTGAAGTGGGCTCATTTGTATTCAGATCCAGCTGCTTTAGCCTTGAGCCCCTTCACCAAAAGAAAGTTGACCTGGGCTGCAGGCCTGGCTGGGACCTGTTCTAACCCATCTTCTGCCTCTCTCATCACCGCCCTGGCCAGACTGACTATCAGTGGTCCCACATCAGTACTGAAACTTGCCGTGACCGCTGCAGCCACCACCCAACCCAAACCTGTGGTCCTTCATGGACAGCAGCAGGGAACCCATGGCTTGAAGCGGGCTCGTCCGTATTCAGATCCAGCTGCTTTAGCCTTGAGACCCCACCACCCGACCAAAAGAAAGTTGACCTGGGCTGCAGGCCTAGCTGGCACCCTTTCTAACCCATCTTCTGCCTCTCTCATCACCCCCCTGGCCAGACCGAGGGTCAGTGGTCACACCTCACTATGGAAACTTGCCGTTATGGCTGCAGCCATCACTCAGCCCAAACCTGTGGTCCTTCATGGACAGCAGCAGGGAACCCGCACCTTGAGGCGGGTTCGTCCATATTCCCGTCCAGCTGCTTCAACTGCAGCCCAAGCCTCATCTTCTGCTCCAAGACAGCCAGTCCAGGGCACAACAGCACACTCAGCCACAGGGGTTTCCTTACCCACCACTTCCACCTCGAGCCTGGCTGGGACCCTTTCTAACCCTTCTTCTTCCTCTCCTCATGATGCACATGCTGCCTCCTCAGACTGTACACCTGCCAAAGTTAGACAGCTCCGCTAAACAAGATCCGAAAAAGTTTTCTCTAGATTTCCTTCTAATATTTTTCTAGTTTCGTATCTTGCGTTCAAGTCTCAGATCTATCTGGAGGTCATGTTTGTATACGGTGAGATAAAAAGTGTCCACTTTCATTCTTCTGCATGTGGTTATCCAGCCCTCCCAGTACCATTCACTGAAGATGGTGTCCTTTCCCCAGTGTGTGTTTCTGTCAGCTGTGTCGAAGATCAATTGGCTGTGAATATGTGGCTGTCTTTCTGGGCTCCGTCATGTGTCCCATTGATCTATGTGTCTATTTTCCTGCTAGCACCATGCTGTTTTAGTTACCACGCACTTGTCAAAAACTTTGTCTTTCTAATTTGTAGTGAAATGGAATGCCTCCAATTTTTTTCTATTTGCTGAGGAAGGCTTTGACTCTTTGAGCTCTTTTTTTGGTTCCATATGAATTGTATGATTTTCCAATTCCCTGAGTGATGACACTGGTGTTTTGGCAGGGGTTGTATGGACTCTCTAGGCTGCTTTGGGCAGTACAGTCATTTTAATGCTACGAGTTTCTTCCATCCATTAGCATGGGATGATTGTCCATTTCTTTCTGTCTTATTGAAAATTTTCATCAGCGTTTTGCAGTTTTTCTTGTAGAAATCTTCAAACTCCTTGTCAAATTTATTCTGTGGCATATCTTTTTTCATTTTTTTGCTACTGTAAATGGGACTGCCTTCTTAATTTCCTTCCCAATAGACCATTATTGGTGTATAGAAATGCTGCTGATTTTGGTACATTCATTCTGTATCCTGCAATAACTGTTTTTATTTATTGATCAACTCTAGGGGTTTTCTGGTGGAACCTTTATATGTTTCTAAATCCAAGATCATATCTTCATCAGATAAGGATAATTTGCTGTCCTCTTTTCCAATGTGTCTGGCTTTTATTTTTTCCTCTTGCCTGATTGTGTGATGCTGAACAGCAGTGGTGAGAATGGGCATCCTTGTGTTGTTCCTGTTTACAGAGGAAATGCTTTCAACGTTTCCTCATTATGTAGTCGGTTAGGCATGGCTTTGTCATAAACAGCTTTGATTATTTTCAGGTATGTTGGTTGTTTTTTTCTTTTTTAGATGAAGTCTTGTTCTTTTCACCCAGGCTGCAGTGCAATGGCGGGATCTCAGCTCACCGCAACCTCCGTCTCCCAGGTTCCAGCAATTCTCCTGCCTCAGAGTCCCGAGTAGCTGGGATTACAGGTGCCTGCCACCATGCCTGACTAATTTTTGTACTTTTAGTAGAGATGGGGTTTCACCATGTTGACCAGGCTGCTCTTGAATTCCTGACATCAGGTGATCCACTCACCTCAGCCTCTCAAAATTCTGGGATTACAGGCGTGAGCCATGTGCCCAGCCACTTTCAGGTATGTTTCTTTTATGCCTAGCGTGTTTGTTCGTTTTTCAGGACATGGCCTCACTCTGTCTTTCATGTTGGAGTGCAGCGGCAACATCAGAGCTACAGCTTTGAACTCCTGAGCTCCAGCCACCTCAGCCTCCCGAGTAGCTGGGACTCTGGGTGCATGTCACCAGAGCTGGGTAATTTTTATTTTTATATTGTTGTAGAGATCTATGTTCCTTAGGTTGGTCTTGAACTGCTGATGTCAAGTGATCCTCCCAGCTCAGCTTCCCAAAAGCACTAAGTTTATAGCATGAGGCAGCGCCTGGCCCAGAGTCACATGTTAACATCACCTCCTCACTGCTGGGCTCTGATTTTGGCAGTGACTGAAAACCTTAAAGGAGAGTTTCTGGTCAGGCCATGCCCAGTCTGTGAACAGGGGGGAAATGAAAAGATGGCATGTGGATGGTTCTTTTGGAGATCTGGCCAGACAAGTGCTAGATGCTGTTTCCTGGAATACAGGACCATGAGATGTTCAGTCCAGCTGCCTGGTCCAGGGCCCCTAGCACCATCTAGTTTGGGAGCTCACCCAGAAGGTACCTTGGTTGCCCAAAGCAGCTGATCTTCCTACCAATCTGGTCCCATTTGAGAAATGAGACTGGGCCCTGTCCTCCAGGAAACCATTCCTGTGCATGCCTGTCTTTGTCCTCACCTTGCCTGGCCTCTCTATACCATGAGAACTTGGATTTGCAAGGCTCTGCCTGTCAGCTGAGCATCATGGAGCAGCTCTCTTCTGTTCCAGTGAGGATGCCCAGGCTCCTACACCCCTGCCCAGATCTGACTGTTCTCCCCTTCACCCACAGGTGACCTCCAACCCAATCCTGCTCACTGTCTTCTGGCAGCTGCTCTGAAAAAGGGCATTTTGGCCTCAAGGGCTGAGCATGTCACTCCCTGTTTTCTGTTGATCTTTCCAGCGCTGTTTGGGACAGCCCATGCATTTGTTCATGTACTGCTTCTTTGGAAGGCAATCAGGGCTTTCTTTCAGGCATGGGTATAAAAGTTCTTGTGAGATTTGTGGATGAAGTCTGCCTTCAGTACCTGGATAGGACTAGCAGGCTTCCACTGCACGACTGCAATCTTACTACTTTAAAAATTTTTTTTAATTTAATTAATTTATTTATTTTGAGAAGAAGTCTGGTTCTGTCACCCAGGCTGAAGTGCAGTGACATGATCTTGGCTTACTGCAACCTCTGCCTCCTGGGTTCAAGTAATTCTCCTGTCTCAGCTTCCTGAGCAGCTGAGACCACAGGCGCATGCCACAACACCCAGCTAGTATTTATATGGTTGGTAGAGATGGGATTTCCCCATATTGGCCAGGCTGATCTCAAACTCCTGACTTCAGGTGAACCACCTACTGGAGCCTCCCAAAGTGATAGAAATACAGGCTTACATTTATTTATTTGAGCTGGAGTGTTGAGCAGTCATTCTGGCTAGAGTGCAGTGGCCCAAACTTGGCTCACTGCACCTCTGCTTCCTGAGTTCAAGCGATTCTCCTGCCTCGGTGTCAACAGTACCTGGGTATAAAGGCAAGTGCCACCTCGTCCTGCTAATTTTTGTGTTTTCTGCTCCCTGCCTCACCAGGCCCACAAGCAGAGAGGAGTGCAAGGCAAGGCAATTTTAGGAAAGGTAACTCCAGGCAAGGCAAGGCAAGGTAATTCCAGGCAAGGCAAGGCAAGGCAAGTCAAGGCAATTCCAGGAAAGGCAAGACAAGACAAGGCAAGAGAAGGCAAGGAAAGGCAAGGCAAGAAAATTTCTAGCAAGGCAAGTCAATGCAAGACAATTCCAGGCAAGTAAATTTTAGGCAAAGCTAGGCAAGGCAATTGCAAGCAAGGGAAATCCAGGCACAGTAGGCAAGGCAAGGCAATTCTAGGCATGGCGATTCCAGGCAAGGCAAGGCAAGCCAAGACAAGGCAATTCCAGACAGGGCAATTCCAGGCTAGGCAAGGCAAGGCAATGCAAGAAAATTCCCAGCAGGGCAAGACAATTTCAGGCAAGGCAATTTCAGGCAAGGCAAGGCAGGCCAATTCCAGGCAAGGTAATTCAAGGTAAGAAAAGGCAAGGCAAAGCAGGGTAATTCCAGGCAAGGCAATTCGAGGCAAGGCAAGGCAGGGAAATTCCAAGCAAGGCAATTTGAGGCAAGGCGAGGCAAGCCAAGGCAAAAAAGGCCAATTCCAGCCAAGGCGTTTTCAGGCAAGGCAATTCCGGCAAGGCAAGGCAAGACAAAGCAAGGCAATTCCAGACAAGGCAATTCCAGGAAAGGCAAGGAAAAACAATTCCAGGCAAGGCAAAGTAAGGGAAGGCAAAGTAAGGCAAGGCAATGCAATTCTAGGCCAGGCAATTCCAGGCAAGGCAAGGCAATTCCAGGCAATGCAAGGCAAGGCATTTTCAGGCAAGGCAATTGCCCAAAAGGCAATTCCAGGCAAGGCAATTCCAGCAAGGCAATTCCAGTCAAGGCAAGGCAAGGAAATTCTATGCAAGGCAATTCCAGGTGAGGAAAGGCAAGGCAAGGCAATTTGAAACAAGGCAATTCCAGTCAAGGCAAGGTAAGACAAGGCAATTCCAGGCAAGGCTATTCCAGGGAAGGCAAGTCAGGGCAATTCCAGCCAAAAAGAAGCAAAGTAATGCAATGCAATTCCAGGCGAGGCAATTCCAGGTAAGGCAAGGCAAGTCAATTCCAGGCATGTCAACTCCAGGCAAGGCAATTCTAGGCAAGGCAATGCAAGTCAAAGCAATTCCAGGCAAGGCAACAGAAGATGAGGCAAGGCAATGCAATTCCAGGCTAGGCAATTGCAGGAAAGGCAATTCCAGGTTGGGCAAGACAAGGAAGGGAAGGTCAATGAAGTCAATGTCAGGCAAGGCAATTCCAGGTAAGGCAAGGCAAGGCAATTCCAGGTAAGGCAAGGCAAGGCAATTCCAGGGAAGGCAACTCCAGGCAAGGCAAGGCAAGGCAATATCAGGCAAGACAATTTTAGGCAAGACAATTTCAGGCAAGGCAAAGCAACGCAGGGTAAGGCAATTCCAGGCAAGGGAAGGGAAGGCTATTCCAGGCAATGCAAGGCAAGGCAAGGCAAACAAATTCCAGCAAGGAAATTCCAGGCAAGGCAAGGAGAGGCAAGGTCATTCCAGGCAAGGCAAGGCAATGCAATGCAACACAATTCCAAGCAAGGAAATTCCAGGCAAGACAAGGCAAGGCAATTCCAGGCAAGGTAATTTCAGACAAGGAAAGGAAAGGCTATTCCAAGCAAGGCAAGGCAAGGCAAGGCAAAAAAGCACAATTTCAGGCAAGGTGATTTCAGGCAAGGCAAGGCGATTTCAGGCAAGGCAAGGCAAGACAAGGCAAGACAATTTCATACAAGTTAATTTGAGGAAAGGCAAAAATAGGCAATTCCATCCAAGGTAATTCCAGGCAAGGCAAGGTAAGGCAAGGCAATGCAATTCTAGGCCAGGCAATTCTAGGCAAGGCAATTCCAGGCAAGGCTATTCCAGGCAAGGCTATTCCAGGCAATGCAAGGCAAGGAAAGGCAAAAAATTCCAGGCAATGCAAGGCAGAGAAACGCAAAAAATTCCAGGCAAAAAAATTAGGCAAGGCAAGGCAGGGCAGGACAGGGCAGGGCAGGGCAGGGCAGGGAAGGGAAGGGTAGGGAAGGGCAGGGCAGGGAAGGGTAGGGCAGGGCAGGGTAGGGCAGGGAAGGGCAGGGAAATCTAAGGCAAGGTAATTCCAGGCAAGGCAAGGCAAGGCAATTCCAGGCAAGGCAAGGCAAGGCAATTCCAGGCAAGGCAAGGCAAGGCAGGGCAGGGCAGGGCAAGGAAAGGCAAGAGAAGGCAAAATTACAGGCAAGGCAAGACAAGGAAATCTAAGGCAAGGCAATTCCGGGAAAGGCAATTCCAGGCAAGGCAAGGCAAGGCAAGGCATTGCAAGGCATTCCTGGCAGGGCAAGGCAAGGCAAGGCATTCCTGGCAGGACAAGAAAATTTGAGGCAAGGCAATTTCAGGCAAGGTAAGGCATGGCAATTCCAGGCAAGGCAAAGCAACGCAAGGCAGTCCAATTCCAGGCAAGGTAATTTGAGGTAAGAAAAGGTAAGGCAAAGCACTTTGGGTAATTCCAGGCAAGGCAATTCAAGGCAAGGCAAGGTAGGGAAATTTCAAGCAAGGCAATTCAAGGCAAGGCGAGGCAAGGCAAAAAAGTGCAATTCCAGGTAAGGTGATTTCAGGCAAGGCAAGGCAAGGCAATTCCAGGAAACACAAGGAAAAACAATTCCAGGCAAGGCAATTTCAGGCAAGACAAGGAAATGCAAGGCAAGTCAATTCCAGGCAATGCAAGGCAAGACATTTTCAGGCAAGGCAATTGCCAGAAAGGCAATTCCAGGCCAGGCAAGGCAAGAAAAGGCAGGGAAAGGCAATTCAAAGCAAGGCAATTCCCACTAAGGCAAGGCAAAGCAATTCCAGGCAAGGCAATTCCAGTCAAGGCAAAGCAATACAATGCAAGGCAAGGATATTCTAGGCAAGGCAATTCCAGGCAAGGAAAGGCAAGCCATGACAACTTGAAACAAGGAAATTCCAACCAAGGCAAGGCAAGAGAAGGCAATTCCAGGCAAGGCTATTCCAGGGAAGGCAAGGCAGGGCAATTCCAGGCAAGGAGAAGCAAGGTAATGCAATGCAATTCCAGGCAAGGCAATTCCAGGTAAGGCAAGGCAAGGCAAGTCCAGGCATTTCAATTCCAGGCATGGCAATGCAAGTCAAAGCCATTCCAGGCAAGGCAAAACAAGGCAAGGCAAGGCAAGGCAAAAAAATTCCAGGCTAGGCAATTGCAGGAAAGGCAATTTCAGGCTAGGCAAGGCAAGACAAGGCAGGGAAAGGCAATATCAGGCAAGGTAATTCCAAAAAAGGCAAGGCAATGCAGGGTAAGGCAATTCCAGACAAGGGAAGACAAATCTATTCCAGGCAAGGCAATTGTATGCAATGCAAAGCAAGGCAAGGCAAACAAATTCCAGCAAGGAAATTCCAGGCAAGGCAAGGAAAGGCAAGGAGAGGCAAGGTCATTCCAGGCAAGGCAATTTCAGGCAAGGCAAGGCAAGGCAATGCAATGCAACGCAATTCCAAGCAAGGAAATTCCAGGCAAGAAAAGGCAATTCCAGACAAGGTAATTTCAGACAAGGAAAGGAAAGGCAAAGAGAGGCAAGGTCATTCCAGGCAAGGCAATTTCAGGCAAGGAAAGGCAATGCAATGCAACGCAATTCCAAGCAAGAAAATACCAGGCAAGACAAGGCAAGGCAATTCCAGACAAGGTAATTTCAGACAAGGTAATTCCAGGAAAGGCAATTCCAGGCAAGGCAAGATAAGGCAAAACAATGCAATTCTAGGCCAGGCAATTCCAGGCAAAACAAGGCAAGGCAATGCAATTCCAGGAAATGAAAGGCAAGGCAATTCCAGGCAAGGCAAGGTAAGGCAAGGCAAAAATTCCCAGGCAAGGCAAGGCAAGGTAAGGCAAGACCAATCCAGGCAAGTCAATTTCAGATAAGGCAAGGCAAGGCAATTCCAGGGAAGGCAACTCAAGGCAAGGCAACTCCAGGCAAGGCAAGGCAAAGCAACTCCAGGCAAGAGAAGGCAAAGCAAGGCAATTCGAGGCAAGGCAAGGAAAGGAAACCCAAGGCAATTCCAGGAATTGCCTTGCCTGGAATTGCCTTTCCCAGCCTTGCCTTTTCTTGCCTTGCCTGGCCTGGAATGCCATTCCGGCCTTGCCTTGCCTTGCCTGGAATCATCTTTACTGGAATTGCCCTGCCTTGCCTAGAATTGCCTTGCCTGGAATTACGTTGCCTTGCCTTGCTTGACTGGAATTTTCTTGCCTGAAATTGCCTTGCCTTGCCTTGCTTTTTCTTGCCTTGCCTTGGCTTGCCTTGCCTTACATGGAATTGCCTTGAGTTGCCTTGCCTTGCCTTGAATTGCCTTGTTTTTCCTTCCCTTCCCTGGAATTACCTTGCCTTGCCTTACCTGCAATTGCCTTGCCTCGCCTTACCCACAATTGCCTTGCCTTGAATTTCCTTTCCCTTCCTTGTCTTGCCTTGCCTTGCCTGAAATTGACTTGCCTGGCATTGCCTTCTCTTGCCTTGCCTTGCCTTGTCTGGGATTGCCTTGCCTGGAATTGTTTTGTCTTGCCTTGCCTTGCCTGGAATTGCCTGGAGTGGAAGAAAATGGCTCCAGTGTCAGACTCCCCAACATGCTGCATGCTCAGCAGGATCTGCCAATGGACACCCAGGGAATACTCACCTTCCCCACCTTGGGAGAGGTCGCTGGACAAAACTGCACTGGGTGTTGGTATCATCCAGGACCCCACACACTTCCTGAGTGTGATCCTGCTTCTCTCCTCTGGGCAGCTGCATCCTTTCCTCCTGCAGGATTTTCTTTAAACTTGGCTCTGGGTTTCATCTCCCTTCTCCCCTCTCCTTGCCCCAACCTCCTTTTCCCGAAAAAGTGAGGGAATTGTTTATGGGTTAATTTGTTGAAAATAAGTGGCGGCCTCCACGCTTCTGTTTTCTTTCAGCCTGCTGGTAATGCAGGGTTACAAAGGATGCCTGGGTTCCCACACAGGTGCTGGCAGAGGGGGCAGCAGGTGGTGCTGTGCCTCTGCCTTCTCGAGGAAGGAGGCTGTCCCCATGCCCCTCGTCCTAGGCTGGGCTTCTTCCTGACCTTCTGAATATCCTGTAATCCAGAGACCTCAGAACCCACTCCTGAGAGAGCAGAGCCAGGCACTTAGAGAAAGACAAAATGGTGCATTCTAGGATCTTATTAAGTATCTAAATCTGTTAGGAAAAAAATTAGGAACTATGTATAAAACTTAAAATATTCAAGTATTAAAAGGTTATTTGAATCAAAGTTTTAAAACATGCCATCAGCAAGCTTCTACCACTAAGTTGGGACCTTCACAGAGGTTGAGCAAATTACCTGAGTTGAGAGAAAAATGAAGCCACCTGTGCTGGGGACACTTGAGGCAGGGAGAATGTGGGCAGAGGGAAGCCAGGGAAGTCCCGGCCTGTGGAAGCCAAACAGGAGAGCGTGAGCCAGGAGGGCGGTCAAGACTGGGGATGAGGTTGCTCTCCCTGGAGGAGGAATCCTAAAGCGCACAGCCTGGGACTCCCTCCCCTGGGGTCTAGTCCCCCAACATTTCACAGGCCTCCTGGAGCTGCCTTCCAATAAGGACAAACACAGCAAGAAAAGATCCATTTCTGCACAAAAGTCCTTCTGGAAAGAAGAAAAAAGGAAGCTGTGAATGGAGTCAAAACGTTACCCAGTGCTGACTTAGCCTCTCAATTCTTTTCTAAATGGAGTGTGGTTTCCTAGTCAGGGAATGGAAGAGGCCCCTCTCACACAGGGACAGGGCCATGACCCCAGAGGATGAAGCAGCAGCATTTATTCAAGATACAACAGTGAGGGGATCCTGTCACATTCCTGTCTCCCCGGAGAGGGCACATCTCGAGATGTGATCCAGGAGACATATAAGTTCCTAAAATCACTCCCTTCACTCTATCCCCTAGGACCTGGCCCAGACTCTGAGATACACTGGCTTGGGGTGCTTTGGGTGGCCGTGTGAAAAACCACAGTTTAGGGCCAGTCTGGGGCTTCCAGACCTGGCCAGGATGTCCCCTGGCCACCTGTCCTTCTGCTTCATCTCACTGTCCATTGGCAGATGGCCTGATGCTCAGGGCTGGCCCAAGGACACCTCAGGAAGGTTTGGTTCCCACTCTACAATGGTCCGATTATCCAGAGGTTTTAGGGACATCTATCTGCCTTCTGGAGATGGACAGAGGCCTTAAGACTTCGGTTGAGAACAGAATGCTCTGTCTCTTACTGTCTGGGGCAGGGATGGCCTCCAGCTGCCGAAAGTACAGCAGCGCCTGGACCTGCCAGAAAGAGTGGGAAAGAGGAGAGAGGTTCATTGGGTGCTCACAGCTGGTGATCTTAGCCCCCGAGCCCAGCTCAGGTGCTGGGTCCTCTGCTGCTGCCATGAAGCCTTTACAGTGAGACAGGAGGTGGGGGTGTAGATGCGGACAAGGCATGACTTGGGGGGTTATTTAAGAGGTGCACAGGGCCTTGCTCTGTCACCCAGGCTGGAGTACAGTGGCTCCGTCATGGATCACTGCAGCCTCTAACTGCTAGGCTCAAGCCATCCTCCTGTGTCAGCCTCCCCAGTAGCTAAAACTACAGGTGTGTGCCACAATGCCTGACTAATTTTTCCTTTTCTCTTTTCTAGAGATGGGGCTTGCTGCATTGTCCAGACTGGTCTCAAACACCTGGGTTCAGTTATCCTGCGCGGTCTCTCAAAGTGCTGGGATTACAGGCATGAGCCTCCACACCCAAACACTTGGGGTGGTTTTCAGCCCCCAGTAAGGTGCACCAGCAGGACCAAGAGGTGGCCTGGGCCTCCCCAACACTCTCATCCATGCAGACCTAGGCAAGTTTCTCTCTCTGAATCTCAGGCACCACCACAGACAATGCAAGTAGGAAGCTGGGCAGGGCAGGACTGGGGGTGTAGCAGGCAGAGGCCACCTCTGTCAGGTTGGGGTGGCATGGGCTGGCTAGAGCCTGTCTTCTCACATGTAGGTCATGACCTCCAAGGATCAGCTGTCGGTCATGGTGATGGGCCGCTGGGATTGGCAGAAAGCTTGCTCTCGTTCTCTGAGGCTGGAGCAGTGTGGGGCCAAAGACCATGGCAAGGTTGTGCAGGGACTTTTATTGACTGCCTTTTTCTTACCAACCTGTGCAGGACAGAAGCAGAGGGTGCTGTTTCTATGCCACCACCAGGAAAGAGGCAGAGAGGCTGGGCCATGCTGGAGTCCTCTGGGAGGGAGCGACCTCGACCCTGGCTGTGCTGCAAGCTGATTCCAGCCCTGGTACTTGTGGGTCTCAGAGGTCCAGGATGAGGGGTTAGCTCTGGGCTGGTGGGGAGGTCTCCTTCACCGTCGGGGAGTGAGGGAGTTGGGGGATTCAAGTGCACTGCTGGCCATGGCCAAAGCTCTGAGCTCTTTGTGAAGCCACAGTGCAGAGGGGAGAGCAGGGCAAAGAGGAGAGGCTGGGGTGGGGGTGGCAGTGGTGCTGGTCCCCACCGGCAGTGAGGGACTGTAGATGGGTTGGGGGAAAAGGTCCTCCGTGCTGGGGTTCTGATGTGAGCAGAGGGGCACCCTGGGGTCTGGGTTTTTGTAGCCCTCCCTGGGCAGCCATGAGAGAGCTGGGCTACATTTTCAGGTGGTCCAGAAGGAAAAGGAAGGTGAGCAGGTTGGCCTCCAGCCAGGACAAGGGCAGGTTAAGCATGGAGTTCTCCTTTGGAGTGGGGTCTGAAATTACCGCAGAAGGCAGTGGGTTACTTCTCATGGTTACAATGAGCTGGAGACCTCTCCCGAGGTGGTGACATGGAGCACCTGGGACATGTGTTTCTGAACAGCCCAGGCTCATCATCATCCTCACTCCCACAGCACTGGGCCCCAAAGAGGATACTGTGAAGGACCCCAGTGTGGGGTATGAGCCACCTGAATCTGTTTTCTCTGCCCCACAGGGGTCAGCAGCACCTGGAGAACAGCAGCAGGAGGTGGCGTGAGAGCAGTGGCTCATGGGTGGAGCTTCCCATGGGAAACTGAGGCTGCCACCCCTTCCTGAGGGCAGCCAAGAGTAGTGGAGGCTCAGCATAAAATGAAAAAGGGGAGTGGGGGATACAAGGAGGTGGGAGGTGGGTGGCCCCAGCCCCACAAACTAAGCAGAGAACCTCTCTTCACCCCAGACTCCGCAGGGGCACCTCAGGCTAGTAGACCAGGTCCTCTGGGCATGGGCCCGGGAGGCAGGCCTGCCCTAAGGGTCATGCAGAGGATACAGGGCCACACACCCCAGTGCCCTGCTTAGACATCAGCCTCCAGGTTGATGCGGGGTCAGGCCAGGTTTGATCCTGTGCTTGACTGGGCCAGGACCCGTGGCTAGAGCACCTGGGGACTCTCGTTCAGCCCTGGTCTGCTGAAAGGGGGACAGCAGACTTTAGAACCCCACAACACAGCACTGCTGAGCATTTTCCTCTCTTGGTCTCCTTGAGGAATAGGACAAGGAGTCCTCTGGGGACAGATGAGGACTTACACAATGGCCTCGGTTGTGGCCCCTGCTTTCTGAGCTTGGTTAAAACACTGACCATGGCAGAAAGGACACAGCTTGGGTTCCCACACCTCACTTTCCACAGTCCTAATGGCAGCAGTGCACATGGAGGAGATGCCTCCTATGATGCCAAGGCCTCCAGTGCTCACCGATGCCCTCATCGATGTTGGGTGGAACTTGTCAGTGAAGAAGGGCTCAGGCAGCTCACGGAAGTAGAGCTTCAGCCTGTCTGCGATGGCATGTATGTCCATCTCACTCATCATCATTGACACATCCCTGTCATCCGGAAAGAACATGGAAATGCTGTGGCCTCCTTGAGGATCCCAAGTGGGTCTCCCGCCATCACTGCCTTGGCTAAAACACCATCCGCTAAAACACCAGGGAGGGACCCGCTGGCCACTGTGCGGGTCCCTCCCTGGCTTTGAGCAGCCCATCTTCCTCCTAAGAGCTGTGCGTGGTTCTGCGTCTGTGTAGAGATGATGGAGGGGTGTGTGCATCCCCATATTTCTCCCCTGCTTGGCCCAATGTGATGTCCAGGAGGAGGCAGTGCAGCAGGACTCAGAGCCTGCATTGGAATCGGGTGGCTCTGCCCTGTTCGTAGCAACAGCGCTGTACCAGTCTTCGGACAGCAGGAAGGCTGTGGGAGAATCCAATGGGTTTCAGTGTTTGAACCAGTGTCTTCCTTTGGATCCAGTTGGCCACTGGAGCTGACCTCCCCACCACAGGCCAGGTCCATCCTGGGCCTCCAGAGGGAACTGAAACTACTGCATGGCCCACCCAGGGGTGCTGGGCATTCTAGGGTCCTGGTCTGGGTGGTTAGTGTGTGCCCCAAAGAAAGGTCACAGGCACAAAGTCCTGTTGCTTTGAAGTTGCTGGACAAGGACACTCTGGGTTCTCAGTGCCCTCCCCTGGCATTTGGGGCAGGTCCAGGTCCTTAATAATCCATGAGGGGTAGTGAGATGGAGGTGGAGGTGGTGCAGCCTTAGCCTGAGCTGGGTCCCATCAGTGCCCTCTGCCCGCCACATCTTCACACAGGGCAGTGAACAGAACACACTGAGTCCCAGGCTTCCACACCTCATGTCCACCCTCAAGGCAGGAAGTCCAAGGCCCCCCGACAGCCCGGGTCCGCCCAGCAAGTGGCATGGGTGGGTAAGATGGTTCAAGAACTGGCTTCTACAGAAGCTCCTTCTACAACTCTTGTCTTCTCTTTATAAAAAATAATAAAACAGTAAATGACAAAAGACACAGTGAAGAATGTGACGTGACCCGGCCATGGAGTGCTGTGAGATCTCATTGTGGACATTGACGCCCACATCTCCATCACGACACGATCTGGTTGATGACAAAGGCTGCCTTCAGTGCCTGGATGACCGGGGCCACTCCAGACCCGCAGTAGATGCCCACCTCCTTCATGCCACGATGCTTGATCCACTCCACACATTGGTGCAAGAAAAAGGGCACCTTGGCAGGTTGTTCAGTGATTTCATATTTTTGTGTAGTTGCCTATTTATTATAAAGTGCCTGTGTCAGCTTTGCAAAGCCTTCATGTTCATTTATAGTAAAAGTTTTAAAATTCATTTGTTTGTTAAAAATAGATCGAGTGGCATTTTTAAATGCCTGTTTTGAAGCCTAGTAAAAGTATGTCTGAACTAACTTGGAAGTTTCTGTTACAGGCCATAAATATTAAATGACAGAAATGCCATTTTACGGTAGGTTAGTTTTATTTATTTATTTAATTTTTTTGAGATGGAGTCTAACCCTGTCACCAGGCTGGAGTGTAATGGCGCGATCTTGGCTCACTGCAACCTCCGTCTCCTGAGTTCAAGTGATTTCCTCTGCCTCAACCTTCTGAGTAGTTGGGAATACAGGCGCATGCCCTGAAGCCTGGTTAATTTTTTGTATTTTAGTAGAGGTGGAGTTTCGCCCTGTTGACCGGGATGATCTTGATCTCCTGACCTCGTGACCTGCCTGCCACGGCCTCCCAAAGTGCTGGGATTATAGGTGTGAGCCACCGCGCCCGGCCTGGTAGGTTAGTTTTAAAGGTTCCTGACCCGCTTAGTATATAACTTAAAACAATGTATTGGTGTCAGAAATGTGTAATATGGTATTTTTATGGTTAGTTTCACGTTTAATTTGAGAATACTTAACCTTATAAAATCAAACTAGCAAATTACCTTAGTAGACAACACAGTTGGAACACTTTCAATAAGAATTCTTCCTGCAGTTTTATGTAAGAAGGAACTGGTATATTTAAAGCTGCATATAAAATCTGAGTTTTAAGTTTATTATGCTAGCCATCTCTATTAGTTTTCTAGGAGTGCCATATCAAAGTACCACAGACTGGGGGGCATAAACAACAGAAATGTGTTCTCACAGTTCTGGAGGCTGGAAGTTCAAGACCAAGGTGTCAGCAGGGTCGGCTCCTTCTGAGGCTTCTCCTTGGCTTGTAGGTGACCCTTTTCTCCCTGTGTCTTCACATGGCCTTCCCCATATGCATGTCTCTGTCCTGATGTCTTCTTTTAAGGATACCAGTCATACTGGATTAGGGTCATCCATATGACCTCGTTTTATCTTAATTACGTCTTTAAAGCTTTTGTTTCCAAATACAGTCACACCGTGGCCAGGCAAGGTGGCTCATGCCTGTAATCCTAGCAATTTGAGAGGCCAAGTCAAGTGGATCACTTGAGGCCAGGAGTTCAATACCAGGTTGGCCAACATGATGAAACCCTGTGTCTACTAAAAATACAAAAAAATTAGCCGGGGTGGTGGCACATGCTTGAAGCACAGGAATCACTTGAGCCCTAGAGGCAGAGGTTGCAGTGAGTCAAGATCGCACCGTTGCACTCCAGCCTGGGCAACATAGTGAGAGTGAGACTGTGCTGGGAAAAAGAAAAAACCAACTGAAGAAAAACACCAACCAAATATAGTCGTCACACTGTGTAGTACTGGGTTAGGACTTCAGCATATAATCTTGGGCAGATATAGTTTAGTTGAAAACACCATCTTTAAATTGAACCCTTTTTGTAGTTTTCTGTGTGTGTGTGTGCATGCACACGTGTGTGTGTTTAATAGAAATAGAGAAGATTTAGCTCCTTGACCTAGTAATCCTACCATTCACATTCATTTGCTTCCTGGCTGGAAAGACTTTATTTCTTGAAGGGCAAGTGTGAAGTTACATATCCTGGCCAAGCTGAGGCACAGCCTTGAATTTCCTAAGTGATATTTAGAAGATAGGGCAGCAGAGTTGGCTTTCTCTTCTTCAGAGCCAGATTCCGTATCACTCACAGTAGTTCATGTGGTTTTTATAAAATCCCCAAATTCTTAATCTGTTATAGAGCATTTCAGGTATGTAAAATATCTACTTTCTCCATTGTTATTCCCATCCTGAAGTGTGCACAGATTATAATCTGTTCCTTTAAAAAGGAACAGATTTTATATACGAGAGGGAACCATCTGTGGTGGGGGGCTTTATACAGTGAACATCCTGCGAATCATTTTAGTAAAGAAAGCTGTTTATCTTTGTTAAAGACTAGTAATTTCTCAAAGATATTTGGTGATAAACATACAGTACCTACTTATATCTTGTGGAACATGCTTTGGGGAAACTTGCTTCTCTAACCCATAACCAGGAGAATTTTGGTGGTAACTTGCCCCATCTCCAACCTCTTTAGCCCCTTGTACCCATAAATGTTTATTGACCACATATGTGCTGCGCACAGTAATAATTAGAATAGCTACCTAGGAAGAGAAAACACAATAGTAAGTTTTTGCTTTACTCCACAGAATAATAACTATGTCTTACACTAACAGTTAAGTTACCTAATGTGATCTGGTTACCTAATGAAAGAAAGCGTTGACCCCAACAACTGTTACAGTATAAAGAAAGATTTCTCCTTTTTCTTTGGATCTTTGCAGGGCTTTTCACCCATGCATGTGCTCTTCAGTGAAGGGCCCTCTGCACCTCGTTCAGCCTCTGCTGGGTTTGTGCATCCAGCGTATGGATTCCTTCTCTGTCCCATTTTCAGAGAACCACCATGAGCACGTAGGTGTTCATGAAATCTGCACTAATACAGGAGCCATGTAGCCAAGTGAAGCTAGTACAGTTTAAAGTTAAATAAAACTACCAGTTCAGTTTCCCACTTGCCCTGGCTACATTTCAGGTGCTTAGAGCAGAAAGTTCAGTTGAACAGCGCTCCTGTAGATGGTGAAAACTTTATTCTTTGAAGTTTACTCCTCTGTGTCTGTATTGGATAGCCAAGTTCTGGATGCCAAGGAGGGACATTATTGGCCACTTTTAACCTAGTCTTTGAGATTTAGTTCTAAAAGAGCATATTTTTCTTCACTTTTCTTTTAATAGGTGGCTGCACTGTTTGGACCTGGAGCCCCCTTAACTTTTTCCATAGAGTTTCCATCTTTACCTGAGAAATACCTGCTTAATTGAGGGATTTAGTTAAAACTAGCAGCTCTCTTCAAGGTTTTGGTCCTATCTCCAAGCTTAATCTTCACACCCCAACTCAAAAGTAATAGGAGTTGGAGGTAGACCACACCCCCTGCCTCCCTCCCCCACCTCCAGTTCAGGTCATTTCATTCCATCAGATGAGCTTGTGTAGAGAAGAGCTGTGCTTCTTTCCTAGAGGGACATTCCACTTAGATTAGATTGATTATGTTTAACTTGGCAATGTTTAATATAGCCTTTCCTTTACACCTGTACTGCATAATAATTTTGTTCTATTATACTAAAGATACTCTAAAAAACTATGAGTTTCTCCCCACGTCCATCCACCCCAACACCTGCACACACGAACACAGTCCATAACGATGATTGTCTCTTGCTAATCTTGCAAGTTCCTGAGAACAGATTGGCTCCCCAGAACTGTAAGGGAAAGATCATGGTCAGATTATGGGAGTGGGAATTGAGGCAATAATGGGAAAGAAAAAAGAGAGACAGAATGTCTTCCCTGATGCTAAGAAGTTTATGACAAAACAGATATACAAAAAGGGAGGCAGAAAGCCTTTCCTAAAAGCAAATAGCTGTGCAAAGTGTCTGTCTACCTTTGACCAACCAAGTACGTGATTTGTCGGTTCCCTTGTGTTTCTCCTCCCCATTTTGGAAAACACTTAGGTTTCACTTAAAATGTTACCTTTTGGTGAATGGTACTTCTCTGGAAGATTTTGTTTGTTTGTTAACTCAGGGTCTTTGGTATTTACTTGGCCTTTGTTCTGGCTTGGATTTAAAAATGGCGCAAATGTGAACCAGCACCCTTAACACCTTTTCATCTCACTTCCATTAAGGAATAACGTATGGGTTTAAACTTGTGTGACACACATTGACGACTTCGTAACCTTGTGTTATATACTGGTTCCAGAGATTTTCCTGGCAAAACTTGGACTAGATAGTTGTTCTGCTACTGAAGACCACTAAGACGGATAGGAGTTAGAAATAACAATAACAATGAACAGAAGTTAGCAGACTTCACTCTGAGTTCTCTTTTTTAAAGATAGGGTCTTGCTCTGTCACCCAGGCGGGAATGAAATGGCAGGTTGATAGCTCACTGCAGCCTCGAACTCTTGGGCTCAAGGGATCCTTCTGACTCAGCCGGCCATGTAGCTGGGACTACAGGAGTGTACCACCACACCCGGCTAATTCTTTTTTCTTTTTTATAGGACAGGGTCTCCCTTAGTTGCCCAGGCTGTCTTCAAACTCACACTGCTGGCCTCCAGCAGTCATCCTGCCTTGGCCTCCCAGAGTATTGGGATTGCAGGTGTGACCACTGCACCCAGCCTGAGTTCTCTTTTGACAATTTCTTATAGAAGAACAGAAACACAACACTGTCTTTTCCTCATTGATGCAAAATTTTTACTTGATGGTGTGGAACCATTTTAATAATAAGCATTATAGTTTCCTTAGGTTACTCCAAACCTCTTTCCCAGATTTGTATACCTTTTTAAAGCATTTAGGGCAAATTAAAGAAAACCAAGACTCCAACTTAAAGCAACAGAGTTTATCAGTATCCTTCGGGTGGGGCTCAAACCTTACGTCTTGCAGAATAGGACACAGGGACTGCTACCTGCTGGCCCAGCTGTAGGAGGGTTAATATCTCTTCAGAGAGAACCACCAGTTGGTTTGCTTGGGATCCTTCATCCGCAGGTCAGTGGTACTACTTTTGTTCAGTATGATAGCATGTAATATTGTTGGATTTGGGCCCATTCTTTGAATTCTTCTTCTGTTTTTCACTGAAAAAATGCAGCTGAAACCATTGTGAAATTTGGTGATGACCGAAATCATGATAGAGTCCCTTACATTCTGTGAGTCAGCTAGTGTATCTGTAAGTCACACTCTAGACTTGTTTAAATGATGGTTGATTTCTTAGTTGATTTTGTAAATAAGATAGATATTTTGATATTATTCACTAATAAGGAAAGTGACATTTTTGATAATTTGAGTTACACATATTTTAAAAGTCTCTGATTCATCTATATGTGGAGTCCAAATTGAGGAGTAGATTCTAGAAATACTCCTATTAGAATGATTTTGCACCAAAAAAATTCTTCAGCCTATGGATGCTTCCGTTATGTTACCTAAAGACTTTAGAAATTATTTTAAATTAGTTGTTTTGTGTGTAAATGGTGGGTATTTTGTATTAATACCGTTGTTATTAGTAGCTTATTCTGCATACTTAAAGAACTATATATATTCCCTTTCCTAGGAGTTGGACGTTCAATGGAATCTAAGTTGGCATCTTTGGGAATTAAAACGTGTGGAGACTTGCAGTATATGATCATGGCAAAACTCCAGAAAGAATTTGGTCCCAAAACAGGTCAGATGCTTTATAGATTCTGCCATGGCTTGGATGATAGACCAGTTCGAACTGAGAAGGAGAGAAAATCTGTTTCAGCTGAGATCAACTATGGAATCCGGTTTACTCAGGTACTGATCATTGAACAGATTTTACCATCTGTTGTTCTTTATATTTTTACACAGTCCTACCTCTCTAATGAAACCATAAGACTCTTGATGCTTGAAATTAAGTCTTAAAACTGTGTATTCCCAGAGCCTCAGAAGGTGTTTTAAGGCAGTGTGTGGTAAGATATAGCCTAAGATAGGATTGAGACTGAGGAAACCTAGCTTTTGGGGAAATATACTAAAAGATTATGCTTTAGGGGCCAGTTCTTAGAGAACTTCAGATTATAATTATTCTCATTTACAGTGAAAAAAAAATGAGAAAAATATTTTTAATGTTGAAATGCTTTATAAGCTGTAGTTAAAATTAAGTTTCAGTGAACCCCTCCTTTTGCATGCTTTTGGAAAGCTGCAGCACAGATGGCTGAGTAGTTTCCATTTTCCTTCAGATTATGGATTTGGAAGTGTCTTGAATTTGTATGTACAAATGACACCATATCATAAGGATTTGAAATGTGATGAGTTAATTATACTCTCGTGCCTACACTGTGGACCTCAGGAGTTTGTTTCCTTGGGCATGGAGATAGAGAATGGTTGGGGTATAAGCACAGTGTTGGAACACATATTTTATTAGCATAGCTTATTACCATAATTACAAAATAATTTCAATAAGTCATTGATGGCATAGAAAAGAAAGAAAGGAAAAATATCTTTTAAAGTACTCATTACTTTTACTTTGTTAAGAAGGTGGGTATTTTTATTTAATAGTTGAGGGTATTCCAAACATTGTTTTCCTCTCCTCCTCCTCCTCCTCCTTCTTCTTCTCTTCTTCTTCTTCTTCCTCTTCCTCTTCCTCTTCCTCTTCTTCTTGTTTTTGTGATATGGAGTCTCCCTCTGTCGCCCAGTCTGGAGTGCAGTGGTGCAATCTCAGCTTACTGCAACCTCTTCTGGGTTTCAGCAATTCTTCTACCTCCCTAGTAGCTGGGATTACAGGTGCCTGCCTCTACGCCCAGCTAGTTTTTGCATTTTTAGTAGAGACAGGGTTTCACCACATGGGCCAGGCTGGTCTCAAACTCCAGATCTCAGGCAATTCACCCACCTCTGCCTCTCAAAGTGTTGGGATTACAGGCTTGAGCCACCATGCCTAGTCACTTTGTTTTTTTTTTTTTTTTTTTGAGACGGAGTTTCACTCTGTCACCAGGCTGGAGTACAGTGGCACTGTCTCGGCTCACTGCAACCTCTGCCTCCTGGATTCAAGTGATTCTCCTGCCTCAGCTTCTCGAATAGCTGGGACTACAGGTGTTCCCTACCACATCCAGGTAATTTTTATATTTTTGTAGAGATGGGGTTTCACCATGTTGGTCAGAATGGTCTCGATCTCCTGACCACCATGGCCTCCCAAAGGGCTGGAATTACAGGCGTGAGCCACTGTGGCCAGCCCACATTTCTTTTTAATAGATGCTGAGCATGATAGTGAGTGACCAACATGTTTAATACTCAAAGTTAAAATGCTTACAAACAATTATTAGGTACATAGGAAAGTGGAATGGAAGTTTCTTCATGTTTGCCTTTCTATAGCCAAAAGAGGCAGCTTTTCTTCTGAGTCTTTCAGAAGAAATTCAAAGAAGACTAGAAGCCACTGGCATGAAGGGTACATGTCTAACTCTCAAAATCGTGGTACAAAAGCCTGGGGCTCCTGTAGAAACTGCAAAATTTGGAGGCCATGGAATTTGTGATAACATTGCCAGGTAAGCTCATCTCAAAAATGATATTGGTAATTATATTTCAGTACAGGTTGTTATAAGTAATAGAAAATGAAGGAAACCAAGGAGGAGTTTGAATAAAGAGCTGTAAACCCATGTTACCTGGCGTTCTGTAGAAGCAGGCATCAGTCCAAGGCATTCAACTTAGGTTAACGCACTTGGTTTCAGCCAGGTCTACCCCCATGGAGGTTGGTTTGACAGCATTCCTGACCTTGGCAGCTCTTGCTTGGGATCTTCAGACTGTTAACTTTACTGCATGGACAGAAAGGGCAAGGCTGCAGACCAAAGGGACTGCTATAGTTTTTGGACTTGGTGAAACTTTATTCCTTAGGGAAATTTCAGTGTAGTTCTTAAAAATAATGATATGGGCCAAGTATGGTGGCTCATGCCATAATCCCAGCACTTTGGGAGGCCGAGGCGGGTGGACCACTTGAAGCCAGCAGTTCAAGATCAGCGTAGCCAACATGACAAAACCCCATCTCCAGTAAAAATACAGAAATTAGACGAGGATGGTGGTGCTTGCCTGTAGTCCCAGGTACTTAGGAGGCTGAGGTAGGAGAATTGATTGAAGCTGGGAGGCAGAGGTTGCAGTGAGCCGAGATCACACCAGTTCACTTCAGCCTGGGTGACAGAGCAAGATTCTGTCTCAAAATAACAATGATGATACACAAAGACAGACTATAGTAGCTATAAAAATGATGGTGAAGGAGAGCAACTTCATTTTACATAGGTGTATAGATTTAATTGGTGAAAATGAGTGAATCACTGTAATGTCTGAAAACTGGCAAAAGCACTTAAAAACCCTATTTTTTTTTTTTTTTTGAGATGGAGTCAGGCTCTGTCGCCAAGGCTGGAGGGCAGTGTTGTGATCTCAGCTCACTGCAAACCTCTGTCTCTTGGATTCAAGCGATCCTCCTGTCTCAGCCTCCCAGGTAGCTGGGACTACAGGTGTATGCCGGCACACCCAGCTAATTTTTGTATTTTCAGTAGAGATGGGGTTTCACTATGTTGGCAAGGCTGGTCTTGAACTCCTGACTTCAAATGATCCATCCACCTCAGCCTCCCACAGTGTTGGAATTACAGGCATGAGCCACAGTGGCCTCTGAAACCTTGATTTTTTATGTCAAGGCCAGCCGCTTAATATTAAACTTCATGTAAGATTTGTGACCACTATGAAGATCCTTGGTTTTACATGTCATTTTACCTGTCAAACCAAAACCGTGTTTTATCTGTTAAACCAAAATTTGAGACTTTTGACACAGAAAGCTACTTATAAGGAACTATAAAGTATAGTTTTGTTGACGTTTAACTCAAGCCAACCGTCCACAGTACATTCATGTATATGATGATACTGCCAGACTATGAGGTGACTGATCTTAAACAGAGAAACTCCAAGTTCACCATAAATGCGTTTGTTCACCATGAAAGCAGGAATTACAAGTTACGATTAAACAGCATAATGTATAAAATACATTTTTATCAGTTGCTTATCTTGAATTTTTATATTTACCTACCCAAGTGTTACACATGTATCTCAAATAGTAAGTAGTATTGTCATGTATTTATTTACTTTAAAAATGTATTTTTGTAGAAACAGGATCTCGCTCTGAGGCCCAAGCTGGTCTTGAACAGTCCTTTTGCCTTGGCCTCCCAATGTTTTGGGATTACAGGTGTGAGCCACTGTGCCCAGCCTTTAGGGGTTATTTCTATAAGTTGACTAAGTAATACGATTATCTTTTTAAATAGTCTCTAAGTGAAAATCAGCTTCAATTTATAATATTTTTTTCTGGGAATATTTCCTGTTTAAAGGTCTGGAACTTTATTTGTTCATTATACATGGAAAGGACCATCCAAAACATAAAATAACTTTCCTTTGGGAAGAGAACTGGTAGTAATTTATTAATCTGTTACTGTGTTAGAAATTCTATTTGCCATGAGACACTCTGCTCATGCCAGAGAAGCTCAGAAGGCTTTGATGAAATGGTGGGTGAGGTCAGCACATCTTTGGGACCTAATAGAACTGATGAATCATTTGGTCCTCCTTCAAGAGTTCTTAAAGATCTAAGAATTGTATATTGGTTTTTCTCTATAAACACAGTGAAAGGAGAGTCAAGAACCAAAATACAGAGAATATTTGCTGTACCTCAGCATATATTATTTGTACATAATCTTAGAACCTAAAACTTCTCTTGGAATCAAGAACATTGTGTTTACCATTCATTTGTGCTTTGGTTGAAAAATGTTATTTATTTATGTGTTAACTAACATTTATGTTTTTCTAAATTTCTCAACTTTATTTCCCGTTGACCCACGTGTCCATTATCGTTTTTACCTTAAAATTCCAGTGCTGCATAATTTTTCTCTTTCCCCTTTGTTGCAACTAGTATTTTTGGCTTCCTTGAAGGGAGATTATGGCATTCACTTTTATAACCTTCGTTGTAACTGTTTACAACTTTTCTATAACTCTTTAAACAGTTCCATACTACTGAAGTACTAGTGAATATACATGGAATGAAGCTTTTGTTTTTTAATTCTAACACTTACAGGACTGTAACTCTTGACCAGGCAACAGATAATGGAAAAATAATTGGAAAGGCGATGCTAAACATGTTTCATACAATGAAATTAAATATATCGGATATGAGAGGGGTAAGTGTTTGATAAAATTGTAAATTCTGACTTTCTGTAATGTTTCTCTCATTTGAGGCTTGCCCTCAGAATGGCTATTGCTGGCATGTAGAGACTTTATATGTATCTTTAGCTGCTTTGTGATACAAGAAAAAGAAACAAAAATTCTTGACTTTCTCCGATTTGATCTCCTTCATTTTCAAATAATTTTCTTAGATTCTTATTGTACTTTCCAAGTTACCCCTAATTAACCAGGGGCTAATATACATGTTCCCCCGTTCTTGTTTTCTAGAAGTGAATATAACTGTTAGGAGTATGAATACATAAATTTTGTACCGTTAAGGTCCTTTTTAATCAGACACATACTCTGCTGTATGAAGACCTAGAAGGAAGTGAAACCACAGGCACATCAAGATGCCTTTGAAACAGGCAAGAGGCATCAAAATGTCAAAATGTTTTTTTTGAAATGGAGTGTTTGCTCTGTTGCCCAGGCTGGAGTGCAGTAACGCGTTCTCAGTTCACTGCAACTTCTGCCTCCTGGGTTCAAGCAGTTCTCCTGCCTCAGCTTCTCAAGTAGCTGGGATTACAGGTGCCCACCACCATACCCAGCTAATTTTTTTATTTTTAGTAGAGACAGGGTTTCATCATGTTGGCCAGGCTGGTCTCGAACTTCCTGACCTCAGGTGATCCACCTGCCTCTGCCTCCCAAAGTGTTGGGATTACAGGTGAGAGCCACTGTAACTGGCCCCCATCCCTACTGAAAATACAAAAATTAGCCAGGTGTGGTGGTGCATGCCTGTAGTCCCAGCTACTCGGGAGGCTGAGGCATAAGAATCACTTGAACCTGAGAGGCAGAGCTTGCATGAGTCACTCCAGCCTGGGTGACACAGTGAGGCAATCCCAAAATAAAAAGTTTTTAGAGCTTTAGTTTTATGTGTGCATGTGTAAGTAAGGGTTGTTTTGGCTTGATGTGGGCTTTGTGGAAGTATTAGTCGCTAAGCCAGCCATAAGTGAAATTTCTCCCTGAAATACTGTTACAATGGCACTTTATGGAGGGATCTGTGGAGTATGTACTGTTCTTCACTCCCACCGATATTTTTTGAGAAGCACTTCATTTTAAAAAGATAAAAATAGTGAGGTTTTCAAGTAGACTGTCCTCAAAATTTTTTTTATCCTAATTTAAAACCTCAGTTGACTAGAACATCAGTGGAATACTGTATTCCACTTGTTTGGATTTTTTTATTTTAAAGACCTTTTGGTGCATTTTGGGAGAACTGGATACTTTCAAGATTGAGATGAAAATCTAGAAATTGTTTTTTAATAAGTCATATATAAGACTGAATACTTTGATTTACCTTTATTCTATAAACAGGATCTAGGAGATAGTGAAAAGGATTTGCTGAGGATTTTGCTTTGTTGAATTCATATTTTCACTTTAGTTTTCCTAGAAGCACTCTTTTTTCTGGGTTCTAGGTTGGGATTCTCATTAATCAGTTGGTTCCAGCTGATCCGAACACTTCCACATGTCCCAGTCGCCCATCGATTCAGTCAAGCCACTTTCCTCGTGGGTCACACTCTGTCCGTGATATCTTCCAAGTTCAGAAAGCTATGAAATCCACAGAAGAGGAGCACAAAGAAGGTTGGTGGTCATCAGTGTGGTTCTTGTTTAAGTGCTGCTTATGTCCTTGGAAAGGTGGCAGTTGGTTTTAAAATTGACACAGCTTTATGTGATTTTAAAAATATTTATATTCTTCATTATGATGAATCAATAATAAAGTTATTTTATTTGCAATAGACAGAGGAAATCAGGGATTAAAGGCCCTGCCCGATGATCTGAAGAGGGTATTTTCTGTATTTTCACTTTGTTGTATTTCTGGCTGCTGTGGATCTGGAAATATCATCTGCTTCTAGAACTTGCACTTTCTTGCCACATTTTCCTGCACATCTGCCGACCAGTATCAGTCCTGATACTAACAAGACTGAGTCTTCAGGGAAATGGAATGGTCTGCATTCTCCTGTCAGTGTGCAGTCAAGACTTAACCTTAGTATAGAGGTCCCGTCACCTTCCCAGGTACAATTTTATGGTCCTAAATATAAGTACAAAAGTCATTTACAAATGAAAATGGTATTTTTATTTCTTCATCCTAAGAAAGGGAGAAAGGGCCACTTGTTAGGGTAAGTTATGATGTTGATTCTAAGTAAGCAATAATTGGGTTGAGTGAAAGTGCTTTTGCAAAGATTTGCAGCTCTTGCAAGGTATAAAGCATGGTTGAAAGGCAGGCCTCCTGGGAACTGCCATTGTCTGTGACAGTGGTCATTGTGTAGACTTACTGTATTCAGCAAGGCAGCTTTAGTGATTAGTGGGGAAGTAGAGGCCTTACTTCAAAGGGTTTTTATTTTTTGCAGTATTTGCAAACAGGTTTCTGGGATGGTTTAATTCAGCTTGTATGGGCTGTACATGTGTACTGCTGGCATGGCTGTACTGCTGGCGTGGTAGCACCTTAAGCCATATTGGGAAGTTTATTTGTGCCCCTGCTCCCCCTCCATGGAAGGAGGTCGAAGGAGATGTTAAATACTGGCTGTAAAACTAGGGGATGGATCCCAGCACTTTGGGAGGCCAAGGCGGGTGGATCACGAAGTCAAGATATCGAGACCATCCCGGTCAACATGGTGAAACCCCGTCTCTACTAAAAATACAAAAAATTAGCTGGGCATGGTGGCGCGTGCCTGTAATCCCAGCTACTCAGGAGGCTGAGGCAGGAGAATTGCCTGAACCCACGAGGCGGAGGTTGCGGTGAGCCGAGATCGCGCCATTGCACTCCAGGCTGGGTAACAAGAGCAAAACTCCGCCTCAACAAAACCCAAAAAACAAAAAAAAAACAACTAGGGGATGGGACAATTCTGATATGCATGTTGTATTGGTTCCAAGGTTGACCCTGGGCTTTAAAAATCCACGGACAGGGGGGAAAAGGGGAGGGCCAGTGGGAGGGGGAGGTGGGGAGGGATAGCCTGGGGAGAAATGCCAAATGTGGGTGAAGGGGAGAAGAAAAGCAAAGCACACTGCCATGTGTGTACCTACGCAACTGTCTTGCATGCTCTGCTCATGTACCCCAAAACCTATAATCCAATAAAAAATTAAAAATAAATAAATAAATAAATAAAAATAAAAAAAAAAAAAAAAATCCACGGACAACAGGAAGGAAGCTTATTAACCCCTCTCCTCCCCCTCCCTATTCCTCTTCCCGGTGGAGAATCAGCTCCTCCTCCTCCCAGTTGGTCGTGCGGCGCTGGTGCAAAATGCAAACAACCGCCCGCATTCCCCACCCTGCGCGGCTCTCTCGAAGAAGCGAGAGAGAAGAGGCGAGGGCGCTGCCCCAAGCGGAGTCCAGCAAGTCTGTCAATCGGGCGTGAACGTCCCGACGAGACGACTTGGACCTCAACTCCCTCGCACCAGCCGGACACCGCAGGGACCCCCTTTACCTGCCTCTCTGCTGAGTTTGCATCCGGCACCCCAACTCCTAGCCTAATTTCCCCCCAGCCGCATAATATCGCGGGCCCCTGCTCCCCGTGCAGGTGGTGCAAACGCCCCTGCTCTCCGGCGCCCCCTGCCGGGAAGAGGGAAGGCGGCGGCGGCCGCGGACGAGCCGGAAGTGGGGGCCGGGACAGAGCTCGGGCGCTGGGAAGAAGCCGGGAGCTTCCCTGATGGTGCCGCCCCCTCCGAGCCGCCAGTCGCCCACGGGCCAGCTGGGCAGGAGCCTGGGTCCGCTGCTGCTGCTCCTGGCGCCGGGACACACGCGGACCTACAGAGAGGAGCCTGAGGACGGCGACAGAGAGATCTGCTCAGAGAACAAAATCGCGACGACTAAATACCCGTGTCTGAAGCCGTCAGGCGAGCTCGCCACACGCTACAGTGCGGCGTTTCTTTCCTTTGGACAGAAGACACTGGCAGCACCTTGGCATGTGTTTTCACTAACAGCTACTCCAAGAAACTGTGATATCTAGCAAAAACGATGTTTTTATATCACGGAGAATAAAGAACTTTGTTTAAAGGAAAAAAAAAAAAAAAAACAAACCAGATGACAGATACCCGCAGTTGTTCCTGGCAAGATAAGATTGGCCTACCCAGCTGATGGGATTGCATGTTTCCAAAGGGCCGAACGTGCATGGACAGGTGGAGGGAGGTCCTGGCCAACGGACAGTGGATTCTGAACTGCAAGTTAGAGAAAAGTCAGCTTCTAGAACCCTTTCTTCTAGCGAGCCACTCTCAGAGTGCAATTGTTTGTATGGGGGGGGTCTCATCTGAAAAGTGAACTTTTGACCCAGGATTGTTACCTGTCCAGACTTTTAACATGTGCCTCAGGCCTTCCCCCCTCCTCAGGGTGGGATTTGGTTTGAGCTTCATCAAGGCTATTCATTTCTGTTGGCTCCAATTGCAGGACATTCCCTGAGTATATTTGGCCTTACCTGGTCACGTGGTAGTGGCCGGTAGTGTATACACTTCTCTCCAGACTATGCATGTTACTTCAGGCTTCAGTGACAAAAGGCCAAGACATTCCAAAAATGTGCTTATTTGGGGGTGCCTTTTGTAGCTTGATGGTCTGTACCTTACATTGGTTATCCAGTGCTCAAATTGAAATTTAAAGTGGCATGTCAACTCCCCAACACCTCGTCTCTGAGCGTGCTTTAACTTCAGACTCTGTGTTCGGCATTTTATAGCTGGATCAGTCTGTTCTAGAAGCACTTCCACCTGATCTCCCACCTGATCTCCGGGAACAAGTAGAGCAAGTCTGTGCTGTTCAGCAAGCAGAATCACGTGGCGACAAAAAGAAACAACCAGTAAATGGCTGTAATTCAGGAATTTTGCCACAACCAGTTGGGACAGTCTTGTTGCAAATACCAGAACCTCAAGAATCGAACAGTGACACAGGAATAAATGTAATAGCCCTTCCAGCATTTTCACAGGTAAGTTAAATAGGGGGATCCTCTGCTGTAGTTTCAATAGTCTCACCCGCTGCTCCAGTTCAGGCCCTGTGTCACTTGCCTTTCTCCTCTGTATCTTACACCTCTTCTGCTGGGGAGAGGAGGAGAGGGTGGGCTTGTCTCCATCTCCTGCATCTGCAGCTTCCTGCTGAAGCAGCAGAGGGAAGACATGGGGGAAGGCATGGTAAGACAGAAACACATGGATCTGGCCCAAACATATCAGTGGCCACACTTGCATACAACACAGTGGAGATGTATAATCCTACACGGGGGACAGTAACAGCCTGAGTTTCTGTTTTAATGTTTTGCTTCCCATTTTCTACTAGTGCATTTTACCCTGGTGGTTCTGCTGTTGTAGTGGGTTTTCTTAAGTTAGTATTCTTAATTCCTTATTCTTGCTCTAACCATTTTGAAGATTTAACCAGCTTTGATCATTGGGGACCTGTTAAGAATTCATAAAGGTCAGAAAAGTATTATTTGAAAAGAAAATCTATTTTGTGAAAAACATAAACCAGTTACCATCTAGAATTAGCTCAGGTTTGACTTTGACCTTGTCTTTTCCACTGGGTGGACCCTGAGGTATTTGCTGCCCTTCCTGCTGAACTTCAAAGGGAGCTGAAAGCAGCATATGATCAAAGACAAAGGCAGAGCGAGAACAGCACTCACCAGCAGCCAGCACATCTGGTGAGCCTTGGAAGCGGCATGTAACAAAAATGAAAATAAAGAGTAATGGAGTCACTCTGGTGTGTAATTACTGGCAGTATATAATGTTCAAGGTCTTTCTTACATGTGATTAAAATAGCATAGGAGGTGGGCTAGGTTCAGTGGCTCACATGTCGGGAGGCTGAAGTGGGTAGATCATTTGAGACCAGACTGGCCAAAATGGCATAATCCAATCTCTACTAAAAATATAAAAAATAAATAATATGGACATGGTGGCATGTGTGGTCCCAGTCGGGAGGTGGGGGCTGCAGTGAGCAGTAGTTGTACTACTGCATTCTATCCGGGTTGACAGAGACCTTGTCTCAAAAAAAGAAAATTGTTTTTTGGGTGTTTTGGGATTTTTTTTTTTTTTTTTTTTTGGAGACAAGAGTCTCACTCTGTCACCAGGCTGGAGTGGCTCACTGTAGCCTCTGCCTCCTGGGTTCCAGCAATTCTCCTGCCTCAGCCTTCTGGGTAGCTGGGATTACAGGCGTGTCACCATGCCCAGCTCATTTCTGTATTTTTTTTGTAGAGATGGGATTTCACTATGTTGACCAGGTTGGTCTTGAACTTCCAACCTCAGCTTATCTGCCCGCCTTGGCCTCCCAAAGTGCTGGGATCACAGGCATGAGCCACTGCACATTGGCCAGGATTTTTTTTTTTTTTTTTTTGGCCAAAATCAATTTTTATATGTAAAAAGGAATAGTCTTTAAGGACCTTTCCTAATGATGTTTCTTTTCTCCCCACCTGTAGGTTGATGCAGCAATCGGTGGAATCGGTTTGGAATATGACATTTGACTTTATTCTTGACAATGTTCAGGTGGTTTTACAACAGACTTATGGAAGCACATTAAAAGTTACATAAATATACCCAGAGAGCCTGATGCTCTCCGATAGCTGTGCCATAAGTGCTTGTGAGGTATTTGCAAAGTGCATGATAGTAATGCTCGGAGTTTTTATAATTTTAAATTTATTTTAAAGCAACTGTTTTGTATATTTCTTTCCAAAAAGTGCCAAATTTGTCAGTATTGCATGTAAATAGTTCTGTTAATTCTTTTACTGTAGCATAGATTCTATTTACAAAATGTTTGTTTATAAAGTTTTATGGATTTTTACAGTGAAGTGTTTACAGTTGTTTAATAAAGAACTGTATGTATATTTTGTACAGGCTCCTTTTTGTGAATCCTTAAAAACTCAACTCTAGGAAGCAACTACTGTTTATTATCCTAAAAGGCTGAAAAACCTCCAGGTCAGACTGCTAAGCTCTGAAATTCCTGAGAGGTCTCAGACCGGGATTCTACTTGTTCCAAGAAAGGGTAAAGCTTCTAAACCATCTTATTCTTGTCTCCAAGCACGAACACAGGAGCATGTTAAGAAAATCTTTACTTCTTCCATGCGGAGAAATCTACATATTTTGAATTAGAAACACCCTCACACCCACTTGAAGATTTTTTCCTGGGAACATTATTGTCCCACAGATCAGAGGTGGTATTGTCTTTGCCTCTACTGGCCATTGAGAAACTTTGATGATAAAAAGGAACGGTATAGATTTTCAAGCGTATATAAAGTATTTTTATGCTATATGTTTTGCCGTGACTTTAAAATAAAAAAATAGTTTAAAAGTCTATGCTAGTGGGTATTTGGAACTTTTTCCTCAGACACCCCACACTGACTTCAAAACAGCCACAAAACTAGCTAAAGATTACTACATGAATGAATCATTAAGGGTTGCCTGCTACAATTTAGAAGCACTAAGCCCAAATATCAGGAAATGTATGCATGGTGGAATTTTCTAGGACAAAACATACCGAGATTAATGTATAAAAATCTCTACTGTTACCAGGTGCTGGCATTCAAGGTAGTGTGACAGTTGTTGATAAGATGATTCTTGTCCTAGGAGGACAACTTTTGGGAGAGAAGCTACACTAACATGGAAGCCTAACAGAGCTTACTGGTCGATGTCTCTTTTCTTTATTGGTAGTTTGGTTTGAATTGGGATGATTACAATGGACTCACGACTACACAAGCAGTAAAAAGCAGCCAGCTGTGCTTTTACACCATGGTTTCACACGAAGCAGATAAATGTCAGAATACCTTATTTTCTATTTTATAAAAGCCCTAAAGGCATATGGCAGAAGACTGCTGGGAAGAATATGCATAAATAAAGAAGTATTTCTGACATCAAAAAAGTCCCAAGAATCACAAAATCTGCGGAAGCTTGGTTAATCAAATACTGCAGTACTGATTTAATCAGTATAAAATTGAAAGAGCTTTAGATCTGTAATAAAAATCCAAATTTGGGGAAGGGCAAACTTTAAAACAGCAGCCAAGTAGAGAAGGGTTGGGGAAAGGAGGGGTGAGTGAACAGGCACATTGGAACTGTGGGGACATGTAACTGACCACTGTCAAACCAGTGTAAGTTTCTTGGTTTCTCATGGAAAACATTTTATACACCTATTTTTCTTCCTTCCATATTTAAGTCCATTAGTGTCCAGGTACATCTCTTCCATTTTTTGCCTTGTTTTGTTGGGATGTTACAACACAGTATTGCATTTACTCCAGTTCCCGTTCCACGTGGAAAAATTAGATGATTTCAAATACTTTCTTCAGCTCCACAATAAGCTGCCAATCACTCTTCTGCATTTCATCTCTGAACCAGTCTTTGAGTGCATCAATGGACTGCCGGCTGATCTGCAATGCCCGAGGCACCAACAGGGTAAACACAATGGAAAAAAGTACCAAAAACATCTGTGGCCCCAGATGCCTGCTGTCACTGTAATCAAGCTTAAGCAGAAATAAAAACAGGGCTTGCCTGCCTAGGGGACTAGAATTCCAAAATCACCTCTAGTTGGCATGTCGGGCACAAGGGGACCTAAAAGTCCTAGCTGCTTCTCTGTTGGTGCTGCTTTCCTGATGGGGCAACTTCCTCATCAGACAAGGCCCAGCTAGAGATCAAGCCCTAATGGGGATCCAGCCCATCAGATTCTACAATCAACCTGAAGCCCAAGGAGCTTCTGCCATGTTTGCTGAAATACTTACCTTACTGACAAGAATGTCTGTAGCTTCAAAATGTCTTCCAAACATTTTGGGCGAATCACCAGGGATAGGTTCTATTTTTACACAGACTTCTTGTCCTTTTTTGGCAACATCCACTTGTTTATGGTTTATTTCAATACTTGCTACTATTCCGATGTCAACAAACTGTAAAATAAGAACAAATTACAGGGGCATGCAGGAGAATTCATGCCCATCACAGGATCCATGACTGGATAGCTGAAGTAAGAACTGGAGCACAAGAGACTGTTTTCAAAGTCATGGCAGTGCGATCCTTCACTCATCACTTAAAGTCTCACAGTGTAGCATTCTCATCTGGTAAATTAGGCTTGCACCACCACACAGCCTATTCCCTTGACATGTTGTAAGAGTGACAGGAGATAATGCGCTCTGCAAAACATTACAAGTGCCCTGTTGACCCAATGTCATTTTCTATTTTTGTTGTACTGTTTTAAGTGACACGTGCCCTAACAGGAGGGATCAACAGGGACAGAGGGTCTGAGTCAGGAATGAGCTTGAGGTGACTGGTGGGAATGAAGTCATATTGAGGACCTCATCCTGAAATTAAAGAATGATGGCCTGTGAGCAGATGACTGATGTGATCTCAGAGCTTTGGGGAAAAAACCCTGACTACCTTGTGGAGAAAAACATTCAAGAGACTAAGAGGGAAAACAGAGCTTTGGTTTAGGAGGCCAAAGCCACATAGAAAATAATTACCACAAATAAATGTCCTGGATTAGTCCACTGAAATGGTAGAGAAGCTATGACAACTTCTAAGTGCCACTGCCCATTACAGGAACCAGTTTGGGGCAGGGAAAGTACTAGGTGAGGCTGAAACATTTCACTGCACCAGAAAGAAAGAAGATGCTCCAGCGTGTTGTGTGTCAAGGATACAGGGGGTACAGGAACCAGTTTAAAACCTCTGACCACACTGGATAATCTGAGTATCAAAAGAATAAAGGTAATGAATTACAACACATCAAAAAAACCGCTGAGTCTATGGGATAACTCGATAAAAAAGTCAGTGGGAAGAGAGGTTGTTTCTAAGAGATGGGGGGGATGGGTTACCCACAATTTTCTAACTGTCTATTTGATAGCTGACTTAAGCAAGGCTTGCCAATGGGTACTAGAACCACTGCAATAAAGGCTGTCAAGAAACAGGATGTCCATGAGGAACTCTAGGTACCAGACAGATTACGGAGTAATTACCAAGGGGCAAGTTTCTAATGGAGATGGTTGGCAGCGAGCACTTTCCCCAAGGAATCAGAGCATCGGCAGCAGTGATGCAGCCTGGGTCATGCAAGAGGCAGGCACCTGTATGGGTGTCTTTCCAATAATTCTAACCTGTGTCTAGTAGGGAAGGAGGGAAACGAAATGTGCAACTGAAACTTACATTTTTGCTTGGGACGCACATGGGTGTCCCCTGTTTCACCTGACCTGCTTCCACCGTCACCCCCATCACTATCGGATCTCGAGAATTAAAAATGTACTGAGGGAGTATTTTCATCTTGCAGGGAAATACTGCTATGTGCCTGAAAGAAAAAAGAATTTTTAAGCTTACAGAATCACCTAAACATGGAAAGAAAAAGTGCAGCTGAACATGAAGCTTCTGTCTTTAGAGGAAAGCAGCTTTCCTCAGCGGCCACAGGAGACGGGCAGGCAGGGTGCTGCAGCCCAGAGCTACCCCATACCCAAGGCACTTCTTCCTTTTCTTCTTAACTTCCTAGATGTCAGCCACACTCTAGGGCTTAGAACCTAGGCAGTACCTGGTGATAGGTCTTCGTTTGGCCTATGTGTAGGCTACTGGGGGACCACATAGACATTAAACCATATTATCGCCCTCCTTTTCTCCACCATGTTCCCAAACCATTTGATCCACAAAGGCCACTACATAATTACCCTGCTTATTGAGCACATGCTTAAAGTGCTTTAAAAGTTTCCAGCAGTCTTCCTAATCAAGTAGAGTCTTCTTGAGGTTTCATGATCTAAAATGAGCATATACCAGTCTAAACCCTAATATTTACTAGTAAGCTCCACTTAAAAATGTATCCCAAACTCTGCCATCACTACCGTCAGTGTGGTGTGAATCACCTGAGCCTCTTGCTTGGACTATGGAAGCGTCCTCAGAGGCTTTCATCACTGACTTCCTAACAACCCAAGGTCCACATAACAACCCAGTTAACCGTTCTGATTGTGAATCAACAGCCTTGGCAGTGGTTTCTTGCACAACTCAGAGAAGCTAAATGCTTCCCATGGCCTGTAAGATCCTTGACAATACAGGTACCACCACCCTCTCTGACCTCATCTATCACTGTCCCCTCTGGTCACTCTGCCTTGCACTGCCATTCTATCTGGACACTCACCACGTACCTGTGCAGCTTACTGTCTGAAGAGATGAGATGCCTTCCCCAACCACATCATTAATCACAGCCCCTCCTCTCTTTATCTAGGCCCTTCCCTGCTTTATTTGGTTTTTAGCACTTCTCATTCATGTGTTGATTGTCTCACATAAGACCATGTCCCAGGCCAGGTGCAGGGGCTCAAACCTATAATCTCAGCACTCTGGGAGGCAAAGGCAGGAGGATCACTTGAGTTCAGGAGTTCAAGACCAGCCCAGCCAACATGGCAAAACCTTGTCTCCACCAAAAATACAAAAAATCAGCCAGGCATAATGGTGTGAGCCTATAGTCCCAACTACTTGGGAGGTTGAGGCAGAGGATCACTTGAGCCCAGTAAGCAGAGATTGGGGTGAGCCATGATCACGCCATTGCACTACAGTCTGGGTGACAGAGCAAGACCCTCTCTGAAAGAAAAAAAAAGAAAAAGAAAAAAAAAGTGTCCTCTCACCTCCAGGAGGAGGGAGCCTGGCCTGGTTCTCTGCTGATCCCTCCTCTACCACTACAGCAGTGTATGCACTGTGAGTACTTGCAAAGTTTGGTACAGGAATGGATTTCTCTCCCACAGAATCTCTTACCTTATTTACCAGTTTTCCTCACTCAAATTTTGTTACTTCCATGCAATCCCAGATAAAGAACCCATACAAGATAAAGTCCCCAAATTTAATTAACTACTAACCCGTTAAAGACACCCAAGTCTGCCAAGATCATTAAACTGAAAGGTCACAGACAAGACTTGTTTGCACACTGCTGGAATGTCCCCAGGATGCTGGGCTGGTTTGTAACACACCACTTCAGGATGCAGCCTCTGGTAGATGAGTAAATGTCATGCTCTTGCTGTTGACAGCCCTTTCTAGAATTCAGTAATTCTCAACCATGTTCATTCACAAAGACTTAAAGTAAATAAAAACAGTAACTTACTTAAATTCTTCTTGTTTCTGTTTCTTGTAGTCTTGTCTATATTTTGTAAAGGCATCAAATAAGTGATAAATAATTTCTGCACTAAAAATTCTAACTCCTAAACTATCAGCCATTTCTTGGGCATCTCGTTCAATTCTCACATTGAAGGCCAAAATTACTGCATACCTAAAAGGTTTAAACACATCAAAGACCCTTCAATCAAAACCAGAGTATGTCACAGAGGACAGTTTTTTAAGATAGAACAGTTTTAAGACAGGTAGGTAACATGAAAGCCTTCATAGCAAGAGAAATTACTTACTGAGGGTCATGTTCCAACATCACCGAAGCCTTCATAACATCTTTTTTATGCACTGGGCCAATGTTGATTCCTGCATACTGCAAAAATGGGAGTTTCCAGGTTTATCTCTATGTATCAGGTAATGTGATGGCACCAAAAAACCACGACCAACCACCACCCACTTGTGGAGCTAGGTGTAGTTACTTACGGGCACTTCTGATGTTTTCAGAAATTCAAGTAGAGCTTCCAAAGAACCCAGTGTAGATGCCTGGACATAGACTCCTTTTTCTTCTAACTTGATAGCATTTAGTGTCTGCTTTAATTCATGGATCGATTCATCCTTGAAAGGAAATCAGATTTGATAAGGCTGTCAACACGCTTCTATCATCAGCAGTCTAAAAATTGTGTTTCTCTCTTTGGTTCAGTACTCATCTGCAAATATGAAACCAAGGCTTAGAGAGAGCAAGGCATAATAGAACCTGTGCTGGAATGGAGGAGATTCTGGGGGCCATACACGAGCTGTATCCTGATTCACCTTTGTCTTAGGTTTACCAACTTTGAAATACATTTAATCTCTGCTCCACTTGGCAAATACAGTAGGTGGGTGGGCAGAATTTAATAGTAGAGATGAAAATTTTTTTTAAAGTTAAAAAAGCACCACATAAATGTAATGTGTTATGGTAGCCCAAAAGCTCAGTCTGACTTATAATGGTAGGAACCAACATAATCTCACGATCTCAGCAGTTCCTTCCTCATCACTGCTCCTCTGGAAATGGAGAAGAGACTTTTAACCAGGACAAGTTTATCAATGCCATTGAAAGGACATAAGTCTACTCCATACTCAGGACTAGGCGAAGAGGCAGGCCTGCCCTATTCTGTCACGGGCCCTGAGAGAGCTTATTCCCAGCAGCATGGCTCGATGCTGCCTAAATAAACACAGCCCCAGAACACAAGAGCCATGAGCTGGGAACAGTTGTTTTCTCTTTGGCAAGCGAACAAACTATGGCTCAAAGTCTACTTTCATGAAACTACAATGGACATGGGCCAACTGCTCGTATAAACAGGCAAACAGGCTTTAAGATGACTACTAGTAACTATAAAGAATATACAGCTTCTAGCTTCTTTTTGAGATAGGGTCTCGCTTTCACCCAGACTGGAGTGCAGTGGCATGATCTCGGCTCACTGCAGCCTCTTTCTCCCGGGTTCAAGTGAGTCTCCTGTCTCAGCCTCCCAAGTAGCTGGCATTAAACGCATGCGTAACTATTTCAAGCTGACTTCTAGCTTTTGACTCTCTTTTTTATTTGAATAAAATGCATTATTTTTAGAATTCCAGTACACATAAAAATGATACAAATTCCTAGGATTGTGCAAACGGAAATAATTTAAAAGCACCGAGTTTGCTAAGAAGCCAAGTGATGGCAGGCTTCACAAAGACAAAGAGCAGTTTTGGTCACCATCCCTAGCATGTGTACTGCTGCCACTTGCCAGAACTCAAATAGCTTTTGAGGATAAAAAATATTAAATGAACTTACTTTAAAAACAGGGATTTCATCTTCTTTATAAGCCACGAGGAGGGGTAAATCAGCCAAGGTTTTCTCCAGGTCTTCTCCAAGAATCTTTACCCCCTAAGCTGCTTCTACTTCTTTTCATACTGGTTCTGTAGAGATAAAAAACATTTGCTACCAAATGTATTTGATAAGTGGTTAGCAGTAGGAGATGGTATAAGAGAATCTCATCATGACCTTGGAGTAAAGTTTCTTAAACTAGGCACAAGAAGCAATAACCACAACATAAAAGATTGATAAATTTAACATTAAAATTAAATATTTCAATTTCTCAAAATACTACAGGGAAAAAAGAGTCACATAGTAGAAGATACTGCAAAACATACCAATAGACCTGTATTGTAAATATATAAGCACATATACATGTATAAGATAGATAATGGAGAAGAAAAATGTACATTTCATGAAGGAGGAAATAAATGGCTAATAAACATTTCTAAATGACCAACTGGGTTAACAAGTAAGCAGATGCACACTGAACTGGCAATGAGCTACATACACACTTACCAGAATGGCAAAAAAAGTGATGAAGATGTGAAACAACGAAACTGAAATACTGCAACTGAATATCTAATTTGTTATACCCACTGTAGATAAGTGTGGCCTTCACTTCTAGGTACACACACCCTGGGACACTGGCACAAACGCACCAAGAGATATACACAAAAGGCAACAGCAGCAGCATCATCAGCAAGAACAAAACTGAAAAACTGGGCTGAGCATGGTGGCTCACGCCTATAATCCCAACACTTTGAAAGGCTGAGGTCAGGAGTTTCAGACTAGCCTGGCCAACATGGCAAAATCTTGTCTCTACTAAAAATACAAAAAATCAGCCGAGTGTGGTGGCACACACCTGTAATCCCAGCCTAGATGACAGAGTGAGACTCCGTCTCGAAAAAAAAAAAAAAAGAAAACTGGAGATCACCTACATTTTTCCATCAACAGAACAGATATGCTGTGATATACTCATATAATGGAATAGAGATCTTAAAATTATATACTTTTTTTTATTGAAAACAGAGTTTTACTCTTTTTGCCCAGGCTGGAGTGCAATGGTGCAATCTCAGCTCATTGCAACCTCTGCCTCCTGGGTTCAAGCAATTCTCCTGCCTCATCCTCCCGAGTACTGGGATTACATGCTTATACCACCACACCAGGCTAAATTTTTTTGTATTTTTAGTAAAGATGGCGTTTCTCCAGGCTGGTCTTGAACCCCGACCTCGGGTGATCTGCCTGCCTCAGCCTCCAAAAGTGCTGGGATTACAGGCTGTGAGTCACTGCGCCTGGCCAAATTATGTACTTTTTTTTTTTTCTTTTAACTAAAGGAGGCCAGATATAGGCCAGGCATAGTGGCTCATGCCTGTAATTCCAGCACTTTGGAAAGATCAAGATGGGTGGATTGCTTGAGCCCAGGAGTTTGAGACCAGCCTGGGCAACATGGCACAACCCCATCTGTACAAAAATTAGCCAGGTGTGGTGGCATGCACCCATAGTCCCAGGTATTCAGGAGGCTTAGGAGGGAGATCACCTGAACCTGGGGAGGTTGAGGCTGCAGTGAGCTGTGACTGCAACACTGCACTCCAGCCTGGGCGACACAGTGAAAGCCTATCTCAAAAAAAAAAAAAGCCTGATATAAAAGTATACACTGAGAATAATTCCATTTCTACATAAAGAAAGTCCACAGACACTTTTAAGGGAAGCACTCTCAGACACCAAATCTACAAAGCAAAGCAAAGATAAAAGATATTAGTTACTATCATAAAATGCAACCGTGGTTACTCTAAGAAAGGTCGGGGGCTGGGTGGGGAAGATGGGGGAGCCAATCAGGAAGAAGCACACAGGAAGCCTCTGGGTGCCAGCAGCGTTCTGATTCTCCATCTGGTTGCTTCCCAAAAATTTGTTAAACTTTTCTTCTATATTATGTGTACTTTTCAGGAGCAATGTTTTATTTCACAATTAAATATGTTTAAAAAAAAACACTACAATTGATCCTTCAGCAACATGGACTTGAACTGCATGTGTCCACTTAAGAATTTCTTCCACCTCTGCCACCAGAGACAGCAAGACCAACCCCCTCTCCTTCCTCCCTCTCAGCTTACTCAACATGAAGACAAAAATGAGGACCATTATGATGATCCACTACCACTTAACAAACAGTGAAACTATGTCATCTTCCTTGTGGTTTTCTTAATCACATTTTCTCTTCTCTAGCTTGTTTTATTGTAAGAATACAGCATGTGATACATACAACATACAAAACATGTTAATCGACTTTTTATGTGATCTGTAAACCTTCTGGTCAATGGTAGGCTATTAGGAGTTAAGTTTTTGGGGAGTTGAAAAATACATGTGAATTTTCAACTGCCTAAGCAGTCAGTGCCTCTAGCCCTCATGTTGTTCAAGAGTCAAGTGTAGTTAGCAGTGCAGAACCAAACAATGTAGTTTAGTATTTGGGAAAGGCCTAGTCTGGTAAGTAGGTACTTTCACACATCTCTACTCTGACAGATAGGATTTCCTGTATGATGACATCTAAAATAAAAGAGAGAGTGAAGGGTATATGTGTTCTGTATTAAGTCAAACAGCTTTCAAAGTGAGGAAACAATCTCAGCAGAACTTCTAAACACTGTATAAGTCCCCATGTGTCAATGCTTACCACCTCAGCGTACCTTCACTCGTAATTCCTTCATAGGAGGAGGTAACAGGAGGCCTCGAATCTGAGTTACAATGGGCCCTTCTACTCCAGGAACAATGATTGTATCTCCTTCCTTCAAACGCCCATTGATCAAGATGACATCTACAGTGGTGCCCATCCCTGGGAGAGCTTTAACCTAAAAGACATTATGCAAAGAGAAAGACATACATACAATGCACCATGTTCATGAAATCTAAAAGTATCCTCCACTCGAGGAACTCACTATTTTTTTAAAGACAATAAACTGAAAAGTTGATCATTACCTCCATCACTTGTGCTCTTAGCTCTTCACAGTGCGCAAGTCTCTTGCTCAACATGGTCTGAGTTAACTCCACAAAAAGGTAGATCAGACTTCCCATGCCATCACCAGTATGTGCAGAGGTAGGTACCAAAGACACGAAAGTGCGGGGATCTTTTTTCTCATAAAACAAAGCAGCATTTAAACCCTAGGAGCAAAAATAATTGAAAACACCAGGCTGTAAAGAAAACGTATCTGGAATAGGCGTAATTAACGAGAAGCTGGATAAGCAAATGCCTAATCATTTTGAAACTCCTCATAAACACTAAAAGTGATCATGGATATCCTATAGGCATTAACTTTATTACAGCAAAGTAGTTCTAAGTAAACTCAGTTTTCTAAATTATTCAGGCTGCAAAGAGATCTTTGAAATATTAGCTTTCTGATATTAAAAAGGAGAAAAGGGAATAAGAATTTAAAAATTGCTGTCAACGAAAGAAAAGAACCAGTATTAACAAAAATGCTGACTTCATTATAAAGATAACATAATAAATATTCTATGAGATAAGCTCTGCATAAAGAAGGAAAGGCCTTCTTACCTGCTGCGCAAATTCTACAATAATAGCCTTTGCTCGCTCTTCAAATTCATCTTTTGTATTTTTTTTCTGCTTCTTTAAAGTAGCAGCCACATCAGAGTCGGGACTCTTTTTCCAATCATATAACCTATCAATCTGTAAAAGGTTTTTCATGAGAAAAAACTCGAAAAAATTCAGAACATTCAAGAACTGTATTAATAGCTCCAGAAAATTCCTCATGTATATCTCATATATACAGAACTGTGTGACTTACTTACTCAGACACTTTATTGTACCAAAAGTTCCTTACAGACTGCTTACCGGCAACCACTCTTAAATTTGAAACTCCTGCGGTACCATGCTGCCCATCAGCCTCCATGAGTTCCTAAGTGGCTGCTATTTGTTTGCAAAGATAAGATCCTAGAATCATCCTAAGACTATTAATACATATTGTTGGAATTCCAAAGCAGTTTTTGTAATAGACAGGAACAATCAATCCTAGCAAGTACCATCACTAGAAAATTACATAACAAAAAATTTAAAAAATTATTTTCTTTCTTGGGGAACAGCCTGTTTTAATTGTTTTATTGATTGAATTAGGGTTATATCTGTTTTGTTAATGACAGAATCTATTTTCCCTCACTTTTCAATGAGTGACAGATGAGTATAGAAGAAATGAAAATACTCACTAGCCAAACAAATAAACAATCGAAAGCATAATCTGGGGACTGAGTCTAGGGTGATAAAGAAACAGATGAATCTGAATGCTACTAAGTAGACAAATCAGTAGGAAATGACAGAGATGTTAAAATTAGCATATGAGGTCCTTAGAATACTTATAAACATGCTCAACACCTTTAAAGGAAAAGCCTGAAGCTTGTAAAGCTAAACAGTAACAACATGTCAGCTGGGCATGGTGGCTCATGCCTGTAATCCCAGCACTTTGGGACTCGAGGCAGGTGGATCACGAGGTCAGGAGATCAAGACTATCCTGACCAACATGGTAAAACCCCATCTCTGCTAAAAATACAAAAAAAAATTAGCTGGGCGTGGTGGCTCATGCCTGTAGTCCCAACTACTCAGGAGGCCAAGGCAGGAGAATTGCTTGAAACCAAGAGGTGGAGACTGCAGTGAGCCAAGATCACACCACTATACTACAGACTGGGTGACAGTGCAAGACTCTGTCTCAAAAACAAAAACAAAAAAACAAAAAAAAAAACAACAAAAAGAAAACATGTCTAACTAGTACTTAGAAATTAATACCTTTAAATGTTTTTATTAGAAAAGAATATCAATAAAACTAAAAGCCAATTCTCTGAATGATGCACATTTCTAAGTAGACAAAAGAAAAACCCTAAATAGCCCTGTATCTACTTAAGAAATGTCATGCTGATGTGGCTTTAATTCTTTCAAACACTTAACAAATAATTCAATTCCTGCACACTCTTTCAGAAAACAGGAGGAAACACTTCTCAACTCACGAAGCCAACATTACTCTGATATGAAAACCAGATAAAAGACATTACAAGAAAACTACATACCCATATCACTCATCAACAGAGACACAAAAATTTCAATGAAATCTAGCAATATATCAAAAGCATAACAAGTGACAACCAACTAGGGTTTAATAATGTAAAGTTTAATATTTTAAAAATTCAGCAGTAATTATATTGTTAACAGAATGAAGGAGAAAATCCACATGAACATCTCTAAATACGCAGGAAAATAATTCCTGAAAAAAAATCAACAACCATTCATAATTGAAGAAATAAAATCACAAAACACTCTAAACAACCTAGGAATAGAAGGAAACTTCCTCAAACTTAATAAAGTGCATTGACTTAAAAAAAACTCTACAGCTGACATCATACTTAATGGTGAAAGACTAATAAGCACTTTCCCCCAATATCAGGAATAAAGAAAGGATGATGTCTACTGTCATTTCTTCTATTCGACATTATTTAGAAGGTATATAGGGACTCAAGATGGCGCTGTGAGAACAACCCAGGATTGGAGCTCTCCTTAATCCGCGGAGAGGTGAGTCGGAGCTGCATTTCCAGACTGATCTTTGTTGCCCACAGAACGGGGAAATTCCCAGGTATAAAGCAGATGCGGGACGCCAGGCAGTACCTCTGTCTGGTGAAGCCGGCAGCTGGGGTGGTGGCGGCCGGCCCTACCCAGCACTCCCCACAGGGCACGCTTGTCTGGGTGCACTGTTGAACCGGCAACCTGAGACTTGAGAGGGCTGGACTTGAGACTGAACGAGACTTGGACAGTGGGCCAGCCCAGGGGATTGCAGGGACAGAGCGTTTGGGCTAGCCCAGTGGGATGAACAAAACTGCGATTTCAAACGATCCCCGTGCAGACGGTCCGAGACGCTCTGTGGGGGAGGGGCGTCCACCATTACTGAGGCAACCCGCTACAACAGAGAGACTCCGCCGCAGGGCGTGGGGGAGACCACAGCAGAACAGCAGAGCCTGCCCCAACAGGGCAAACCACACAACAGCAGGGCGGAGCCTCGGCAGGCAAACAGTGGCTAGTCTGCCTCCTAGCTGGGCAGGACACCTCAACCAACATCCAAAAATAAAGCCTGAACCCCCCACCACAGAGCATTTGAGAAAAAAAGGGTTTTTTTAAAGAGCTCTTTTGCAGCAGAATCAAACATAGCAGCCTAACAGCCCTGAATGAACAACAGAGCTCACAGCTCAGCACTTGAGCTCCTATAAAGTACAGACTGTCTCCTCAAGCAGCTCCCTGACACCTCTATATCCAAAAGACTGACATTTGGCAGGCATCATCCTGGGACAAAGATAGCAGAAAAAGAAACTGGTAGCATCCCTCACTGTGCCGCAACTACTAGAGGTGCACCCCAGACAAGCAGGGCCTGGAGTGGACCTCAGCAGTCGTACAGTGAAGGGGCTAGACTGGTAGAAAAAAAACCAAGTAACAGAAATACTTCATCACCAACAATCTGGGTGTCCACTCAGAGACCCAATCGAAAAGTCAGCAACTACACAGATGACAGGTGTATAAATCCACAAAGATGGGAAGAAACCAGCGCAAAAAGGAGGAAAACACCCGAAATGAGAACACCTCACCGCCTAGAAAGGACCAAAACTCCTCACCAGCAAGGGAACAAAGCTGGACGGAGAATGACTGTGATGAAATGACGGAATTAGACTTCAGAAGGTGGATAATGAGAAGCTTTTGTGAGCTAAAAGAACATGTATTAAATCAATGCAAAGAAATTAAGGAACTTGAAAAAAGACATGAGGAAATGATAACAAGAATGGATAACGTAGAGAGAAATATGAATGAATTAAAGGAGCTGAAAAACACAATACAAGAACTTCGCGAAGCATGCACAAGTTTCAATAGCCAAATTGACCAAGCAGAAGAAAGAATATCGGAAGTCGAAGACCAACTCAATGAAATAAAACGAGAAACCAAGATCAGAGAAAAAAGCGCAAAAAGGAATGAACAAAGTCTCCAAAAAATGTGGGACTATGTGAAAAGACCTAACCTACGTTTGATAGGTGTACCAGAAGGGGACAAAGAAAATGAATCCAAGCTGGAAAATACTCTTCAGGACATTATCCAGGAAAATTTCCCCCACCTAGCAAGACAGGCCAACACTCAAATGCAGGAAATACAGAGAACACCACAAAGATATTCCGCAAGAAGAGCAACCCCAAGGCACATAATCGTCAGATTCAACAAGGTTGAAATAAAGGAGAAAATACTAAGGGCAGCCAGAGAGAAAGGTCGGGTCACCCACAAAGGGAAGCCCATCAGACTCACAGCAGATCTCTCGGCAGAAACACTACAAGCCAGAAGAGAGTGAAGGCCAATATTCAACATTCTTAAAGAAAAGAACTTTCAACCCAGAATTTCATATCCAGCCAAACTGAGCTTCAGAAGTGAAGGAAAAATAAAATCCTTCGTGAACAAGCAAGTACTCAGAGATTTTGTCACCACCAGGCCTGCTTTACAAGAGCTCCTGAAAGAGGCACTACACATAGAAAGGAACAACCAGTACCAGCCATTCCAAAATCACACTAAATGCTAAAGAGCATCAACATAATGAAGAATCTACAACAACTAACAGGCAAAACAGCCACTTAGCATCAAAATGGCAGTATCAAATTCACACATAACAATATTAACCCTAAATGGAAATGGACTAAATGCACCAATCAAAAGACACAGACTGGCAAATTGGATAAAAATCCAAAACCCATCAGTGTGCTGTATCCAGGAAACCCATCTCACATGCAAGGATACACAAAGGCTCAAAATAAAGGGATGAAGGAAGATTTACCAAGCTAATGGAGAGCAAAAAAAAGCAGGAGTTGCAATTCTCATCTCTGATAAAATAGACTTTAAAGCAACAAAGATCAAAAGGACAAAGAAGGCTATTACATAATGATAAAAGGATCAATACAACAAGAAGAGCTAACGATCCTGAACATATATGGACCCAATGCAGGAGCACCCATATACATAAGGCAAGTTCTTAATGACTTACAAAGAGACTTAGACTCCCACACAATAATTGTGGGAGACTTTAACACTCCACTGTCAATATCAGACAGATCAACCAGACAGAAAATCAACAAGGATATCCAGGGCTTGAACTCAGACCTGGAGCAAGCAAACCTGATAGACATTTACAGAACTCTCCACCCCAAATCCACAGAATACACATTCTTCTCAGCACCACATCACACCTACTCTAAAATTGACCACATAATTGGAAGTAAAGCACTGCTCAACAAATGCAAAACAACTGAAATCATAACAAACAGCCTCTCAGACCATAGTGCAATCAAGTTAGAACTCAGAATACAGAAACCGACCCAGAACCACACAGCTTCATGGAAACTGAACAACTGGCTCTTGAATGTTGACTGGATAAACAATGAAATGAAGACAGAAATAAAGAAGTTCTTAGAAACCAATGAGAACGAAGACACAACGTGCCAGAACCTCTGGGACACATTTAAAGCAGTCTCTAGAGGAAAGTATATAGCAATAAGTGCCCATATGAGAAGAATGGAGAGATCCAAAATTGACACCCTATCATCACAATTGAAAGAGCTAGAGGAGCAAGATCAAAAAAACTCAAAACCCAGCAGAAGACAAGAAATAACTAAGATCAGAGCTGAACTGAAGGAGATTGAGACACGAAAAACCCTTCAAAAAATCAATAAATCCAAGAGCTGGTTTTTTGAAAAGATCAACAAAATAGACAGACCACTAGCCAGATTGATTAAAAAGAAAAGAGAGAACAACCAAATAGATGCAATAAAAAATGATAAAGGGGAAATCACCACAGATTCCACAGAAATTCAAACCATCATCAGAGAATATTACAAACAACTCTATGCACATAAACTAGTAAACCTGGAAGAAATGGATAAATTCCTGGACTCCTGTGTCCTCCCAAGCCTAAACCAGGAGGAAGCTGAAACTATGAATAGACCAATAACAAGGTCAGAAGTCGAGGCAGCAATTAAGAGCCTACCACACAAAAAAAGCCCAGGTCCAGACGGGTTCACAGCCGAATTCTACCAGACACACAAAGAGGAGCTGGTACCATTCCTTCTAAAACTATTTCAAACAATCCAAAAGAGCAAAGCCTTCCCAAATCATTTTACAAGACCAACATCATTCTGATACCAAAATCCGGCAGAGACCCAACGAGAAAAAAAAACTTCAGGCCATTATCCATGATGAACATAGATGCAAAAATCTTCAATAAAATATTGGAAAGCTGATTGCAACAGCAAATCAAAAAACTTATCCACCATGATCAAGTAGGATTCATCCCAGGTATGCAAGGCTGGTTCAACATAATGCAAGTCTATCAACATAATCCACCACATAAACAGAACCAAAAACAAAAACCACATGATTATCTCAATTGACGCAGAGAAGGCATTCGACAAAATTCAACAGCCCTTTATGCTAAAAACCCTCAATAAACTCGTAATTGAAGGAACATATCTCAAAGAAATAAAAGCTATTTATGACAAACCAACAGCCAATATCATACTTAATGGGCAAAAACTGGAAGCATTCCCTTTGAAATCTGGCACTAGACAAGGATGCCCTCTTTCACCACTCCTATTCAATATATGCTGGAAGTTCTAGCCAGAGCAATCAGAAAAAAAAATAAATAAAGGGTATTCAAATAGGAAAGGTGGAAGCCAAATTGTCTTTATTTGCAGACGATATGATAGTATACCTAGAAGACCCCATCGCCTCAGCCCAAAAACTCCTGGAACTGATAAGCAACTTCAGCAAAGTCTCAGGATACAAAATCAATGTGCAAAAATAACAAGCATTCCTCTACACTAATAATAGACTTAAAGAAAGCCAAATCAAGAACCAATTGCCATTCACAATTGCTACAAAAAGAATAAAATAACTAGGAATACAACTCACAAGAAACATAAGGGACCTCTTCAAGGAAAACTATAAACCACTGCTCTACGAAATAAGAGAGGACACAAACAGATGGAGAAACATTCCACGTTCATAGTTAGAAAGAATCAATATCGTGAAAATGGCTATACTACCCAAAGTAATTTACAGAATCAACGCTATCCCCATCAAGCTACCATTGACTTCCTTCACAGAACTGGAAAAAACCACCATGAACTTCATATGGAACCAAAAGAGCATCCGCATAGCCAAGTCAATTTTAAGCAAAAAGAACACAGCGGGGGGCATGACACTACCGGATTTCAAACTATACTACAAGGCTACGGTAATCAAAACAGCATGGTAGTGGTACCAAAACAGAGATATAGACCAATGGAACAAAACAGAGGCATCGGAGGCAACACAACATATCTACAACCATACAATCTTTGATAAACATGACAAAAACAAGCAATGGGGAAAGAATTCCCTGTTTAATAAATGGTGTTGGGAAAACTCGCTAGCCATGTGCAGAAAGCAGAAACTGGACCCCTTCCTGACACCTTACACTAAAATTAACTCCAGATGGATTAAAGACTTAAACATAAGACCTGGCACCATAAAAACCCTAGAAGAAAATCTAGGCAAAACCACCCAGGACATAGGAGTAGGCAAGGACTTCATGAACAAAACACCAAAAGCATTGGCAACAAAAGCCAAAATAGACAAATGGGACCTAATGAAACTCCACAGCTTCTGCACGGCAACAGAAACAGTCACTAGAGTGGATCGGCAACCAACAGAATGGGAAAAAATTTTGCAGTTTACCCATCTGACAAAGGGCTGATATCCAGAATTTACAAAGAACTCAAACAGATTTACAGAAAAAAAAACAAACAAGCCCATTCAAAAATGGGCAAAGGATTTGAACACACACTTTACAAAAGAAGACATGTATGAGGCCAACAATCATATAAAAAAATGCTCATCGTCACTGGTCATTAGAGAGATGCAAATCAAAACCACATTGAGATACTGTCTCACGCCAGTTAGAATGGTGATCATTAAAAAATCTGGAGACAACAGATGCTGGAGAGAATGTGGAGGAAAAGAAACACTTTTACACTGTTGGTGGGAGTGTAAATTAGTCCAACTATTGTGGAAGACAGTGTGGCGATTCCTCAAGGCCTTAGAAATAGAAATTCCATTTGACCCAGCAATCCCATTACTGGGTATATATCCAAAGGACTATAAATCGTTCTACTATAAGGACACATGTACACGAATGTTCATTGCAGCACTGTTTACAATAGCAAAGACCTGGATCCAACCCAAATGCCCATTGATGATAGACTGGATTGGGAAAATGTGGCACATAATACACCATGGAATATTATGCAGCAATTAGAAATGATGAGTTCGTGTCGTTTGTAGGGACATGGATGAATCTGGAGAACATCATTCTCAGCAAACTGACACAAGAACAGAAAATGAAATACCGCATATTCTCACTCATAGGCGGGTGATGAAAAATGAGAACACATGGACACAGGGAGGGGAGTACTAAACACTGGGGTCTATTGGGGGGAAAAGGGGGGGCCAGCGGGGGGGGAGCTGGGGAGGGATAGTCTGGGGAGAAATGCCAAATGGGGGTGAAGGGGAGAAAGAAAGCAAAACACACTGCCATGTGTGTACCTATGCAACTGCCTTGCATGTTCTGCACATGTACCCCAAAACCTAAAATGCAATAAAAAATTAAAAAAGAAAAAGAAAAAAACAACCCCATAAAAAAGTGGGCAAAGGATATGAACAGACACTTCTCAAAAGAAGATATTTTATGCACCCAACAAACATATGAAAAAAAAATCTCATCATTACTGGTAATTAGAGAAATGCAAATGAAAACCACAATGAGATTCCATCTCATGTCAGTTAGAATGGTGATCATTAAAACGTCAGGAAACAAAAGATGCTGGAGAGAATATGAAGAAATAGGAATGATTTTATACTGTTGATGGGAGTGTAGATTAGTTCAACCATTGTGGAAGACAGTGTGGCAATTCCTCAAGGATCTAGAACCAGAAATACCATTTGACCCAGCAATCCCATTAGTGGATATATACCCCAAGGATTATAAGTCATTCTACTATAAAGATACATGCATACATATGTTTATTGAAGCACTATTCACAATAGCAAAGACTTGGAACCAATCCAAATACCCATCAATGATAGACTGGATAAAGAATGTGGCACATATACACTATAGAATACTATGCAGTCATAAGAAAGGATGAGTTCATGCCCTTTGCAGGGACATGAATGAAGCAGGAAACCATCATTCTCAGCAAACTAACACAGGAACAGAAAATCAAACACTGCATGTCCTCACTCATAAATGAGAGTTGAACAATGAGAACATATGGACACAGGGAGGGGCCTAGAGCCTGTCAGGGTGGGGGCCTACGGAAGGGATAGCATTAGGAGAAATACCTAATGTAAATGACAGATTGATGGGTGCAGCAAACCAACATGGCACTTGTATACCTATGTAACAAATCTACACGTTCTATACTTGTATTCCAGAGCTGAAAGTATGTAAAAAAAAAAAAGAGAGAAAGAAAGATCTTGGCACCTTTGGGAAATACTGATTGACCATAGATGCATAGTTTTATTTCTGAACTTTCAGTTCTATAGTATTGGTCTAAATGTATCTGTAGAGGCTAAAGCAACTCCATCTTGGATGCTAATCTGCCATGTTAACCACTGATCGACCCCAGTTCCAGGAATACCTCTAAAATTTATACTTTATCTACTGCTCCTGTAAAAGCATGTACCTACCATAAATCTTGCCATTAGGGCAAAACAACCTTGCCCATAAATTCTGTGCTTCAGGATATGACGATGGCACTCTTGCCTTTCTCTATAATTGTCTTATACATTCCTTCTGTATGGTATATTATCCCTGGGGAGTGATGGTGCTGGCATCCACCATCTTGTCTCAGCACTACCTGACATACAGACATACTTCTGTTCATAAATCCTTCATAAATGTTGATTTCTGAAAAAAAAGAAAAAATACCCAAAGTCTTCTTGTTTACATATCTCCTTCCACATCTAAGTATTTTTTTTATTGCATTTTAGGTTTTGGGGTACATGTGCAGAGCATGCAATACAGTTGCATAGGTACACACATAATAGTGTGTTTTGTTTGCTTCCTCCCCTTCACCCCCATTTGGCATTTCTCCCCAGGCTATCCCTCCCCACCTCCCCCTCCCACTGGCCCTCCCCTTTCCCCCCAATAGACCCCAGTGTTTAGTACTCCCCTCTCTGTGTCCATGTGTTCTAATTTTTTATCACCCACCTATGAGTGAGAATATGCGGTGTTTCATTTTCTGTTCTTGTGTCAGTTTGCTGAGAATGATGTTCTCCAGATTCATCCATGTAACTACAAATGACACAAACTCATCATTTCTGATTGCTGCATAATATTCCATGGTGTATATGTGCCACATTTTCCCAATCCAGTCTATCATCAATGGACATTTGGGTTGATTCCAGGTCTTTGCTATTGTAAACAGTGCTGCAATGAACATTCGTGTGCATGTGTCCTTATAGTGGAACGATTTATAGTCCTTTGGATATATACCCAGTAATGGGATTGCTGGGTCAAATGGAATTGCTATTTCTAAGGCCTTGAGGAATCGCCACACTGTCTTCCACAATGGTTGGACTAATTTACACTCCCACCAACAGTGTAAAAGTGTTCCTTTTTCTCCACATCCTCTCCAGCATCTGTTGTCTCCAGATTTTTTAATGATCGCCATTCTAACTGGCGTGAGATGGTATCTCAATGTGGTTTTGATTTGCATCTCTCTGATGACCAGTGACGATGAGCATTTTTTCCTATGATTGTTGGCCTCATATATGTCTTCTTTCGTAAAGTGTCTGTTCATATCCTTTGCCCACTTTTGAATGGGCTTGTTTGTTTTTTTTTTCCTGTAAATCTGTTTGAGTTCTTTGTAAATTCTGGATATCAGCCCTTTGTCAGATGGGTAAACTGCAAAAATTTTTTCCCATTCTGTTGGTTGCCGATCCACTCTAGTGACTGTTTCTTTTGCCGTGCAGAAGCTGTGGAGTTTCATTAGGTCCCATTTGTCTATTTTGGCTTTTGTTGCCAATGCTTTTGGTGTTTTGTTTATGAAGTCCTTGCCTACTCCTATGTTCTGGATGATTTTGCCTAGATTTTCTTCTAGGGTTTTTATGGTGCCAGGTCTTATGTTTAAGTCTTTAATCGATCTGGAGTTAATTTTTGTGTAAGGTGTCAGGAAGGGGTCCAGTTTCTGCTTTCTGCACATGGCTAGCGAGTTTTCCCAGCACCATTTGTTGGACAGGGAATCCTTTCCCTATTGCTTGTTTTTGTTGGGTTTATCAAAGATTGTATGGTTGTAGATATGTTGTGTTGCCTCTGATGCCTCTGTTTTGTTCCATTGGTCTATATCTCTGTTTTGGTACCAGTACCATGCTGTTTTGATTACTGTAGCCTTGTAGTATAGTTTGAAATCCAGTAGTGTGATGCTCCCCGCTGTGCTCTTTTTGCTTAGAATTGACTTGGCTATGTGGGCTCTCTTTTGGTTCCATGTGAAGTTCATGGTGGTTTTCTACAGTTCTGTGAAGAAAGTCAATGGTAGCTTGATGGGCATAGCATTGATTCTGTAAATTACTTTGGGCAGTATAGCCATTTTTATGATATTAATTCTTTCTAACCATGAACATGGAATGTTTTGCCATCTGTTTGTGTCTTCTCTGAGTTCGTTGAGCAGTGGTTTGTAGTTTTCCTTGAAGAGGTCCCTTGCGTTCCTTGTGAGTTGTATTCCAAGGTATTTTATTCTTTTTGTAGCAATTGTGAATGGCAGTTCATTCTTAATTTGGCTCTCTTTGAGACTGTTATTGGTGTAGAGGAATGCTTGTTAGTTTTGCACATTGATTTTATATCCTGAGACTTTGCTGAAGTTGCTTATGAGTTTCAGGAGTTTTTGGGCTGAGGCGATGGGATCTTCTAGGTATACTATCATGTCATCTGCAAATAGAGACAATTTGGCTTCCACCTTTCCTATTTGAATACCCTTTATTTCTTTTTCTTTCCTGATTCTTGTGGCTAAAACTTTCAGTACTATATTGAATAGGAGTGGTGACAGAGGGCATCCTTGTCTAGTGCTGGATTTCAAAGGGAATGCTTCCAGTTTTTGCCCATTAAGTATGATATTGGCTGTTGGTTTGTCATAAATAGCTTATATTACTTTGAGATACGTTCCATCGATACCGAGTTTATTGAGGGTTTTTAGCATAAAGGGCTGTTGAATTTTGTCAAATGCCTTCTCTGCATCAATTGAGATAATTATGTGGTTTTTGTTTTTGGTTCTGTTTATGTGGTGAATTACGTTTAGAGACTTGCATATGTTGAACCAGCCTTGCATCCCGGGATGAATCCTACTTGATCATGATGAATAAGTTTTTTGATTTGCTGTTGCAATCGGCTTTCCAATATTTTATTGAAGATTTTTGCATCTATGTTCATCATGGATATTGGCCTGAAGTTTTCTTTTCTTTTTGGGTCTCCCGAGGGTTGGTATCAGGATGATATTGGTCTCATAGAATGATTTGGGAAGGATTCCTTCTTTTTGGATTATTTGGAATAGTTTCAGAAGAAATGGTACCAGCTCCTCTTTGTGTGTCTGGTAGAATTCGGCTGTGAACCCGTTCTGGACCTGGGCTTTTTTTGTGTGGTAGGCTCTTAATTGCTGCCTCGACTTCTGACCTTGTTATTGGTCTATTCATAGTTTCAGCTTCCTCCTGGTTTAGGCTTGGGAGGACACAGGAGTCCAGGAATTTATCCATTTCTTCCAGGTTTACTAGTTTATGTGCATAGAGTTGTTTGTAATATTCTCTGATGATGGTTTGAATTTCTGTGGAATCTGTGGTGATTTCCCCTTTATCATTTTTTATTGCATCTATTTGGTTGTTCTCTCTTTTCTTTTTAATCAATCTGGCTAGTGGTCTGTCTATTTTGTTGATCTTTTCAAAAAACCAGCTCTTGGATTTATTGATTTTTTGAAGGGTTTTTCGTGTCTCAATCTCCTTCAGTTCAGCTCTGATCTTAGTTATTTCTTGTCTTCTGCTGCGTTTTGAGTTTTTTTGATCTTGCTCCTCTAGCTCTTTCAATTGTGATGATAGGGTGTCAATTTTGGATCTCTCCATTCTTCTCATATGGGCACTTATTGCTATATACTCTCCTCTAGAGACTGCTTTAAATGTGTCCCAGAGGTTCTGGCATGTTGTGTCTTCATTCTCATTGGTTTCTAAGAACTTCTTTATTTCTGCCATCATTTCATTGTTTATCCAGTCAACATTCAAGAGCCAGTTGTTCAGTTTCCATGAAGCTGTGCGGTTCTGAGTTGGTTTCTGAATTTTGAGTTCTAACTTGATCGCAGTATGGTCTGAGAGGCTGTTTGTTATGATTTCAGTTGTTTTGCATTTGCTGAGGAGTGCTTTACTTCCAATTATGTGGTCAATTTTAGAGTAGGTGTGATGTGGTGCTGAGAAGAATGTGTATTCTGTGGATTTGGGGTGGAGAGTTCTGTAAATGTCTATCAGGTTTGCTTGCTCCAGGTCTGATTTCAAGCCCTGAATATCTTTGTTGGTTTTCTGTCTGGTTGATCTGTCTAATATTGACAGTGGAGTGTTAAAGTCTCCTACTACTATTGTGTGGGAGTCTAAGTCTCTTTGTAAGTCATTAAGAACTTGCCTTATGTATCTGGGTGCTCCTGTATTGGGTCCATATATGTTTAGGATCGTTAGCTCTTCTTGTTGTATCAATCCTTTTACCGTTATGTAATGGCCTTCTTTGTCTCTTTTGATCTTTGTTGCTTTAAAGTCTATTTTATCAGCGATGAGAATTGCAACTCCTGCTTTCTTTTGCTCTCCATTTGCTTGGTAAATCTTCCTCCATCCCTTAATTTTGAGCCTTTGTGTATCCTTGCATGTGAGATGGGTTTCCTGGGTACAGCACACTGATGGGTTTTGGATTTTTATCCAATTTGCCAGTCTGTGTCTTTTGATTGGTGCATTTAGTCCATTTACATTTAGGGTTAATATTGTTATGTGTGACTTTGATACTGCCATTTTGATGCTAGCTGGCTGTTTTTCCGGTTAGTTGATGTAGATTCTTCATTATGTTGATGCTCTTTAGCATTTAGTGTGATTTTGGAATGGCTGGTACTGGTTGTTCCTTTCTATGTGTAGTGCCTCTTTCAGGAGCTCTTGTAAAGCAGGCCTGGTGGTGACAAAATCTCTGAGTACTTGCTTGTTCACGAAGGATTTTATTTTTCCTTCATTTCTGAAGCTCAGGTTGGCTGGATATGAAATTCTGGGTTGGAAGTTCTTTTCTTTAAGGATGTTGAATATTGGCCCCCACTCTCTTCTGGCTTGTAGAGTTTCTGCCGAGAGATATGCTGTGAGTCTGATGGGCTTCCCTTTGTGGGTGACCTGACCTTTCTCTCTGGCTACCCTTAGTATTTTCTCCTTTATTTCAACCTTGTTGAATCTGACGATTATGTGCCTTGGGGTTGCTCTTCTTGTGGAATATCTTTGTGGTGTTTTCTGTATTTCCTGCAATTGAGTGTTGGCCTGTCTTGCTAGGTGGGGGAACTTTTCCTGGATAATGTCCTGAAGAGTATTTTCCAGCTTGGATTCATTCTCTTCGTCATATTCTGGTACGCCTATCAAACATAGGTTAGGTCTCTTCACATAGTCCCACATTTCTTGGAGACTTTGTTCATTCCTTTTTGCACTTTTTCTCTGATCTTGGTTTCTCATTTTATTTCATTGAGTTGATCTTCAACTTCTGATATTCTTTCTTCTGCTTGGTCAATTCGGCTATTGAAACTTGTGCATGCTTCGCGAAGTTCTCGTATTGCGTTTTTCAGCTCCTTTAATTCATTCATATTTCTCTCTAAGGTATCCATTCTTGTTATCATTTCCTCAAATCTTTTTTCAAGGTTCTTTGTTTCTTTGCATTGATTTAAAACATGTTCTTTTAGCTCACAAAAGTTTCTCATTATCCACCTTCTGAGGTCTAATTCCGTCATTTCCTCACAGTCATTCTCCATCCAGCTTTTTTCCCTTGCTGGTGAGTAGTTTTGGTCCTTTCTAGGCGGTGAGGTGTTCTCATTTCGGGTGTTTTCCTCCTTTTTGCGCTGGTTTCTTCCCATCTTTGTGGATTTATACACCTGTCATCTGTGTAGTTGCTGACTTTTCGATTGGATCTCTGAGTGGACACCCAGATTGTTGATGATGAAGTATTTCTGTTACTTGGTTTTCCGTCTAGCAGTTTAGCCCTTCACTCTATGACTGCTGAGGTCCACTCCAGGCCCTGCTTGTCTGGGGTGCACCTATAGCAGCTGCGGAACAGCGAGGAATGCTACCAGTTCTTTTTCTGCTATCTTTGTCCAGAATGATGCCTGCCAAATGTCAGTCTTTTGGATATAGAGGGGTCAGGGAGCTGCTTGAGGAGACAGTCTGTACTTTATAGAAGCTCAAGTGCTGAGCTGTGAGCTCTGTTGTTCATACAGGGCTGTTAGGCTGCTATATTTAATTCTGCTGCAACATAACTCATAAAAAAAAACCCTTTTTTTCTCAGATGCTCTGTCTGCGGGGTGGGGGTTGGGGCTTTTTTTGTGAGTGTCCATTGTGCTGTCCTGCCCAGCTAGGAGGCAGTCTAGTCACTATTTGCCTGCTGAGGCTCCGCCCTGCTGATGTGAGGTTCGTCCTGTTGCTGCAGGCTCTGTCCTCTGCTGCGATCTCCACCCTGTTGCCACGGGCTACGCCCTGCAGCAGAGTCTCTCTGTTGTACCAGGTTGCCTCAGCAATGGCAGGCTGTGTCAGCAATGGGCGTGTACCTCAGTAGGGGCTGATTGCCTCGGTAATGGCGGATGCCCCTCCCCACGGAGCTGCACTTTAAGAAAACCTCCTCACCGGGAGCGTTTGGAATCGCCGTTTTGTTTTCGCACTGTGCTACCCCAAACGCTGTGTCCCTGGGATTTCATGGGCTGGCTCACTGTCTAAGTCCCATTTAGTCTCAAGTTCAGCCCTCTCATGTCTCAGTTTGCTGGTTCAACAGGGCACCCATAACAGTGCGCACCGACTGCCGGCTACACCAGCCAAGAACTCCGCCTGGCGCCCCGCATCTCTTTTATACCTGGGAATTTCCCCGTTCTGTGGGCAACTAATATCCGTCTGGAAATGCGTCCCCGACTCACCCTCTCCACGCATCCAGTGAGAGCTTCAATCCTGGGTTGTTCTCACAGTGCCATTTTGAGTCCTCCCACATCTAAGTATTAATCTGTGTAAGATTACACCACTTTAGCAACAATAAACTTTTGAACAATATCTTATATTGACATATTAAACTAAAGATATGAACACATAACCACATTGAAAGTTTTGATAAAAATGTATGAAATAATCCCAAGAACTATTTGGATCATCATAAAGGAGCACTGAAGTCCTTTCAAAGTTTAATGTCACTCTTCAGACAGATACAGACATAACACTTCTAAAAGGAACATTCTTAACCATTCTGCACAAATTAAAATACAATGCAATAATCAAAAAGGGAAACGTCATATAATTGTTACATTAGATGAAGCTTTTGCAATTTCTTCAGGAGAATGGCTCTTTACAACTTCTTTGATGAATTGTTCAAGTGCAGTGAAATAGCCTTGGCACTGCCATGTATCATTGTGAGTCCCATCTGGAAAAAATGGCTAATCTTAGTCTGAGATGGGGAGAGTTCATAAAGTTGTTTCATCATGGCTGGTGGAATTAATTGATCTGAGAGTCCAGAGATGAAAAGAGAAGGCATTCTGCACTGAGAGATTTTTCTGTAGGACAAACAAATTTATTTTTGTAGCAACATAAAGGAAGGTAACGCATTGGAAAGAGTGAAAATAAAGTGCTGGCCATATGTGGTATGCTTAAAAATGTGTTCTCCACCATAATGGCTGAAATCCTGTGGGAATTTTCAGAAGCCAAATGAATAGCTACTGCTTCACTCAAGGAATGGCCAAAAAGAAAAATGTTTGTTTTGCTGGGCGCGGTGGCTCACGCCTATAATCCCAGCACTTTGGGAGGCCGAGGCGGGTGGATCATGAGGTCAAAAGATCAAGACCATCCTGGTCAACATAGTGAAACCCCGTCTCTACTAAAAATACAAAAAATTAGCGGGGCACGGTGGCACATGCCTGTAATCCCAGGTACTCAGGAGGCTGAGGCAGGAGAATTGCCTGAACCCAGGAGGCGGAGGTTGCGGTGAGCAGAGATCCTGCCATTGCACTCCAGCCTGGGTAACAAAAGCGAAACTGTCTCAAAAAACAAAAAAAAAGAAAAAAAATTTTTGTTTTATCAAGGTCAGGTCTAGTCATCACATAGTCTAACACAGCTTCAGAATCTAATTAGAGTCCTTCTTCACTTGCTTCTCCTTCACTTTTTCCATATCCTTGATAATCAACCAGCAAAAGGTTAACTTTGAGGTTAACCAACATAAGCAGTGCATTTGGCAACCTGTGACCTATGTTGCCTGCATTCCCATGAAAATAAATTATAGTTGGGGAATAGGGTGAATTGTCTCCAGTGTATCGTATCAAAATAAGATTTAGATGTATTCCATCTTTGGTTCTGATGAAAATGTTTTCATGTGGAATGCCAGTGGGCATGGGAACATAAAGTCGTGAAGAGGATGGCTGTTCTGGAAAATAAAGCAATACCTCCTGGGATTTATATAGAATACCCATTATTGATATGAATATTAACGAAAGTAAGATAATGCCTCCATACAAATGAAAAGTTACTATCAAAGGTAAAAGAGAAATACGGCAGAGAGCCCAAGACCATGAAGCGAAGGCTATTAGCCATCTTTCGGTAAAGTTCCGCAGCATCCAGGACTTTTGCATTATAGTTTTCTGTATGTATCTCAGACTCGCGGACAGACTGCGCGGCCGTGGGCACGAAACCAGGCGCCTCGCAGCAGTAGCCCCGCGTCGCTTCCGTCGTTCCTTATCGTCCTCCTCCAGCCCAGGGGCCGCTGCCGTCACCACGGTCTAGCCCGGAGCTCCTGCGGCGCATAGTTCAGCGGCCCCATTTCCCGATTCTGCAGTTTTAAAGAGAATGTAGAGTCTATTTACTGATTTTAAAGGATATCTAAGAAATTAATTAACAAGAGTTAATTAATAAAAATGAACTTGCCAATCACTACCTGTAGTATGATGTTATTTTTTTCTTAAAAATCCCAAAACAGGCCAGGTGCAGTGGCTCACGCCTGTAATCCCAGCAGTTTGGGAGGCTGAAATGGGTGGATCTCCGGAGGTCAGGAATTCAAGACCATCTTGACCAACATGGCAAAACCACAACAGTTCAAGACCAGCCTGACCAACATGGTGAAACTACAGGTGCGTGCCACAATGCCCGGCTATTTTTTTTTTTTTTTTTGTATTTTTAGTAGAGATGTCTCAAAAAGAAAAATCCAAAACATATTTCTACCTTTAAATGCCTAGGCATGTATATGCACATAAAAGGCAAAGAAGATTACAAACCAGCTGCCAATGTTTGCTAGCTCTGAGGATGGTAACAAGCACCTCATGGACCAGAAGTGTAATTCCAGTTGAAGAAACAGGTGGAATTTTAGAACAACCACATGGGAGAAAAATAATCCTCCTATGTTTGCACAGCACAGAGCTGAGTGGCTTTATCTAGAGCTCCTTAATGAAAGAGAGAAACACACACTGGTATCAAAAAAGAGATCAAGGATGATTAAAGAGTAGAAACTAAAACATATTAAAAGAATGCAGTAATTCCAGGGATTGAGAAAACCAGCATACATATTATAGAGATGCAACAGATCCTCAGTGACCTGGGAATTAAGGTGTCACAAAACAGCTGCTCAAGGAAGTCTTACCAGAGATTCTCAAAGTATGGCCCTGCACCAGTGGGGTTATTGCCAGGAAACTTAGAAATGTTAGAATGCAAATTCGCAGACTCCGACTCAGACCTATTTAATCAGAAACTTGGGTGTGGGGCTCAGCAAGGCTTTTAACAAGCCTTGTAGAAATTTGATGTTCACTTAAGTTTGACAAATGCAAATTTGGACAGGTGCTTCTAAAGTTAAAAACATGCGACTCACCTGGGAGAATGTTAAATAATGCGTCTGATTCAGCAGGAAAGCTGGGGAGCTTCAGGTTCTGGATTGCTCCCAGGCTCCCAGGTGAGGCTGTTGCTGCTGCTTCCCAGCTGCACGTTGAGTCATTTTTGAAGGAAGATGGAGTGAGCATTTAATGACTGGATGGCTTCACAGGGAAATAGACCAGAAAAATACAAATAGCAGCATCAGTTTATCTCCACTGGCATTTTGAAGAATAGAAGCAGGAAAAATGCCATTTTCTTTCAGTGGCTTGTTACCTGGTGTTCTGTGGATGCTTTCACCAACAGCAGTATCTGTGCGTATCTGTACCTGAAACTCTAAGCATTACTTGCTACCCCTGATTTTTGTTAACCACTTCTCTTTGCAGATGCAAAAGCTGAGGATGGACAGCAGAGCTATTTTTGTTCCAAGGTCATAGAAGCCTTAGACAGACCAGGTTGACAAAAGTCTCCTGACTGCGTGGCTGAAGCACTTTCTGGAGGGCCCTTATGGCTGTCTTAGTCAAGCCACAGTGGGAAGTAGTGACAGAGCTCATGAGATTAACGTTGCTGTGGCCGAGTCCTAAAAACTGGCCCAGCTCTGTCTCCAGGCTCTCTGGTGAATAACAGGAATCTTTACCAACCTTTCTGTTAGGAAGCATTTTATTTAAAATTCCTCAGCTAACTCAAAGGGTCAGCTGGCCTGTCACATGAAGTGGCTATCACATGGGGTAGAAACTGGCCAATAAATATAGCATCGCACCTCAGCAAGCCCAGACCAAGATTTTCACAGGCCAGCCCAGTCCAGGAGGAGCTGGGGGCTTTCGTTCTTAAACTAAGAGGTTTCCAGAAAAAGTAAAATAAAGCTTAGGTATATTATGCTGAATTTTGGGCATCTGTCCCCATCAATAACTTGGCATCCTCAAAACACTACAGCAGGACTCCAAGGGCCAAGAATGCCCATCCTCTGCACAGACCGGGGATGGCCAGTGGCCTCACTGCAGAGCTGCCTCTCAAAAATTGGAAGATGCCCAAAGGGAAAAGCTTGCTCCAAGGACAACTTGTTTGTTCACCGACTCTGGGGATGGAGAGAGACACATTCCACAAATAATAAATGCCATTTCCTCTGCACATCCTGGAAAGAGTGCTGCACCTGTAGCCTGTGGTTTAACTGTTGCAATGCAGGTGAGCAACTCATGCGTATTTCCGTGATGGCAAACAGCAAGGTGGGCATAGTGAGTAGTGAGTTTCCTGGCTTACAGGATGCATTGGCACAGCTCTGTCTGCAGTCCAGGAAGCTTTTCTGTTATAAAGGTCTCCTCTCTGGACCACCTTTAAAGTGTAAATTAACTGGAGTGGAGTTGGTGTGCATTTTCTGGATCTGGCAGTGTGTGTAGGGATGCCTAAACAAGAGGTGTTGCCACTTCTCATTTTAGCCAAAGACTTGGCCAGTATCCTACGCTTTAGTGGGACTGGGAATGTGATGGTGAGAGGGAGCTATGGGGATGAGTCTTGCACAAGCCAGACTCATTAGTCGCATCTTCCCCAGCCCTTGATGTGCCTGGGGAATGATGGCTGCCCAAGTGCTGTGAGGGCTTGTCTTCAACAGGAGCCCGGATCTGCTGCTGCAGGAGTGGAGAAGAGGACCCTCACAGCCTTAAAGGAAGGTGACAAATACCACTCTCTCTGCGTGTGAAAGCACCTGCTGTTCAGATTCAGATAAACACATTTCAGCTGTAGCACACCCACATGTATCTGTTTTCCCACCTTACACAGCAGCACCTCACAGACCAGAGAACAACACTTGAAGTTTCGTCAACTGGGCTCTGAGCGGGGAAAAGCCTGGCTGACAGTGGGAGCTACTTCTTCTAAGAAAGGAAGGGAGGGACTCTGTATTCTTCCGAATATAAAACCCTAGTGAATTTCCAGTATTGCTGGGTGATGACAGGAGGGCATCACAGCCCTAAGGGCTGGTAACTGAGCTGCCAAACCAGGTTCTCCACGTGCCATCATTAAGAGTAGTGGCAACACATTAGCATCTCCCCTGCCCTGCCAGGCCCTGTCTTTATCTCTGCCTTTCTCCCTTCCCTTTTTCATCTGCTTCTCTTCTCTCATTTCCTCTCCCCTTTCTTGACCTAAAAGCAATGAGTGTCACCCTCCAGATGTCCCTTGGCTACACTGTGGCCCCAGGGAGGAGGTAACTGGTTTTCCACAGCTCAGAAGAAACAGGCCAGGGCCAACACTCGTGTGGCCTTGAGTCAAATGCCAGTTGGACTGCTGTGTGGGATATTGTCTCTTCCTCTAGAAGATGGAGGAGAATCTGGGCACTCCCACACCATCATAAGGATGATTCCGAGGATAAGGAAGATTGCCCTTCAGAGCATGCTCAGAGGAAGGGCATGGTGTGAGTGGTGGGCATTATCAGGATTGTTCATTTACCTTCCAGGGTCCCTCATTGATGTCTTCCTTGTGCCTTTCTAAAGCAGGCTGCATTCTAAGAGTTGTGGGTGGCTCAAGATCATGCAAGGTTGGATGCCTCAGCTGGATTTCAACAAAGAGCAATTGAGATTCTAATCCATGGCTCAGCCTACTGGATCACAGTGACCTCTGGTCTCAGTAGTACCTGGAAGCCCAACCCTGGTGGAGGAAATAATGCACCTTCTCTCCAGTGGCGTGGAAAGCTGTTATGCAGCTGCCTCCTTCCCCAGAAACTGGGTGGAATCCAGCTGTCTCTTTTTCTCAGCATTTCACACCTGCCCAGCACAGCCTGCTTCTTACAGAACAGGTGTTGGCCGTGGAGACCCTCAGTCTGGCGAGGGGAGAGTCAGAGGACACAAATCCACTTGAGAGATTGACAGGCCCCAAGCTGAGCTTTCCAGGCTAATTTGAATGTTCCTATTCTGTGACACTTTGAATTCAGTTTGTTTGCCTATGAGGCATCTAAAACAGAAATGCCAGGACAGAGCAAAAAAAAAATGAAAAAATTATTTCTGCGTTGGGGATGACCCTGGCTGCCACGGCTGAACTAAGGTTGTTTTCCTGGGTTCTCTGCTTTGCTTTGGACTGCAGTGCTCTGTCTTCTGCAAACTTCATTTTCTAGGACCCCAGGCCCCCTGATTCTGGCTGGACTCAACCCAAGGGAGTCAGTGAGGATCAACTGCACTGCTAGGGGAAGGGAGATGCCAGGGTGTCTCTCCATCTCACTGTGGCCTGGTCAGGGCCCCTAACACTGGACCTCTGTGGCTGGATGGTCCCTCCCTCCATACTTCTAATTCCCACCAGACAGTGTGGGATTCAGGTTTGGATAACATTCCCTTTCCAAGCTCAAGGTGGGTAGAAACTTCTTCCTGTTATGTCTCTCTGGTTTGCCTCACTACCCCTATTTGACTTTTCAGCTCCTTCAACATCTTTGTAACCAGTTCCCCACATTACCTTCCCCTCTACTGAAGTCCTAGCCTGGGCACTGTTTTCCTAACTGCTCTGTGTGCAGGAATCTCAGAGGGACTGGATATGTAATACAAGCGAGGAGCCGGTGGATCTGCCTGTGTGAGCTGTGTTAGAGCTGGGACTGGGACCCAGCTCCCCCAGAGTAACTTAAAGACTCAATGCTTCCTTGTTTGGCAGGGACACTTGAAATCTGGCGGCCAAAGTGGGCCGCATTTTAACAGTAAGGAGAGCCCTAGAAAATGAGCTGAAATTGCCAGTTGATGCATAGAAATGGTTCAAATCCTCTAACTCAGCCAGAAAGCTCCTTCTTTGACTTAAAAAAAAAAAAGACAAAAAAATGAGATAAAAGACAAAAAGAGAAACTCGGGTGTCAAGAGATTAAGGAAACAGGGAGATGTCATTTCTACTTTATCATCTTTGCCTCTTTAGACCTGCAGGAGAAGGGCTGGCTGGAAAGTGACTTCTTTCAAAGAGAAGCACGGGCCCCTCATCCCTTGCCCAGGAGAACTGGACCCTGTTGGGGAAACTAGTGGCTCAGCCCAAGCATCTTGCAATGATGACTCCCTGGTGCAGGTCTAGGAGTCTGATGCTCACTGCAACCAGACCCCGGTTCCTGGTAACCTGCATTTATGCTACGACACCACCAGCCTGGCCATGTGAGACTTACGCCTCACTCCTGCTCCTCCATGGCTCAAACCAGCCTGCTCAAAGGGCACTCTGAGGTCAGCAGGACCCACAGAGCCCTGGAGGGCACTGCCTGACAATGGGCCTTGAGTCATGATGCATTATTCATAGGCCCCTGAGCCTGTGCCAACTGTCATTCTGTGCAGCTCAGAAGAAGTTTCAGCTCCAGAGACATGGGTATTCCAAAGAAATACTTGATGCAGGAAATGACTCCTTTAACTTTATTATTGTGGTAAAACACACACCACATAATGTTTGCTATTTTAGCCATTTAAAATGTACAGTTCAGTGGCATTTAGTCCATTCCCACGGTTGTGCAAGCATCACCGCTACCAGCCATCTCCAGAACTCATCTTTCCAAACTGAAACCATGTCCATTAAACACTCACTCCCATTGCGCCCTGCCTCCAGCCCCTGACAACCACCATTCTACTGCCTGTCTCTGAATTTGCTCATGTAGGTACCTCCTATAAGAGGAACCAGATAGTATTTTTCCTGTATCTGGCTTAGCTCACTAAGCAAATGTCCTCAAGGTTCATTCATGTTATAGCATGTGTCAGGATTTCCTTCCTTTTTAGGTCTGAGTAATATTCTGCTGTGTGCCTCCTACATTTTCATTATCTCTTCATCCACTGTTGGACATTTGGGTCGCTTCCGTGTTTGGGCTCTTGTGGGGAAAATTGCTAGGAACATGGGTGTGCAAATATCTCTTTGAGTTTCTGCTTTCAGTTCTTTTGGGTGTATATTCAGAAGTGAACTTGCTGGATCCTGTGGTAATTCTCCATTTAACTTTTTGAGGAGCCTGCACACTGTTTTGCATGGCAGCTGTGCAATTTTACCTTCACACCAACAGTGCACAGGGGCTCTGATTTCTCCACATCATCACAAACACTCGTATTTTCTCTTCTTCTAAGAAAAAATATTAGCTACCCTAATAGGTATAAAATGTCTTTTAACTTTCTAGTTTACTGTTTAAAAAATTATTCTATATATGAGCTAAAAGTTTCATATTGCGTAAGAAGGTACACAATAAAATCTGAATATTTCTCTCTCTTGACCTCAGATTCCCAGCAACCGGTTACCACCCTCGGGGTTGCTTACTGAGATGGTCCATGCCTAGACAGGCTTACATATTTGTGTACATATTTTAAAAAGGAAACAGGAGCTTGGACTACATATTATTTTATGTGCTGCTTTTAAAAAAATGAAACATGCAATTTTTTGCTAAATATCATACTCTGTAACTGTATCTATAGATGACAAGATATTTAAATCTGCATAGGACACTGATAGCCAGAATTAAGAGTTCTCATCCTTCTAGCCTAGTATGGAGACCTTGGACTTCAGTAAGACACACACACACACACACACACACACACACACATCTATTTATATATATATACAGTATATTCACACCACTCCCAGCAGGGACTGGAGCAGCACCCTCCTGCCATCAAAGACATTGAGATTTCTGCAGAGAAAAATCAGAGTGAATTACACTAAGTGGGATGTAGAGCCACGCATTCATTGCAGTCTGGTTTAGCACCAAATGAGTTTAGAAAGCTTTCAGTTTTTAGAGCCTTTTGGATTTCAGAATTGCAGATAAGAGATTATAGGCTTATATGAATAATCTTTAGGACTTGGCAGGTCTTGGACTGGGAGTTTTTCTCATCTTATTTTTGATACCCATAATAACCTTATGAGATAGAAATTTTACGGAGGGGAAACTGAAGCTCAGAGACAGAAAGGAATTGGCCCAAGTATGTCCTAAGCTGGGATTCGAAACCAGATCTTCCTGTTCCTAAGCATGGGCTCTTTCTGCTGTATCCCACGGGACCATGTGCTGTTGTCCACTGTGATTATCAACAGTGCCCCTTCATCCTCAAAGGAACCGGCTCTCAGAATATGGGTCGCATGGTCACAATAGCCTTACCATGCTATGCCTTAGTGATGGAGCTGCCTTGATCGTTGAGGCCTGATCCTTGATTCCCACAGACGTCATTAGGTTTAAGGACAGACTACACACCCCGCTGGACTTCATTCTATAGGTGGACAGCACTTCCTGGTGTATTAAAAGGGCTGTGACAACCACATGAGCCTATCCTCTTCCAGGAAGACTTCCCCGACTTCCGCAACTGCCAGATCTCATGGGCCATGCTGCACTGCTTACCTCTTAACTTTGTGAGCTTTTTTGGTTCTGTTTTGTCTTTTAAAAACTGTGATAACATGCATATGACATAAAATGAACCATCTTAGCCATTTTTAAGTGTACAGTTTAGTATTTTCTCTTTAAAGATGAGGTATCATTCTGTGAGTCAGGCTGCAGTGCCGTGGCATGAGCATAGCTCACTACAGGCTTAGCCTCCCGGGCTCAAGCCATCCTCCCATCTCAGCCTCCTGACTTGCCAGGACTGCAGGCATCAGCCGTCACACTGGCACTTCCACAGTGTTAAGCACATTCACATTCTTGTGCTAACTCTGCAGAAAACCTTTTGCAAAACTGAAACTTCATACCAATTAAATACCAACTCTTCATTCCCTTCGCCTCCCAGCTACCATTCTACTTTGTCTCGATGACGTTGACTACTCTAGGTAGAGTAATTCAGTGTTTGTCCTTCTGTGTCTGGCTTATCTCACTGAGCATTGTGTTCTCAAGGTCCATCCATGTTGCAGTGGGTGTTGGAAGTTTTTTTTCCTTCTTCAGGTGTTCTTTCTAATTCGCTTGTATATTCATGCTTGAGGGTGAGGACATCCTTGTGGCTTTTTGAGTCTCACACAGGATGGCAGTGTACTTGGCTGCTGAGTCAGTGTTAATGAGTGAATGATGATTTGACATTTTTTAGGACTTGTAGCTGCCCTAGGATGGAGGTAAGAGAATTGCAAGTTGAAAGAGACCCCCAGTCAGTCCATGGCCTGGTCTTTGTGTCCTTAATACTTTCAACCACACTTATCCTTTAGCTTATGTCATAGGTTAATAATTGGCTTATTACACTTAATTAAAAAGCAGATGTTACATAATGATGATTTATCAGTTATGCTATCCTTCCCCTTCAACCAGAGGTGTAAGTCTGCATGTGTGAGTGTGTGTGTGTGAGTGTGAGTGTGTGTAAGGGAATCACTTTGCAGTGGCCAGCTGGAATGCAGACCATGGATAATTTCTCTTCCATTTACCCAACCTTAATAGAAGCATCAGTTTAGACAAATTATGGATATATTACTTTCTAAGTTTGAGACCCTAACTGGTCTTCTAGAAGTGGTTCTAGAAGGAAAGAAGAAAAAATCTTGAGTCTCTTCCTCCCTCTTTTTATGTGAAGAGCGTTCTCTTCAAGGGAGATTGGGAAAGAAGGCTCTGGATTCTGGTGCATGAACTCTTTTCCCACTGCAGGCCAAGAGAGTCCCCTTAGCCATGGCTGCTGTTGGCCGGCTCTTCTGTGGACAGCCACTGTCCCTCTAGCTTTACAGCCAACATGAAGGCTAGGGTTTTACCTTCCTATTTTACATTATGGAAACAGGCACAGAAAGCCCAATCGACAGGCACGTGGTCACACAGCTGATTCTAAATAGGGCTGACCAGGCTCTGTTGATGAAGTGTGTTTAAACTCTGGTGACGGGTTACATTTCAGAGGCATTGAGGTGTGCTTGGCTCCAACTTCATCTGCGTGTAAGTGGCTGAGTTTGCTGCACACTGTGTACTGAAGCTGGGCCTGCACCCTGCCTCTCGCCTCTTCAGATAGCAGCCTGGGGATGGCCTTGTCCTGCTTTTCTGCCTCAACAAAGAAGCCCCGCCAGGTGGCCTGGCATCCTCCAACTGTGGAGTTTCAAGCCTCACATGGTCTTGTGGCCCAAGAGCTCATTTAGATGCTGGGCTTTGCTCTGAGGTCAGCCTGGAATTCTAGCTGGGCCTGGTGACCTAGAACCTGTCCTCATGGCTCTCCTAGGAACACTCACTGCCCATTCCAGACACATCCCTGTGTGAATGGGAAGCACATAGCCTGAGGTGGGGAGGGGAAGATTAGAGTGGCCATCCAGTTTCATCATCCAGGTACAGGTCTCTTCTGCTACGTAAGCTCTTGTGAGTTCCTGAAAACCAGTAGGAAACACATGGAGTTTGACCAAAGAAAGAAACAAACACTGGGTTAGGGCACTGCCACCTCTAGGATGCCATGTTCCAAAATGTGCATGGTGCCCCTGTAGTGGCATGACATGGGCAGTCTGCAAAAGGAGCTCTTGGTAACAATGCATCTGGGGCCTTATCAATCAACTCAAACCAATAAAGACACAGTCAGAGATGGGCACAGGATTAGAGCTAGACGTGTTCTAGATGTTGTGTGTGGGGAGTCTGTGTGAGTCCCAGCATTTCTCCAGGTGTTGGGAAGCAGCCCTGCCTGCCTGGATGGGCTCCTGGGTGCAGCCTATGGAAGTGGCCGGTGGGTCAGGAGGCATCTGGCTGTCAGGCCTAGAGCTAGTGCACACAAGGGATAGCCCTGGGCCTGCTCGCCGGCTGGCTTGAGGGAAGGGGAAGAAGACACAATGGACATCGGTGGGTGAGGCCACCATGGGCAGACTGGTTTGCAGTAAGTCCCCACCTGTCACTGTGAGGGTGGGGTGTCTGGCAAAAGCCAGAATCTTCAGCCAGAATCTGAGTTCCTTTTCATTCTTGTGCAGCACAAAATGGATCCAAGGTAATCAGACAGTCTGGATTTCCTCCCTCAGTTGATATATTCTAAACTCTCTAGTGCACATTGAGATTTGTAACCACATGCTGACTTACTGTTTGTGTGCGGAGCCCTTTGCCCTCCTAGTGCCTCATCACAGTGAAAGGTCATCCAAAGTGGGGCTCATTCATACAATCCCAAAGACACACTCTGGGAGAAGACCCAAACCCTTGTGTAGCTGTCGTGACCTGCTCTGAGAAGTCCCCAGCTGCTGTTGGCTTGCCCTTTACCTGGACCTGTCCTCAGCTGCCAGTCCAGTGGGTCTTGCTGCACCCCATGCTGCCTGTCATCTGGCCGGGCTGTGAGCCAAGGGCCGTAGGGCTGGGGGAGGCTCCTGTGGTGGGGGTGAGGGCCAGGTCTGGGCTGGCCGGGGTAAGCTCACACAGAAGGCAGCCCTGTGTCCAGGAGCCTGCAGGCCTCCAGCACTGGCTTGCACAGTGCTTCCTGTGTGGCTTACATCATAGTCTCAGCAGCTGTCACATCGGCTGTGACCTTCATAGTTGGTGAAAAGGAGCCACTTCTGGGGAATGTGCTCAGAAGGAACAGCCCCTCTGTTCCCACCCTCCCCGCTGCCCAGGGAAGTGTCCCCTTGCCTCATGTGCTATGGGGGCCCACTGCTAGCCACTTGGGATTTTATTTAATTAATGTATTTTATTTGTTGAATTTGTTTTATTCTATTTAATTACTTTAATTCAATTTAATTTTAAAGATAGGGTCTCGCTCTGTCAGCCAGGCTGGAGTGCAGTGATGTAATCTTACCTCACTGCAGCCTTGAACTCCTGGACTCAAGTGATCCTCCTGCCTCAGCCTCCTGGGTAGCTGGAACTATAGACCCAGGCCACCATGCCCAGCTAATTTAAAAATATTATTTTATTTTTCATAGTGATGAAATCTTGCCATGTTGCCTAGGCTAGTCTTGAACTTGTGGTCTCAAGAGATCCTCCTGCCTCAGGCTCCCAAAGTGCTGGGTTTACAAGTATGAGGCACCACATTGGCCTATTTGTTTTATTGCTATTTTGAGCCTCAGTGGCCTGATGCATGCTGTTAGAGAATTTGGCCCCCTCCCTCCCTGTGGAGACCTGAGATTGGCCCCCTGTGTTCTGGCCTCGCTGCTCAGCTGCTCTCAGCTCCTGGTGTAGTTTGGCCACGCCCCCCATGGCACACACTCGTCCCTGGTATTTTCTGATTCTCAGCGGGGCTTGAGGAGCGTCCATTGCCCGGCTTTATCTGACTTAGAGAAAATTCAGGTGAAAGGAAAAGATGCTGGCACTGTGCAGAGGACCTGGCAGAGGGTGGAGGAAGAGACATTTCTGGCGGGAAACACTCAGTCATGCCTCACAGCTGCTCTCAGTCCTAGAGAGGCCTGATCCTTAAGATTCAAGACAGGCCCTAGGCCCGGGCAGAAGGGTCTCAGGGGAAACCTTTTCTCTCCCTCATTGCAATTTAGGCTGTTCTTCCATGACCTGAGTCAGAGTAAGCCAGATGAGAAGCAGAGAGAAAGGTAATTCTAGGAAGAGGAAGCAGTGCCTGTGAACCCCTGCACTGGAGGGAGGTGCGGGTGCCACGGGAACCCAGTGCACTTGGAGAAGTGTGTGACCTTGAACATGGCACAGTGGAAGCAGGGAGACGGGAAGCTGGGGTAAAGGGAGAAGAACACTGAGGTTTCACTGTGCACTCTATTATGCATCGTGAAAATTTTATCTCATATACAGAATAATATAAAACATTAAACTCAAAAAGCATCAGTTTTAGACTTCTTGGGAGTATTTCTAACCTGAAAACAGTATTCTCCTAGGGACCCCGGTCAGCCTCACTCATGGGCATGGGTGCTGATGGTTTCAGCCCCCTGGTGCCCTAGTACCCAATGACAGTCCTCCTTGACTCAATTCTCAATGCCAGTTAACCACCACCTTCTGCTTGTGGCACCTGTTAAACTTTCAGCACAGCCATTTCTCTCTGTTACCCCCAATCCAGGAGCTGGCAAACTGCGGCTCTCAGGCTGATCTGCCTGCTGGCTGATTTTAAAATAAACTTTTATTGGAACAGCCACACTCATTCATTTCTATCCCAGGAATGCTGCTTTCTTGCTACACAGGCAGAGCTGAATACACCCCAGATAGTTACTTTGTGGCCCTTTACAAAAAAAACATTTACCTACTCCTGCCCTGATTCATCCATTAACCTCTTTCAGTGGCGTGAGTGAAGCATCTTCCTAACTGATGTCCCTGCCTCCCCCTTGTTCTCCTCCAATCCATGTCCCACGCTCTGGCCTCTGTAAAGGAAAACTCTGAGTATGGCACCTGGCCACTGGCTTCCTGACGGATTCTGGACCCTCCTCATGGTTTGCAGGCTTCTTCCACTTGGCTCTGGCACTCCTTATGCCCCTGTGCTGCGTCTAACTTCATGCAGCTGCCAAGTGCAGTGAGTTCCCAGGGCACCGGGGTCTCCCTGCAAGGGTAGGCATTTGTATGTGCTACTTCCTCTTCCTGGAATTCCCTTGCTCTCTGCTCCTTACCTGGCCTTCTCTGACTCATTCTACAGTTCTCAGGAAAGCCTCTTGGCTTCCCAGGTCTGGGCTAGGAGGCTTTTCTATTGGTCTCCATGGCTCTAGATTCTTCTTCCATTACAGGGCATATCTGGTTATATTAAAAAAAAACCCTTCCCTCCCTCCCTCCCTCCTTCCCTCCCTCCCTCCCTCTCTCCCTCCCTTCCTCCCTTCCTCCCTTCTTTCTTTCCTTCCTTCCTTCCTTCCTTCCTTCCTTCCTTCCTTCCTTCCTTCCTTCCTTCCTTCCCTTTCCTTCCTCTTCTCACTTTCTATATACTGTATTAGTCACGAATCTGAGTACTCAAGGTACGGTAAATAAAACAACATCAAAATAATCCAAAGCTCCTTTCTGCTCTCAGAGGCCTACATGCTGGTGGGAGAGGTGGCAATGAAACAAGATTAGAAAGTAGGGTAGAGAATATTAGCGAGGAAGATGTCCTGAGAAGAAGAAATAAATCAAGAAGCGAATATGAGGTGCTGGGGGGTGTTGACATTTAGATGGGATAGGGCTAGTCAAAGCCTCCCCGAGAAGGCATCTTCTGAGGAAAAGCCTCCAGGAAGGGAGGGAGGGAGCCATGTGGGTATTTGGGGAAAGAGCATCTAGACAAAGAAAAGACAAGCACAGTGCAAGGTTCTGAGGGAGGAATGCACTTGGCTGCTGTGTTTGAAAATGAGGGCAGTGTGTCTATAGGGGAGGAGAAGGGGGGATGGATAAGGACTATGGGGTGGCCAGGTCCCATGGTGCTGTGGGAAGGACCTTGAACTTTACTCTGAGGAACATGGGAGCCGTTGCAGGGTATTGAGCAGAAGAGTGACATGACCTGGCTGGAGTCTTTCATAGAGTCCTTCTGGCTGTGATATTACTCTCTATTAGACAGACAAGCTCCTTGAGGGCAGGCATTGTATTTTATTAACCTTTATTCTAAGAACGTAGCCATCTAGCTTGTAGAAGACTTCGATATATGTTTTTAAAAGTGAATGATGAATGAGTGAATGAATGCATGAATGAATGCTATCTCCCAACAGCCAGATCCTGGCTTCTAGGGCTCTGGAAATCTTCCCATTGTCCAAGGAAAACTCTGGGAGAAGATGCTTCCAGCAGCCAAGTCCCTGGGGCTCTTAGCTGCTGCTTGGACGTCGCTGTGGCAGGAACACACATCCAAACCCATTTCCCTTCTTGCCACAGAGCAGGCTGCTTAATGGATCCCTGTCACCTGGAGGGAGAATTTCAGTAGTGACTGCCCTGGGCAATCTTCTGCTTAATGATGTCATAGAGAGTTATTAACAAAATTGTAGATGAAGGTGAGAGGAACAGAGGATTTACTGATGGATGGACTCAGGGTTTAAAACTATATATATGTTTGAGCCAAGAGACCCTGTCAACATTTCACCTTGAAAACATCTTTGGGTTAAACTTCAGGCCTCTCCTTCCATTACCACAGGTCATCCTCTGTCTTCTCCATACTTCATAGAAGAAAAAACAACATGAAGTCCCACAAGAGCTAGTTATTTCTGGTGAGATTTAATCCTCTCAATAACTATGAAAAGGGAAGCATAATTAACTCATTTTACAGATAATGAAACTGGAGCTAGGACAGTTAGTGCCATGGCCAAGCCCTCTGAGATAAGAAGTGGTGATATCTAGGGTGGGAATTCAGATGCTGCAATGCCAGAGTCTTGAAACAACCCCTGCGCCTGCTGGCCTTGGGGTTAACCAGAAAAATAAAAGTCTGGGTTCAAGCGATTGAATTCTTTTTAACTTTCATTTTAAGTTCAGGGGTACATGTGTAGGTAAACCCATGTTACAACAGTTTGATGTACAAACTATTTCATTACTCAGGCACTAAGCCTAGTACTCAGTAGTTATATTTTCTACTCCTCTCCCTCCTCCCAGCCTCCACCCTCCATGAGGCCTTATTGTATGTTGTTCCCCCTTTGTGTCCATGTGTTCTCATCATGTAGCTCCCACTTATAAGTGAAAACATACAGAATTTGGTTTTCTGTTCATATGTTACTTTGCTAAGGATAATGGCCTCCCGCTCTGTCCGCATTCCTGCAAGGAACATGATCTCATCCATTTTTGCAGCTGCATAGTATTCCATTGTGTATATGCACAGCATTTTCTCTATCCATTCCTCTATTGATGGGCATTTAGGTTGATTCCATGACTTTGTGTGTTGAAGCATAGCATACATGCCGAAAAACACGGAAATAAGAAATACATGGCTCAATGGATTATCCAAAGCAAGTGCACCCTATAACCAGTACGCATAAGAAACAGAACATCGCCAACCCTCTAGGAATCCCCTCATGCTGTCATCCCAGGCCACTGAACTCTCTTCTCGAGTGGTAACAAATATTCTCACTTCGGAAGCAAGCATTTCAATATTTTAATTTTAAAATTAGTTTAAAATTTTAATTAAATGAAATTGTACAGAATGAACTCTTCTATGTCAAGATAATGTATTATATTTGAAAGTCTTATGGGTGGTTCTGAATGCAGCTGTAATTCATTTTTATTTCCGTGTGACTTTCATTATATGTATATATATATGCAATATCATGTTCTATGAGCTTTTTATTATACTTTAAGTTCTAGGATGCATTTGCAGAACGTGCAGGTTTGTAACATAAGTATACACATGCCATGGTGGTTTGCTACATTCATCAACCCATCGTCTACATTAGGTATTTCTCGTAATGGTATCCCTCCCCTAGCCCTCTACCCCTGCGACAGGCCCTGGTGTGTGATGTTCCCTGCCCTGTGTCCATGTGTTCTCATTGTTCAACTCCCACTTATGAGTGAGAACATGTGGTGTTTGGTTTTCTGTTCTTGTGTTAGTTGGCATTTTATGACTTTTGTATATACATATATATATATATATAATATTTGATTTATTCTTTTTATTATTGATGCACATGTGGGTTATTTCCAGTTTGGAAAAGTTCCAAGTGATGATGCTTTTTAGAAAAGAAAAAAAAAATCAAAGGAGAAACTACATTAACCCACAGCTCCACTACTGAGAATTTACCTCCGTTACCCCTCGTAGTTCTGGCCCTTTGTGGACGTTCTTTTGCGTGTTGAAGAGATGCAGGCATTTCTAACAGATCTATACCTAAGAGTCAAGTTGTGGAGCCATAGAGTGTATCTGCCTATCTTTAGAAGATATTATCAAAGGGCTTTTGAGAGTGGTTGTGGCAGTTCACACACGCAGCAGCATATGAGAGTCCCAGGCGCTCAGCCCCTCCCCAACACTCGATACTGCTTTTTAAATAAAATGTCGTCCATTGCACAGCGGTATTACACTGTGGTTTTAATCTGCATCTCCCCGATGACCAAGAATGCGCAGCACTTTCTATACACCTCTTGGCCGTCTGTTCACTCTTTGGGAAATACCCGGATTGTTTACCCATTCTCCCCAGTGTGTTGCCTTTCTTCTTCATTGATGGGATTAGTCCCATATCCTAGATGTCAGGCTTTTGTCACATAAATGATAAATGTTTCCTCACATTTCGTTCTTGCCTTTTAATTTTATTGAAGGCATCTTTTGATGAAGAGAAGTTCTTAATTGTAATTAAGTCATATTTATCAAATTTTTCTTTTGTTATTAGTGCACTTTGTGTTCTAAGAAGTCTCTACCTGTTTCAAGATCATAAAAATATTCATTCCTGTTATTGACAATACATATATTTTTTAAACTTTCATGTTTAGATTTAAAATTCCCCTGGGATTAACTTTTGTGCACAGTGTGAGGTAGGAATCAAGTTTGATTGACTTCCCATGTGGATGCCCAGTTGCCCAGGCCATTCACTGAGCAGCCTTTCTCTCCCCACTGCTCTGCGGTGTGCTCAGTCATATGCAGAATGTCAGGATCTGCAGGTCTGAGCTGGACCCTCCATTCTTTCTCCTCCTTGTGTCTATTCTTGCACAACTAAACCACAGGACCTTGATTCCTGTAGCTGTGATCTAAGTCTTAATACCTGACAGTGTACGTCCTCTAGCTTTGTTACAAATGTCTTGATGGTTCTTGACTCTTTATTTCTATGTAAATTTTGAAATTGGCTAATCAGTTTTCAAGAGATATTGGCTGAGTTACTTTATTGTGGTTGTATGATCTTGTAGCTCAATTTGGAGAGAAGTGACATCTTAATAATACATAGAAAATGAAACAAAGCAAATAAAACAAAAAGAAAATCAATTCAAACCAGAACTAAGAACCACAATTTAAAAAAAGATATAATAAACTAGGAATAAATATTTACAACCCATGTCACAGCGGGGCTCACACTCCCATTACAGAAAGAACTCCTAGAAATGGATAGAAAAGAAACAATTACACGGTAGAGAACTGGACATGTGCTTGGGCTCAGTAATAATAAAACAGCCTTGTCAAATTCATAGTTTGACCACACACTGTGAAGCTGTGGATCAATAGGAAAATGGCTCCCTCCAGTCCAGGCCCACCAGGCCTAGTGCCCTGCAGCCCCCGCTGAATGTACCACTGGTGCCCCTGGGCCCCGAGGGTGTGGGACACAAGAGCAGTCAGAGGCTGGAGGTGGAGGCTCCCGTGGGACTGGCCTCCAGAGCAACACTGTCGGTGCCCTGCGAATGCGCACTCACCTCTCACTGGGTCTCTGGCTTCCTGTGCTCCATATCTGCAGGCCAGGTTGTGTCAGGAGGCCTGCGCACCCATGTGTGACTGAGCCCAGCCACGCTGACATGGTGTGTGGCATTAATGAAGCCCGATCCCATGTCCTCAGTGAGCATGCACTTATTCAGTTCTTTATTGTACAATTGGGAAACTGAGGCCTGGAAAGAGGGAGAGAGTGGCCCAGACCACAGTAGGTGGACAGGGCCAGTGTTAGGACGGGCTCTAGCTTCCAAGGCCTTGGTTTCACCTTTTCCCATGGCATTTGCTTTGAAAATGGAAGCCTCTAAGATCCCAGGGGACCCCTGCCCACTTCTCCACCTGGGGCCATCTTCCTTTCCACATCCCAAGTGAGCTCAGACACACACGACACACAAAGACATAATGACTCCTCAGGTGGAGACCATGGAGGCAGCAGCCACAGAAAGAGTGAACATCAGAAAAGTGACAGGAGAAGAAGAATAAAGAGGTTGGGGGCAGCTCTGTCACAGGGCAGTGGCATCCACTCCTCTCCTACCCACATGCTCAGGAGCCCGAAGCATAGGCAGGAGGATCCACAAGGCTCCCAGGGCTCAGCCAGGGCTGGGGCAACACCCAGCACAACCTTGAGAAGACAGGACTCAGTCCTGCAGCCCATGTCTGTGGACGCCTGGAGCTAAGATGAGCCCACCTGCTCTGGTGTAAGAAGGGGCTGCAGGACAGAAGTGCCTGTTTTCTCCTGTGTGAATTGCGGTGTTTGGCCTGATCCCAAGGTTTCCATGGTAAATACCTAATTGGCTCTGGTTCTCTACTGGTGGCCCACTGTGCTGGGAGACTCTGGGAAAATGCTTTCTACTCCCTGGAGGTCCTTCAGAGCAAAAAACAAAAACAACAACAACAACAACAAAAAAACTGGGGGCTTGGGCAGATGAGGACTTGGATAGAGCAGAATGTTTCAGAACACTGGACCCCAGGTCTGAGGTGTGGGGACAAGACCAGGCCCAGTTGGGTTCCCGAGGTCCACATTGGGAAGTAGCAGGAAATCACTGCCCTGGATAAAGTGAGGGTCCTCAAGAGTGACCTGTACACCCCAACAAGTGGAGGAACAGCGGTAAGGGAGGCTTCTGAGGTCCCTCTTACTGACCTTGAGCCGGCAGATTTGGCTCCAGGGCCTGCTGGGACCCTGGAGAGCCACTGTCCTAAGGATCTCCAAATGCACCTGCCTGTCCTGTCTGTCCTGTCCTGTCCTGCTCTGTTCTGTGATACTCCTGCCTGGGGCTGCAGTGCTAGTGCTGACCCCCAGGTGGCAGCAGCCTCCCATGTCCCTGGTGCCCACTGAGCTTTACTGGGGCAGCTGGAGCCCAGGGATTCTCCTGAGACAGGTGCTTCCTGTTATTATCAATGATCTCCACATTATGAGGAGGCCAGCAGAAGCAGAAAGTGGGGTTTAACCACCCTCCGACTTATTCACTCACTGACTCCTTCCTGAGCACTCACCTTGTGCCAGGTGCCCTGGTAGCCTCAGTGTTGGTGCTGAAAATGACAAAGGAGCCCCTCTCTACCCGAGGAGCCCACAGTCTTAGGAGACCTGCACAAAACCACTAGAGCAAGTCCACATGAAAGAAAAGAGCAAGTGCCGTGATAAAAATACAGTAGGATGATGGGAAGGAGGGCTGGGGAGCCACTGTGCACTGTGTGGGGAGAATCCAAATGCCTCACTAAGGTGGCATTTATGTCATGACCAGAATGACAGTAGGGGACCAATGCTGCCCAAGTCAGGGACAGAGTTGTCAGAAAGATCACACCACTGCACCGCTCCAGCACTCCAGCCTGGGCAACAGAGCAAGACTCCATCTAAAAAAAAAAAAAGAAGAATTATGACAACAACTCACTTAGGAGTCTCCTTTTACAGATGAGGAAACTGAATTCCAATAGACCATTGCACAGGAGGATGCAGCTTGTGACAAAGCCAAGCCAGAGGCCAAACAGTCTGATGGACATGGCCAGAACTGCATGGGGAGTGTGTGTGTGCCAGCCTGGCCCTGTCTGGCTGATCTCTTCATGTGCAGAGTGATGAGTGTGAATGCACATGGCTCAGTGGGTGAGTACGTGCAGTTAAGAGAGTCAGGACATTGGAGCATCTGGGAGAATGTCCCTATGCACGAAGCTGCTTCCATTTGACATGTCTCCTCCTTCTTCATATCATTTAATATTTAAGAGGCCCAAATCTAGACTATCTTTTTTTTTCTGGTTATCTAATAGGAATAAATGTAGCTTATTTTACGTATTTCAAAATACATGATGTATTCAGAGCAATGCATCTTTTCTTATTCCCACTCTTCAATTTTGTAAAATGAACACATGCAAAGCACTTGTGTTAGGCCATTCTGGCATTGCTGTAAAGAAACACCTGGGACCAGGTAAATTATAAAGAAAAGGCATGTAATTGGCCCACAGCTCTGCAGGCTGTACAGGAAATGTGCTGGCATCTGCTCAGCTTCTGGGGAGGCCCCAGGAATCTTCCAGTTGCGGCAGAAGGTGAAGGAGGAGCAGACATCTCACATGGAGAAAGCAGGAGCAAGCATGAGAGAGTAGAGGGAGAGACATCACACATGTTTAAACAACCAGATCTTGGGAGAACTCACTGTCTTGAGGACAGGTTGAAGGCATGAGGGTCTGCCCCCATGATCCAATCACCTCCCACCAGGCCCCACCTCCAAGACTGGGGATTACTTTTCAACAAGAGATTTGCTGGGGACACAGGTCCAAACCATATCAGCACTGATCATTTATTGTTTTGTTACTTAATTTTTGTTTGCAATAAATGTATATTTGTACTAATTAAAAAATTTTATTTCCAAAGTTTTCCATTCCACTTGTTTTATCCTGAAAAACTGCTCTTTTCCATTCCCAATCCTGTCTTCAAATTTTGGTTAATGATATTTTTGCTGTTTGGAATGCCTTTACCTTTCTTTTCTATCAGTGGAAATCTCTCACATGTGCACTTCTGAGCTGCCCACAGTGGGATTTTGCTCTCCCCCAGCAAAACTGTTGCAAAAACATATATATTTACAAAAAAATAAAATAAAATTGTTACAGCTGTAACAATTATATCACCACTGCTTGTTCAGGTGCCTGTCTTTTTTGATGATGGGGGTAACTAACTTACCTCGATGCTCCTCATGACCTCCAGCCACTGCTTCGCATGCAGATGATCAAGGAAGTATTGGCAATTTAAACATCATCTATGTACATTGTGCATAATCCACATAATAAAAGGATGTAAGAATTTTTATTTACATTAAAAGAATGTAAGCCTTTAAAGGGATGTTTAAGACTATGTACTTCAGTTATTTTAGAGCTGTGAAAGCTGCAGGTGTGACTTGCCCAAAGACACTGAAATTGCAGTTGCACTTCTGAAGTTAGCTTCTTGAGTACTCACATGTATGGGCATTTGTGATTTTTAGAGTAGTAGTGTGGCATTTTGATGATTTATTTTGGTGCTTATTTTACAGTTTGAAGGGTGCTCTGTGTTATGTTTTTGGTGCTAGCAAGAATGATACTTATATAGGAATTGATCACTGCTCTGCCAACCATTCTAATAACGTTGATTAGATGTTGATTAATCAAGATGATTTCTTGCAGGTTGGAGGTTGGCAGAAGTTCTAAATTTACCTTCTAATTTACCATTATTGACCATAAAACAGTTTATAAAACAGGTTTTAACAAAAATGAAAACTGTGTCTACAATAATCATTTCATCATGATTTTTCCATGATTATGCTGTACTTAATCTCTTTAAAAATCCATTTAAACTACCAAAGTGTTTGACAGTTGGTGTTGCATAAAATACTTAAGGTCAACTCGAATAAGGTATTTGTCCAGTCACACATGTGACACCCCTATTGGGCTTTAATACTTTATCTCATGAGAGCTCTGGCAATAAATGTGCATAGCGCATAACAATATCTAGTGTAACTTCATTGAGTATGGAGAGTCTGCAAGGTGGTGTCATTGCTATTGGTGGTAGCAACATACATCAGTGATATTTCTAACTTTAATTTGGTAAGAAACATCTTACCATTTAATGCCACTTCATTTTATCACTTTCATTTAGCTTACCCACTAAGGTAACATGTAGCTCTTGTAATTTAAAAAAAATAAGAACTAAAATAATCCCCTCCGCATTTATAGGAAACTACCGGTGCCTTTTAGAACATTGTATTTCCCACTTTTTCCTGCTATAGTGAGCTTTTGTTCAATTAACACTTGTTAGTTCCTTTTCCTTGTCAGGGCTTTGGTTAAGTGGGAAAATAATAAAATATAATAAGCACAAGGTAGAGGTCAGAACTTTTTGCCACTTAGCTCTAACACATCTTTTGTTTTTAAAGTGTATTTTAACTGTACATATTGTTTATGTAGGACTGTTGTGTATTTGTATATATAGGCACATGCGTGTTTCTAAGTATATGATCTCCTTGATCCATCTTTAATGGGATATGCTTTTACCTCTGGCCCCATGTTGATAAAAGGTTTAAACTGAGCTATAAACATTTTTTTCAATGGATAGTTATTATCACAAGTGGCATTTATTTATTTTGTAAGATGAATGATTATTATTGCAAAATATGAGATCATTTTGTAACAGATTAATTTAAATCTTTGTGAGAGATTTATATATAGCGTAAATCTTCTATTTATACTATTTGTCTTCTTAGATACTGTGTTGAACAATTTTGCTTTCTTAATCCACTAATCTTTAATGGCTGCCAAAAACCAACCAACCAAACAAAAATCTCATAGTTAAGTTACTTAACTGATCTTTAAATTTTGTGTTTTCATTAGTATTTAGAGGTGGCTGGCTTCTCAGTTAGGGTAGAACAGGTTAAGGGGAAGAAGAGGGAAAATTTCTTTCCAAAATGTTTAAGAGGAACATCACACGGGAGGGGAAATCTTCAAAAGTTTTGTTTTAGGCAACAAGATGAACGTTGGTACCATCACTGTAGACATTTGATACATTGAAATGTTGATAAAACAGCACGTTTTGAGGAAGAGAAAGACAAATAATGACTTCATTAAGCACATCCTTTAGTTGGAGAAGGCTTTGTATGATCTTCCTTCTGTAGACAAAAACAAAACAAAAAAATTGAGTCTGGACTTTAGAATGTATCTAAAGATAAATATTTGGTGTGGTTTTGGCCATCTAGGGAGAAGCTGGAGGGAGGAAGAAAACAGTAGAAAATGGATAAAAACAATATTGAAGCAACATTTAGTAGAATATCCCCCAAAAGGCTAAGAAGGTATTGTGAGGTAAGAGAAAAATCAGTGGAATTATTTCATTTCAAGGAATAATTTCAAGAATGGTGAATTAATCTGCAGAATTAGACATCAAAAATAAGTAAAGAAAATTTACACACCTTCATGGAGAAGACTCCAATGCCTGAGCCAGCTGTCAAGGTTCATCTTATATTTTGCATCATTGGGAGGGAAATAAAGAAAAGTAATTCTCAAAATTAATTCAACTACCATGTAAATGAGAAGAAGCTTGCTGTTAACCACAGTGCTTTACTTTCCTCCATTTGCTAAACAATTTTATTATGTGGACAAAAATAAATAAATAAATAAAAACGGATATAACTTTTAAAACTGGTTCTTACTCTTAAAAAGATAATTTTGGTTCAACATACACATGTTCCTAAAACAAGGAAAAAGTATGTAAATTGAATAAATACATGTATAATCTTAAAACACTGCTAAGTAAATCATGGCTCTTAATATTTTTTGACTAAACATTCAGGGTGAGGTTTTATTGGGTGAGGTTTCCTGAGTAATTGGAAATACTATAGCAGAACAATTCCAGTGGGAAAGTGCTCATGTTGGAGATGAATCTTCAAGAGTGTGACTTGCCCTCACTAAGCAACAAGATCAAGTGTTATTCAAGGGTGAGGTCTAACAAGCACAAACTTTAGCTTTATGTTTATATGCAAAATAGGTGATTATGATAGGAACCCGATAAGTGTAATGATTGGATTACTTTAGTCCACTTTAGAAAATGCTTGGAAGAAGGAGTTCGCCATTTTTATATGGGTAAATATGGTTTCCCTTGTTGCTATGCATCTCTGTTTCTCTTTGCGTCTTTCATGAAATAAGTCTAATTTTCTTTAATTTAGCCTATGTGTGGCCATGTTCTTTTTAACTAACACAAAAAAATATATACCGCGTCCTGTACATGTTTTCAGTTATATGCAACGGAATCTATTGCTGTTGCATAATGTTTCACTTTCAGAAATTTTTATGGAATATTTTGCTTTAGTTAGAGAAACTATTCTTATATTATGCTCTAAGTTGAAATCTTATGGGTTACTACCTGTGAAATTAGGTCTGTACCTTTTTGAAAATCTGTCCTTAGCATTAGATATGCTATATTGTAATTAAAATTCCTTATCAAGTCAGGAGTTTTACCAGTTGCCGCTATGAGGGGTTGAAGAGAAGGCAGGGTCTTTCCCAAAAGCAGTTATAACAGAGACACATCAGAAATTGTGGAGCACATGTTTTACCGTAAGATCTAGTTAGTTAATTTAAAATCATTTATTATGTGAATTCAAAGATGGACTAAAACACTTCAGTCTGTAACTCCAGCTGCACAGAGGAGCCTTGCTGCAAGGTTTCCAGTCACCTTCCTGTAAGTGCCTTGCATTCCCAACTGTCTGGCTACAAGTCCAGATGGACATGAGCCTGACTGAAACAAGTTTGGAAGTTTTAGTTGAACCAAAAGAACTTATGATTTTTGTAGGTAAAAATGGCCAAATATCAGCAATTTCATGTGAATCATCCTAATGGAGTTGGCCTTTTAACCCTGCCCCACTGCCTTTCATTCAGTCCACGCAGGCTGCCCTCAGACCACCTTAGATCCCTGGTTTCCTCCTCCCAGCTTCCTTGGCAGGATCCCCATGATGGAGAGCGATGGGTGCCTGGGAGAGAAGTCCACAAAGGAAGAGAGAGGAAATGTCAGAGAGGTAGAAGAATAGTGCCAGGGCCTGGAACACATTACCCCAACATGTGGCCCCTTGGCCTGCTGAGTATTTTATGGAAGGAAATGGAGAAAACGGCAGCAGCAGGAAGGTCACTCTCTGACCCTTTCTCCCCTGAAGCATGGTCAGAAAGGAATTCTTGACTTGCCTTGCCTGAAAGTAGGTCAGGAGACCCTCATTCCAGAGAAGTCCTGACTTGGTCCCCATATCGCCCTCTCCCATGCTGGCCTCATCAAAGCCTCTGCTTAAGGAGGACTCCAAGTCCATCTTTAGCCGCTCATGGTGAATTGATTCCTCACCCTCTAAGGGCATTTTCCTGTGAAGCTTTGTTCTCTATGACATAAGAGGAGAGGGATGTTTAGAGGACCTGTTTAAATCCCCAGGGGATTTCCTTGTCTCCACAGATTCATCTCTTTGTGAGGCAAAACACACAAAGCACCCAGCACAGTGCCCAGCACACAGTCAGTGCTCACAAAGCGTTGATTCCCTCTGCCTGCTGCAGTTGGGACAAACAACACACAGGGTGCCAAGATTCAGCTTGGTGAAGACAAGTGTAGCCCGCATTCCTGTTCCTGGGCCTTGTCCTCTTTGTTGCAGCTCAAAGTTAAAGGCAGGTCAGACACTGGCATTGCTTGTGCTGAGGATAAGCCAGCACGTCCTGTGCCCAGTAGTCCCCAGAAATGCTGTTGCCTGCCTGCTGACACTCTGCATCTCCAGTTCATCCCCCCAGGCCTCTCCAAAGCCCATTCCACCTCCCTCCCCTCCCAATCCACTTGGAGTTCCCACCTCTCATCTTTCTTTCCCCTCTGGAGGGTGGGTAGCAATCTGCAGGCCTCCCTGAGAGAACTTCCCTTACCCTATCTGAGATGTTGAAAGCCAGGAGCACTGATCCAGCACTCAGTACAGAAAGGATGGACTGGGATTTTTCACTGATGCCCTCAGACCCCTGAGGATAGAGTGGGCAGGGCATGCAGGGTCTATAGGCAGTAAGATAGAGGGAGGCAGTGAGCTGAGCACAGATGGGAAAAGAAGATCACATTGCTCAGAGCTAAAGAAGACATGGCCCCATGACCAGAAGACTCTGTCCCAGCAGGAAAGGCACATCTCAGTGTGGAAGGGTCTGGAGCTCAGGAGGGATTCAGATTCAGCAGGGACTCAGTCTCACTAACCTCTGCTCAGGAGAGCAAAACCCTCTACGTGAGGTTTCCTCTCTGTGTCTTTACTCCAGGAAGCAGGTGTCAGAATCAAGGGCACCATTAAAATAGGATGCCAGGGATATCTGACATGTGTCAAACAAATTCCTAAAGGCCTAGCTATCACAGCTGGGGGCGGGTGGGGGACAGTCTTCTCACGGGCCAACCCTGTTCTTTATGGCACAACCCAGGACCCTTCGGCCAAAGCTGGCTTTTTCCACCCTCAGAGCAACGTCTCATCTGTGCTTTATTTGTGACTCACAACAGGCTTCTGAGTTAGGCAGGGCCTATATCATTCCAATTTCATAGAAAGGGAAACTGAAGAATGGAGTGGGCTAAGTGACTTGGGCCAGAGGGTAAGTGACTTGGGGTCAGGACTCAGATCTCCTTAAATCCAGCACCACATGTTCTCCCATATGGAACCCTCACCCTAATCTAAACACTTCCATGGCTCCATGGCTTCATAGCCCATCACAGGATAATGAGGCCACAGAAACTGCATGCATGTTCACATGTGTATACATGTGTGTATGTGCGCATGTTTATGCACACATATACGTGTGTGTACATGAGTAATGCGTGCATGTGTGCTGAGCAAAGAGTGGGGGTGTGGGGTTGGCAGTGCCTAATGATTTTCTCCATCTTGAACATTGCAGGTTCTTTCCTGGGAGAGCCATGCAACCATGGTGTGTCAGCAGGAGGGTCTCAGGACAAGACCTATGAAGTGAAGATGACCAAAGACACAGAGGTCTGCATTGAGCCCAGCCTCCTCTCCACAGAGATGTGAGCTCTGCTGTCCTCTTCCCAGGCTGGCCTCATGTGAGGATGGCTTTGGGGAGGCAGGGATAGGTCCCTGAGATCCCATCTCTGGCTGATTTGCAGGAAGAGAGAAGATCGCAGAGAAAAATCTGCACAACCTCTGATGAGAGCCTTTCTCTCTCTGTCTCACACACATATACACAATGCCCTTTCAGCTCAGCCTTTATTCATCAGAACATTTCTAAACATTGCTTCTTAAATCTTTTAGGTTGTAACCGACATAAATCATCTATTTCCTGGCGAGACTCAGTGCACACACACAGATGTTGACAATTAAACAATGTTTATGACAATTAAACAATGTTAATAGACACGACTTATAATAAAGCTGCCCAGAAGAGGGCACTGGTGGCAAATCTAGGCCTGAGTTTTTGTCTTTGCTGGAATTTTTGGAGTATTTTAGCTGAGACTTAGATTCCTTAGAAAGTTGTGAAATCCACTTGGTCAGTTATAATGAGCTCTTAAAAGAATAGCATAGCATAGCATAGCATAGCACAGCACAGCACAGCATAGCAATCACAATAGAAACTATCAGAGTGCATCGTATTTCACAAAGGTAAGTAGTATGTTGTACAGCACTTGCTTAATTGCCAATATCTGTATATATCTAGGGGATCTCTTGTGAAAAATCTTTGACTTTATAGCAGTTTGAGACACACTGTTTCAGAATTTTTTTCTGAAAGGACTTTAGAGTGTGGAAGGACTAGCCTTCTAGGCTTTTGAAGACAGGAGAGGTGTGGCTGGAGGCGATGGGAGGGGGCACCAGGCCTTTAACCCCGAGGAGTACTGGGGAGCAGCAACCAGGCCAACACAGCATGTGGCTTTCTTCTCAGGAACTGGGTGGGAGGATTAGCAGAGATGCCTCCTTTTCCTCTGGCCTAGAAAGAAGAATCTAGTGAGTAAGGAAAAACTTGGAAATAGTCCCAACCAGTGACGCTTGACAGATTATTCAACTGTCCTGTGCCTCTGTGTCCCTGACAGAAAATGGGGCGATGGGAGTGGCAGAACTACTTTTTTGACTCAATGAAACATAGCCATTATAAAACCAAGAGAAATATTTGATGTTCCTTATGAGATGATATTCTCTAAATTGATTTTTAGGGAATACAAATTAATACATGACCATCTACCTTAGAAATAAGAAAGCCAGGCCGGGCGCGGTGGCTCAAGCCTGTAATCCCAGCACTTTGGGAGGCCGAGGCGGATGGATCACGAGGTCAAGAGATCGAGACCATCCTGGTCAAAATGGTGAAATCCCCTCTCTACTAAAGATACAAAAAATTAGCTGGGCATGGTGGCACATGCCTGTAATCTCAGCTACTTGGGAAGCTGAGACAGGAGAATTGCCTGAACCCAGGAGGCGGAGGTTGCAGTGAGCCGACATTGCGCCATTGCACTCCAACCTGGGTAACAAGAGCGAAAGTCTGTCTCAAAAAAAAAAAGAAAGAAAGAAGAAAGCCTATATTTTAACATATTTTAGTCCCTCTAGAGTTCTTGGTACACTCAGGCACTCTACTATGTCATGAAGAAGCTAGTCTCTATCTTCAAAGGCATTCTACAAACTAGGAAGCTAGGAGGGTCTCAGAAGAGGAAGATAATACAGACAGTTTCTCACTAATCGCCCCAGAGTGGTACAACCCTGAGAGGTACAGGCTTCAGAGAAGGTTGAGAGCAGGGTGACTTTAATGGGAACCATGCACAAGATCAAACAAACAGAAGTGTGCTGCAAGAGTGGGGGTGATAGGCAAAAGAAAAAATATGATAGGGAGGCTTACCTGGCTGAGAATGAGAATAAAGCTTGCAGGCATAAGCATGTGTGGTTTTTGCTCAACCAGAGTTCTTGCACAGCTAAAAGTACTTCATGTCTCTGTCCTGTGCTGGGAAAAGTTGTGAGGTCACCCTCATGCTTCTGAGGTGTGGGTTGGCCCTATGGACCAGTGAGTCTGTGGTCTTGTCTGGAAAACGGGGTTGGAATGCAACAGTGCTTCTTGGACTGCAGGCTGACCCAGTAGGGATTGTGAATTGATTTTTTAATAAAATACACAGATTAAAGTACAGTAGGACTCACCAGGGTGCAATAAATGCCCCTAAGGTGGGTACAGGACATGAGGTTTCATTCCATGGGGTGTGTCAGTGCATGATGGGAATGTGTCAAATCTATGTCTCACTGAGTCTTTTTAACCCCTTCAGCTCACTTCGAAGTGAGCACCCCACTTTTGGTGGTGCTCAGAAGAAAGGTGCTCACTTGGGTCAGAGCAGAGAGAGCTTCCCAAAATGAGCCACTCTTGGCTGTGACTACCACTGCACAGAGCCATGTTTTCCCTTCCTCTGCTTCCAGCTCCCCTGCCTTCTCATATCACTCCTGCTTTTCAGCTTTGCCCCCCACTTTCTGAATTCCCCTCTACCCAGAACCCTTTTTGGCTACAGCCCTTTTAGCGCTCTTCGCATGCTTCCAAGCTTCTGATTTTTTCATATCCCACTCTCCATTCAAAAACTTTTACTACTCAAACTCTCTTCCAAATTTTTCTAACTTAAAAAAAAATTTCAACGGTTCTATTTTCTTCAGTTTGATTTTCACTCCAACTTCCTCCCAGTCTAGCCCCTTTAAATGCTGCCAGGTTTCAATATCCCCAATGGATTAAATGTCCAATTTCTTTCCTCCTTTGCCCCTACCGATGATCTGGTTACTCCTTTTTGCTTCAACATTCCCCCGAACCTTCTCAAACACTGATATTTTCCCTCTTTCCCCACAAATCTCCCTGTCAGGCTTCTGCCCCAAACATCTTCTCACCCCTTCACACCACATCACCCAGGTCCTTTAGATTCCTACGCAGCCGATTTCTCTGTCCTCCCACACCCGCTTGCTTCCCTTGCTCCCACCATGGCAGTGCCGATCCACTCCTCCCCGCTCACTCAGGTCTGTTGCTCAGGACGTCTTTGGCGACGGCGAGGGAGATTCTTGCTGAAGAGGGGCTCCGGGGGCAGCATGGCATTCCGGGGGAACCTTTCTTCTCATTGTTGGCCTTGGCCCCAAGTGTGCCCAGGTGCTGATGGAGCGCCTAGGGTGTGTGAGCCCTGCCGCAAGGGCCCGGCTGGGGTTGCGCCAGGAGCTGTCCGTGGTCCTGAAACGATGCCGGCCGAGGCGCCGGCTGAAGAGGTTCCTGGGCCCACGGCAGCGGCGGCAGCGGTGCCTAGGAGGCCGGCAGCTGGAAGACCACCAGGAATGCTTTTTGGAGGAAGTAACCCTTGAGGTGGGGAGGGTTTTCCAGGAAGGGAGAGGATAGCATGAGCAAAACCTTAGCGATATTAATAATCGTGGACTGATAATCATGGCCTCTCCCTCCAGTACCTAGTGCGCGCGCCGCTCCCTACCCCGCCCCCAATCCCACGGTTGCCAGTAGCTGCCTTGTGCCCGTACCTTGCCGCGCCAATCCGTTAAGGTCCCAGGTCCTTAGTGCGCGCGCCTCTCCCTACGGTACACCGCGCGCGCGCCGCCCCTTCCGTTGCCATCAGGTGCCTTGTGCGCGAACCTTGTCGGCCAAACCGTTAACGTCTGGCGTCCTTTGTGCGCGCGCGCCTCTCCTTCCATTGCTCGCAGGACGCTCAGAGTCCAGCTCTCCAGAGTTCAACGATCCGAAAATACCCCACTGCTCCCAGGAGCGGTAACCTGGGCACTCTGTGCCCTTTATCCCTGTCCCGGTCCCTTCCCTGGGCCGAGGACCCCACCAGTAGGACTCAGTTTCCTTGAGCCTGCTGCCTGCATCCCTCACTTGATTTTGCTTGTGTGATCTCTCCGTTGCTCCTGCCCCTGGACGGAGTGGCAAGCCTTACACTTGAAATCAGCCTGGTGTCGAAACAACTCCAAGGATTTATCCTTCAAGCCCTGTGTTCTGTCCAGCGATCCTACCTTCAATTTGAGGCACAGGTACTGCAGCAAGCCAGTGCCCTAAGGACTCTCAGAGAGGCCCTGGAGGATGTAATCGCCTTTTTGTGGCCCAGTACTCCCAGCTCTACCCCACACTCCCATCCAGAGATCATGTAGAGGGCCCTCATGGAGAGTGGGGCAGGGATGCCTGAGCAAGACAAGGACCCCAGAGTCCAAGAGAAGCCCGATGATCAGAAAGGGGGCCCTGAGGTCACCAGCGATGCACGGTCTGCAGGTACACCCATGTGGGACAGTGGAGGCCTCTCTCCCTTCCTACCCAGGCCCGGGCCTGGGCCCCTGCAGAGAAACCTCCATACCCAGAGGTCAGAAATCCCATCTGACCAGACATCCCAGCCATCTGGGATCTCCAAGCGCAATGCCATCCACAGCTCCTACAGCTCCACAGGAGGCTTCCTGTGGCTAAAGAGGAGGAAGAAACCAGCCTCATCCCACTGCCAGCTGCCCCTCACTTCTTCAAAGACAGTGAGTGAGGTCAGCCCTCAGGCTGTCTCTCAGGGTCAGGCCCAGTGTGAAAAGGCAGCAGATTCAGCACCTGGGGAGAAACCAGCCCCCAGGAGTGGCTCCCCACATCTCAGGCCTCTAGGCCTCATAAACGAAAGTTCCTCCTGCTGCCACGCAGGTGAGGGGAGCCTCTGAGGCTGCCATCTCCCTTACAGCTGGGGCTCCAGGTCACCGCTGAAGACCTGGGCCTGGAGAAAAAGGCTGAAATCTTGTGCCTTAATAGTGCACTGCAGGGTGAGGAAAAGTCCCTCTGGGAGTGCAGAGCCTCACTGCTGTCCCATGCTTTGTCCTCACCGGCAACAGGGACATCTTCTCTGCCTGCTGTCCTTAAAGCATCCAGCACAGAGGCACAGCAGGAGAGACGCAAGTCCCAAGATGTCCTGGACCCCATGGCCCTCCAAGCATCTGCTGCAGGGTCCCCCCCTAGACCTCCTGTGTCTGGGAGGAAGTGCAGGTCAGCAGGCCCCCTGTTCTCCTCCTCAGACACCCTTCCTGCCACCTCTTCACATTCCCAGGACTCAGCCCAAGCCTCATTGTCTGCTCCAACACAGCCAGACCAGGGCATCACAGAACACTCAGCTGCAGGGGTTTCCTTACCCAGCACTTCCACCTGGAGCCTGGCTGGGACCCTTTCTAACCCATCTTCTGCCTCTCACACCACCACCCTGGCCAGACAGAGGGTCAGTGATTTCGCCTTACTACAAAAACTTGATGCTATCGCTGCAGCCATCACACAGCCCAAACCTGTCGTCCTTCATGGACAGCAGCAGGGAACCTGCACCTTGAAGCGGTTTCATCCATCTTCCCATCCAGCTGCTTCAGCTGCAGCCCAGGCCTCATCTTCTGCTCCAACACAGCCAGCCCAGGGCACCACAGCACACTCAGCTGCAGGGGTTTCCTTACCCACCACTTCCACCTGGAGCCTGGCTGGGACCCTTTCTAACCCATCTTCTGCCTCTCTCATGACTGCCCTGGCCAGACTTATGATCAGTGGTCCCACCTCACTACCGAAACTTGCTGTGACCGCTGCAGTCACCACCCAGCCCAAACCTGTGGTCCTTCATGGACAGCAGCAGGGAACCCGTGGCTTGAAGCAGCTCCATCCATCTTCCCATCCAGCTGCTTCAGCTGCAGCCCAGGCCTCATCTTCTGCTCTAACACAGCCAGCCCAGGGCACCATGGCATCCTCAGCTGCAGGGGTTTCCTTACCCACCACTTCCACATGGAGCCTGGCTGGGACCCTTTCTAACCCATCTTCTGCCTCTCTCATCACCACCCTGGCCAGACTGACAATCAGTGGTCCCACCTCAGTACTGAAACTGCCCATGACCGCTGCAGCCACCACCCAGCCTAAACCTGTGGTGCTTCATGGACAGCAGCAGAGAACCTGTGGCTTGAAGCGGGCTTGTACGTATTCAGATCCAGCTGCTTTAGCCTTGAGCACCCCCACCAAAAGAAAGTCCACCTGGGCTGCAGGCCTGGCTGGGACCTGTTCTAACCCATCTTCTGCCTCTCTCATCACCGCCCTGGCCAGACTGATAATCAGTGGTCCCACATCAGTACTGAAACTTGCCGTGACCGCTGCAGCCACCACCCAACCCAAACCTGTGGTCCTTCATGGACAGCAGCAGGGAACCTGTGGCTTGAAGTGGGCTCATCCATATTCAGATCCAGCTGCTTTAGCCTTGAGCCCCTCCACCAAAAGAAAGTTGACCTGGGCTGCAGGCCTAGCTGGCACCCTTTCTAACCCATCTTCTGCCTCTCTCATCACCCCCCTGGCCAGACCGAGGGTCAGTGGTCACACCTCACTATGGAAACCTGCCGTTATGGCTGCAGCCATCACTCAGCCCAAACCTGTGGTCCTTCATGGACAGCAGCAGGGAACCCACACCTTGAGGCGGGTTCGTCCATATTCCCGTCCAGCTGCTTCAACTGCAGCCCAAGCCTCATCTTCTGCTCCAAGACAGCCAGCCAGCCCAGGGCACAACAGCACACTCAGCCGCAGGGGTTTCCTTACCCATCACTTCCACCTCAAGCCAGGCTGGGACCCTTTCTAACCCATCTTCTTCCTCTTGCCGTGATGCACATGCTGCCTCCTCAGACTGTACACCTGCCAAAGTTAGGCGGCTCCGCTAAACAAGATCCAGAAGAGTGTTCTCTAGGTTTCCTTCTAATATTTTTCTAGTTTTGTATCTTGCATTCAAGTCTTGGATCTATCTGGAGGTCATCTTTGTATACGATGAGATAAAAAGTGTCCACTTTCATTCTTCTGCATGTGGTTATCCAGCCCTCCCAGTACCATTCACTGAAGACGGTGTCCTTTCCCCAGTGTGTGTTTCTGTCAGCTGTGTCGAAGATCAATTGGCTGTGAATATGTGGCTGTCTTTCTGGGCTCCGTCATGTGTCCCATTGATCTATGTGTCTATTTTCCTCCTAGCATCATGCTGTTTTAGTTACCATGCACTTGTCAAAAACTTTGTCTTTCTAATTTGTAGTGAAATGGGATGCCTCTAGTTTTTTTCTATTTGCTGAGGAAGGCTTTGACTCTTTGAGCTCTTTTTTTGGTTCCATATGAATTGTATGATTTTCCAATTCCCTGAGTGATGACACTGGTGTTTTGGCAGGGGTTGTATGGAACCTCTAGGCTGCTTTGGGCAGTACAGTCATTTTAATGCTACGAGTTTCTTCCATCCATTAGCATGGGATGATTGTCCATTTCTTTCTGTCTTATTAAAAATTTTCATCAGTGTTTTGCAGTTTTTCTTGCAGCAATCTTCAAACTCCTTGTCAAATTTATTCTGTGGCATATTTTTTTTCATTTTTTTGCTACTGTAAATGGGACTGCCTTCTTAATTTCCTTCCCAACTAGACCATTATTGGTGTATAGAAATGCTGCTGATTTTGGTACATTCATTCTGTATCCTGCAATAACTGTTTTTATTTATTGATCAACTCTAGGGGTTTTCTGGTGGAACCTTTATATGTTTCTAAATCCAAGATCATATCTTCATCAGATAAGGATAGTTTGATGTCCTCTTTTCCAAAGTGGATGCCTTTTATTTTTTCCTCTTGCCTGATTGTGTGATGCTGAACAGCAGTGGTGAGAATGGGCATCCTTGTGTTGTTCCTGTTTACAGAGGAAATGCTTTCAACGTTTCCTCATTATGTAGTCGGTTAGGCATGGCTTTGTCATAAACAGCTTTGATTATTTTCAGGTATGTTGGTTGTTTTTTTCTTTTTTAGATGAAGTCTTGCTCTTTTCACCCAGGCTGCAGTGCAATGGTGGGATCTCAGCTCACTGCAACCTTCGTCTCCCAGGTTCCAGCAATTCTCCTGCCTCAGAGTCCTGAGTAGCTGGGATTACAGGTGCCTGCCACCATGCCTGACTAATTTTTGTACTTTTAGTAGAGATGGGGTTTCACCATGTTGACCAGGCTGCTCTTGAATTCCTGACATCAGGTGATCCACTCACCTCAGCCTCTCAAAATTCTGGGATTACAGGCGTGAGCCGTGCACCCGGCCATTTTCAGGTATGTTTCTTTTATGCCTAGCGTGTTTGTTCGTTTTTCAGGACATGGCCTCACTGTCTTTCATGTTGGAGTGCAGTGGCAACATCAGAGCTACAGGTTTGAACTCCTGAGCTTCAGCCACCTCAGCCTCCTGAGTTGCTGGGACTCTTGGTGCATGTCACCAGAGCTGGGTAATTTTTATTTTTATATTGTTGTAGAGATCTATGTTCCTTAGGTTGGTCTTGAACTGCTGATGTCAAGTGATCCTCCCAGCTCAGCTTCCCAAAAGCACTAAGTTTACAGCATGAGGCAGCGCCTGGCCCAACGTCACATGTTAACATCACCTCCTCACTGCTGGGCTCTGATTTTGGCAGTGACTAAAAACCTTAAAGGAGAGTTTCTGGTCAGGCCCTGCCCAGTCTGTGAACAGGGGGGAAATGGAAAGATGGCATGTGGATGGTTCTTTTGGAGAACTGGCCAGACAAGTGCTAGATGCTGTTTTCTGGAATACAGGACCATGAGATGTCCAGTCCAGCTGCCTTGTCCAGGGCCCCTAGCACCATCTAGTTTGGGAGCTCACCCAGAAGGTACCTTGGTTGCCCAAAGCAGCTGATCTTCCTACCAATCTGGTCCCATTTGAGAGATGAAACTGGGCCCTGTCCTCCAGGAAACCATTCCTGTGTGTGCCTGTATTTGTCCTCACCTTGCCTGGCCTCTGTACCATAAGAACTTGGATTTGCAAGGCTCTGCCTGTCAGCTGAGCATCACGGAGCAGCTCTCTTCTGTTCCAGTGAGGATGCCCAGGCTCCTACACCCTTGCCCAGATTTGGCCATTCTCCCCTTCATCCACAGGTGACCTCCAACCTGATTCTGCTCGCTGTCTTCTGGCAGCTGCTCTGAAAAAGGGCATTTTGGCCCCTGTTTTCTATTGATCTTTCCAGCGCTGTTTGGGACAGCCCATGCATTTGTCCATGTACTGCTTCTTTGGAAGGCAATCAGGGCTTTCTTTCAGGGGCAGGTATAAAAGTTCTTGTGAGATTTGTGTATGAAGTCTGCCTTCACTACCTGGATAGGACTAGCACGCTTCCACTGCATGACTGCAATCTTACTACACATTTTTTAAATTTTTAATTTAATTAATTTATTTATTTTGAGACAGAGTCTGGCTCTGTTGCCCAGGCTGAAGTGCAGTGGCATGATCTTGGCTTACTGCAATCTCCGCCTCCTGCATTCAAGTAATTCTCCTGTCTCAGCTTCCTGAGCAGCTGAGACTACAGGCACATGCCACAATACCCAGCTAGTATTTATATTTTTGGTAGAGACAGGGTTTCTCCATATTGGCCAGGCTGATCTCGAACTCCTGACTTCAGGTGAACTACCTACCGGAGCCTCCCAAAGTGATAGAATTACAGGCTTACATTTATTTATTTCTTATTTATTTGAGCTGGAGTGTTGAGCAGTCATTCTGGCTAGAGTGCAGTGGCCCGAACTTGGCTCACTGCACCTCTGCCTCCTGGGTTCAAGCAATTCTCCTGCCTCAGTGTCAACAGTACCTGGGTATAAAGGCAAGTGCCACCTCGTCCTGTTAATTTTTGTATTTTCTGCTCCCTGCCTCACCAGGTCCACAAGCAGAGAGGAGTGCAAGGCAAGGCAATTCTAGGAAAGGTAACTCCAGGCAAGGCAAGGCAAGGCAAAAAAATTCCAGGCAAGGCAAGGAAAGGCAACTCAAGGCAATTCCATGCAAGGAAAGGCAAGGCAAGGCAAGAAAATTCCAGGCAAAGCAAGCCAAGCCAAGCCAAAGCAATTCAAGGCAATTCCAGGCAAGGCAGGGCAAGGCAATTCCAGGCAAGGCAAGGCTATCTAAGGCAAGGCAAGTCAAGGAAAGGCAATTTCAGGAAAGGCAATTCCAAGCAAGGCAAGGCAAGGCAAAGCAAGGCAATTCTAGGCAAGGCAAGACAAGGCAAGGGAAGGCAAGGGAAGGCAAGGCAAGAAAATTTCTGGCAAGGCAAGTCAATGCAAGGCAATTCCAGGCAAGTAAATTTCAGGCAAAGCTAGACAAGGCAATTGCAAGCAAGGCAAACCTAGGCATGGCAAGCAAGGAAAGGCAATTCTAGGCACAGCAATTCCAGGCAAGGAAAGGCAAGCCAAGGCAAGGCAATTCCAGACAGGGCAATTCCAGGCTAGGCAAGGCAAGGCAATGCAAGAAAATCCCTGGCAGTGCAAGAATATTTCAGGCAAGGCAATTTCAGGCAAGGCAAGGCATGGCAATTTTAGGCAAGACAAAACAAGGCAAGGCAGGCCAATTCCAGGCAAGGTAATTCGAGGTAAGAAAAGGCAAGGCAAAGCAGGGAAATTCTAAGCAAGGCAATTCCAGGCAAGGCAATTTGAGGCAAGGCAAGGCAGGGAAATTCTAAGCAAGGCAATTTGAGGCAAGGCGAGGCAAGGCAAAAAAGGGCAATTCGAGCAAAGGCGTTTTCAAGCAAGACAAGGCAAGGCAATTCCAGGCAAGGCAAGCAAGACAAGGCAAGGCAATTCCAGACAAGGCAATCCCAGGAAAGGCAAGGAAAAAGAATTCCAGGCAAGGCAAAGTAAGACAAGGCAATGCAATTCTAGGCCAGGCAATTCCAGGCAAGGCAAGGTCATGCACGGCAAGGCAAGGTCATGCACGGCAAGGCAATTCCAGGCAATGCAAGGCAAGGCGTTTTCAGGCAAAGCAATTGCCCAAAAGGCAATTCCAGGCCAGGGAAGGCAAGACAAGGCAGGGAAAGGCAACTCCAGGCAAGGCAATTCCAGCAAGGCAATTCCAGTCAAGGCAAGGCAAGGCAAGGCAAGACAAGGCAATTACAGGCAAGGCTACTCCAGGGAAGGCAAGTCAGGGCAATTCCAGTCAAAAAGAAGCAAAGTAATGCAATGCAATTCCAGGCAAGGCAATTCCAGGCGAGGCAAGGCAAGTCAATTCCAGGCATGTCAATTCCAGGCAAGGCAATTCTAGGCAAGGCAATGCAAGTCAAAGCAATTCCAGGCAAGGCAACAGAAGGCGAGGCAAGGCAATGCAATTCCAGGCTAGGCAATTGCAGAAAAGGCAATTCCAGGCTAGGCAAGGCAAGACAAGGCCGGGAAAGTCAATGTCAGGCAAGGCAATTCCAGGTAAGGCAAGGCAAGGCAATTCCAGGGAAGGCAACTCCAGGCGAGGCAAGGCAAGGCAATATCAGGCAAGACAATTTCAGGCAAAGCAAGGCAATGCCGGGTAAGGCAACTCCAGGCAAGGGAAGGCAAGGCTATTCCAGGCAAGGCAATTCCAGGCAATGCAAGGCAAGGCAAGGCAAACAAATTCCAGCAAGGAAATTCCAGGCAAGGCAAGGAAAGGCAAGGAGAGGCAAGGTCATTCCAGGCAAGGCAATTTCAGGCAAGGCAATGCAATTCCAAGCAAGGCAATTCCAGGCAAGACAAGGCAAGGCAATTCCAGACAAGGTAATTTCAGACAAGGAAAGGAATGGCTATTTCAAGCAGGCAAGGCAAGGCAAGGCACAAAAGTGCAATTTCAGGCAAGGTGATTTCAGGCAAGACAAGGCAAGACAATTCCAGACAAGTTAAATTGAGGAAAGGCAAAAATAGGCAATTCCAGGCAAGGCAAGGCAATGCAATTCTAGGCCAGGCAATTCCAGGCAAGGCAAGGCAATTCCAGGCAAGGCAATTTCAGGCAAGGCAATTCCAGGCAAGGCTATTCCAGGCAAGGCAATTCCAGGCAATGCAAGGCAAGGAAAGGTAAAAAATTCCAGGCAAGGAAATTCCAGGCAAGGCAAGGCAAGACAAAACAATTCCAGGCAAGGCAATCCTGGACAAGGCAAGGCAAGGCAAGAAAATTCCTGACAAGGTAAGTCAATGCAAGACAACTCCTGCAAAGCTAGGCAAGGCAATTGAAAGCAAGGCAAATCCAGACACAGCAGGCAAGGCAAGGCAAGGCAATTCTAGGCACAGCAATTCCAGGCAAGGCAAGGCAAGCCAAGACAAGGCAATTCCAGACAGGGCAATTCCAGGCTAGGCAAATCAAGGCAATGCGAGAAAATTCCCAGCAAGGCATGAAAATTTCAGGCAAGGCAATTTCAGGCAAGGTAAGGCATGGCAATTCCAGGCAAGGCAAAACAAGGCAAGGCAGTCCAATTCCAGGCAAGGTAATTCGAAGTAAGAAAAGGCAAGGCAAAGCAGGGTAACTCCAGGCAAGGCAATTTGAGGCAAGGCAAGGCAGGGAAATTCCAAGCAAGGCAATTCGAGGCAAGGTGAGGCAAGGCAATTCCAGGCAAGGCAAGGCAAGGCAATCCCAGGAAAGGCAAGGAAAAAGAATTCCAGGCAAGGCAATCCAGGCAAGGCAAAGTAAGGCAAGGCAATGCAGTTCTAGGCCAGGCAATTCCAGGCAAGTCAAGGCAATGCAAGTCAAAGCAACTCCAGGCTAGGCAATGCAATTCCAGGAAAGGCAATTTCAGGCTAAGCAAAGCAAGACAAGGCAGGGAAAGGCAATATCAGGCAAGGCAATTCCAAGAAAGGCAAGGCAATGCTGGGTAAGGCAATTCCAGGCAAGGGAAGGCAAATGTATTTCAGGCAAAGCAATTCTAGGCAATGCAAGGCAAGGCAAGGCAAACAAATTCCAGCAAGGAAATTCCAGGCAAGGCAAGGAAAGGCAAGGAGAGGCCAGGTCATTCCAGGCAAGGCAATTTCAGGCAAGGCAAGGCAATGCAATGCAACGCAATTCCAAGCAAGGCAATTCCAGGCAAGAAAAGGCAATTCCAGACAAGGTAATTTCAGACAAGGAAAGGAAAAGCAAGGAGAAGCAAGGTCATTCCAGGCAAGGCAATTTTAGGCAAGAAAAGGCAATGCAATGCAATGCAATTCCAAGCAAGAAAATACCAGGCAAGACAAGGCAAGGCAATTCCAGACAAGGTAATTTCAGGAAAGGCAATTCCAGGCAAGGCAAGATAAGGCAAGACAATGCAATTCTAGGCCAGGCAATTCCAGGCAAAACAAGGCAAGGCAAAGCAAGGCAATGCAATTCCAGACAATGAAAGGCAAGGCAATGAAAGGCAAGGCAATGAAAGACAAGGCAATTGCCAGAATGTCATTCTAGGCCAGGCAAGGCAAGAAAAGGCAGGGAAAGGCAATTCCAGGCAAGGCAATTCCCACTAAGGCAGGTCAAGGCAATTTCAGGCAACCCAATTCCAGTCAAGGCAAGGCAAGGCAATTCTAGGAGAGGCAATTCCAGGTGAACTGCCTTGCCCTTCCTGGAATTACCTTGTCTGGAATTGCCTTGCCTTGTCTTGCCTTGCCTTGCCTGGAATTGCGTTGCCTTGCCTGGAATTGCGTTGCCTTGCCTTGCCTGAAATTGCCTTGCCTGGAATGGCCCTTTTTTGCCTTGTTTTGCCTTGCCTGGAATTGCCTTTCCTTTCCTTGTCTGAAATTACCTTGTCTGGAATTGCCTTGCCTCGTCTTGCCTGGAATTTTCTTGCTTGGAATTGCATTGCATTGCATTGCCTTGCCTTGCCTGAAATTGCCCTGCCTGGAATGACCTTGCCTCTCCTTGCCTTTCCTTGTTTTGCCTGGAATTTCCTTGCTGGAATTTGTTTGCCTTGCCTTGCCTTGCATTGCCTGGAATTGCCTTGCCTGGAATAGCCTTGCCTTCCCTTGCCTGGAATTGCCTTGCCCGGCATTGCCTTGCCTTGCCTGGAATTGCCTTGCCTGGTCTTGCCTGGAATTGCCTTGCCTGGAATAGCCTTTTCCTGCCTTGTCTTGCCTTGCCTTGCCTTGCCTGGAATTGCCTTGCCTGATATTGCCTTGCCTGACCTTGCCTTGATTTGCCTTCCCTGGATTTGCCTTGCCTCACCTTACCTGGAATTGCCTTGCCTGTTCCTAATCTTCCTAAGGGGGCGGTGGCCTGTCTGGGGACAGGGCGGGTTCCACTGATGTGGGCTCTAGGCCAGCTTGTTGTCATGGACATGGCGTTAAGGCCCAAGCACTGGGTGCCCGTTTTCTATGTTTCGAATTACACCAATTCAAAACAGAGCTATTTCAAAATATCGGCCAGGTGCGTTGGCTGCACCTTTAATCCCAGAACTTTGGGAGGCCTAGGCGGGTGGATCACTTGAGGTCAGGCGTTCGAGAGCAGGCTGGACAACATGGCAAAAACCCACCTCTACAAAAAATTAGCCGGGCCTGGTGGCATGCACCTGGAATCCCAGCTACTCAAGGCTGAGGCACGAGAATCTCCTGAACCCAGGAGGTGGAGGTTGCAGCGACCAAGATCATGCCACTGTACTGCAGCCTAGGAGACCAAGCAAGACTTCGTATCAATCAATAAATAAAATAAAGATATGAATAAACCTCTACAGAATCAAAAAAAAAACCCTTTCTCTCTCCCTCTTTTCACACCCTTTCTCTCTCCCTCTTTCTCTTAGAACCACTTTTGTCTTTGCCAATTTGTCCCTTGGGTTTGGCGACCCAGAGGCAGTGGCCAGAAAAGAGAGGCAGAATTGGAGTTATGGTCATGGGACTTTGGCTTTGGACAAGGCCAAGATTTACTTGGATAAGAACATAAAAACAAGGAGCTGCTGGAAGAGAAGAACTACACTTTGGATGGGTTTATTGGGAGCTGAGAGCACGGAAGATGAGACAGTTTTGGAAACCAGCTGCAGTAGCATGGAAGATACTGACAATCACTTCAACAAGGACAATTTTTTTTAAGAGACAGGGTCTCATGCTGTGGCCCAGGCTGGAGTGCCATGGTGTGATCACAGCTCACTGAAGCCAAAATCTCCTGGGCTTAAGCTATCTTCCCACCTCAACCTCCCAAGTAGCTGGGACTACAGGCACATCCAACCATGCCCAGCTCATTTTTAACTTTTTTTGTAGAGCCGGGTCTCACTGTTTTGTCCAGATTGGTCTTAAACTCCTAGGCTCAAGGGACCCTCTCTCTTCAGCCTCCCAAAGTGCTGAGATTACAGGTGTGAGCTGCTGTGCTCCATGGAGGATGAGGTTTTTAAGGTGATTTCTGGTGCATCAAGACAATTCCTCCCCTCCCTCTGATCTTTAGGGGTTTCTTGAGGGACTAAAAATTGGAAGGTACTTTTCACTGCTCTTCTGGAAGAAGGAGATGGGCCAAAAAAACTGCTGTTTCTTTGAACCCACATCATGCATAGTCCAGGCCACACGGACCCCCAGTTACATACTGATTACACATTCAATGCATGTGTGTTTCAGCACGAGTGGCCAAGTGCCCCAGAGCTGGCTTGGTAACCTGACTTTTCCAGTCATGTTTATACTGAGTGGCTGACCTGGCTCCTCTCTTTTCTGAAACCCTAAATCCTAGACTACATCCAGAACAGGCCATGCCATCATCAGGGTGGTTACAGAGGGCCAAAGAAAGAAATCACCATGTGGCTCTGGCTTACGCAGTGGAGATGGGGAGTGGGTGGCACTACCTCCCATACCTCTGCCTAGATCCCCCCAGGAACGGGCCCACTCACCAAGAGAAACCGAAGGGATTCCCACCTCTATTAACTCAACTCTCTGCATACCTCCCTCATCCTCATCCCCGCTCCTCTTGTCTTGCCTTGTCTTGCCTTGCCTTGCCTGGAATTGCCTTTTCCAGACTTGCCTTGCTTGCCTTCCCTTGCCTTGTCTGGAATTGCCTTGCATTGCCTTGCTTTGCCTTGCATTGCCTGGAATTCCATTGCCTGAAATTTCCTAGCCTGAAATTGCCTGGTCTTGGCTTGCCTTGCCTTGCCTTGCCTTGCCTGGAATCATCTTTACTGGAATTGCCCTGCCTTGCCTTTCCTGGAATTGCCTTGCATGGAATTATGTTGCCTTGCCTTGCTTGGCTGGAATTTTCTTGCCTCCCCTGGAATTTTTTGCCTTGCCTTACCTTGCATTGACTGGAATTGCCTTGTCTGGAATAGCCTTGCTTTGCTTTGCCTAGAATTTCCTTCCTTGGAATTGCCTTTCCCGGAATTGCCTTGCTTGCCTTCCCTTGCCTTGCCTGGAATTGCCTTGCGTTGCCATGCCTTGCCTTGCATTGCTTGGAATTGCATTGCCTGGAATTTCCTAGCCTGAAATTGCCTTGCCTTGCCTGGAATCATCTTTACTGGAATTGCCCTGCCTTGCCTTGCCTGGAATTGCCTTGCCTGGAATTACGTTGCCTTGCCTTGCTTGACTGGAATTTTCTTGCCTGGAATTGCCTTGCTTTGCCTTGCCTTTTCTTGCCTTGCCTGGCATTGCTAGGCCTTGCCTTGCCTGGAATTTCCTTGCCTGGAATTACGTTGCCTTGCCTTGCTTGACTGGAATTTTCTTGCCTGGAATTGCCTTGCTTTGCCTTGCCTTTTCTTGCCTTGCCTGGCATTGCTAGGCCTTGCCTTGCCTTGCCTTGCATAGAATTGCCTTGAGTTGCCTTTCCTTGAATTGCCTTGCTTTGCCTTCCCTTGCCTGGAATTGTCTTGTCTTGCTTTGCCTGGAGTTGTCTTGCTTGGAATTGCATTGCAATGCCTTGCCTTGCCCTTACCCTTGCCCTTGCCCTTGCCCTTGCCCTTGCCCTTGCCTTTGCCTTTGCCTTTGCCTTTGCCCTTGCCTTGCCTTCCTGGAATTTCCTTGCCTGGAATTTTTTGACTTGCCTTACTTTGCATTGCCTACTATTGCCTTGCCTGGAATAGCCTTGCCTTGCCTAGAATTGCCTTGCCCTCCATTGCCTTGCCTTGCCTGGAATTGCCTTGCCTAGAATTTCCTTGCCTGGCCTTGCCTGGAGTTACCTTCCCTGGAATTACCTTGCCTTGCCTTACCTGCAATTGCCTTGCCTCGAATTTGCCTTGCCTTGCCTTGCCCTGCCCTGCCCTGCCCTGCCCTGCCCTGCCCTGCCCTGCCTTTCCTTTCCTTGCCTTGCCTTGCCTGGCATTGCCTTCTCTTGCCTTGCCTTGACTTGTCCAGGATTGCCTTGCCTGGAATTGTTTTGTCTTGCCTTGCCTTGCCTGGAATTGCCTGGAGTGAAGGAAAATGGCTCCAGTGTCAGACTCCCCAACATGCTGCATGCTCAGCAGGATCTGCCCACAGACATCCAGGGAACACTCACCTTCCCTACCTTGGGAGAGGTTACCGGACAGAACTGCACTGGGTGTTGGTGTCATCCAGGACCCCACACACTTTCCTGAGTGTGATCCTGCTTCCCTCCTCTGGGCAGCTGCATCCTTTTCTCCTGCAGTATTTTCTGAAAACTTGGCTCTGGGTTTCATCTCCCTTCTCCCCTCTCCTTGCCCCAACCTCCTTTTTCCGAAAAAGTGAGGGAATTGTTTACAGGTTAATTTGTTGAAAATAAGTGGCAGCCCCACGTTTCTGTTTTCTTTCAGCCTGCTGGTAATGCAGGGTTACAAAGGATGCCTGGGCTCCCACACAGGTGCTGGCAGAGGGGGCAGCAGGTGGTGCTGTGCCTCTGCCTGCTTGAGGAAGGAGGCCATCCCCATGCCCCTCGTCCCTAGGCCGGGCTTCTTCCTGACCTTCTAAATATCCTGTAGTCCAGAGATCTCAGAACCCACTCCTGAGAGAGCAGAGCCAGGCACTTAGAGAAAGACAAAATGGTGCCATTCTAGGATCTTATTAGGTATCTAAATCTGTTAGAAAGAAAATTAGGAACTATGTATAAAACTTAAAATATTCAAGTATTAAAAGGTTATTTGAATCAAAGTTTTAAAACATGCCATCAGCAAGCTTCTACCACTAACTGGGACTTTTACAAAAGTTGAGCATGTTCCCTGAGTTGAGAGAAAATTGAAGCCACCTGTGCTGGGGCCACTTGAGGCAGGGAGAGTGTGGGCAGGAGAAGCCAGAGAAGTCCCAGCCTGTGGAAGCCAAACAGGAGAGCATGAGCCAGGAGGGCGGTCAGGATCGGGGATGAGGTTGCTCTCCCTAGAGGAGGAATCCTAAAGCGCACAGCCTGGGACTCCCTCCCCTGGGGTCCAGTCCCCCAACATTTCACAGGCCTCCTGGAGCTGCCTTCCAATAAGGACAAACACAGCAAGAAAAGATCCATTTCTGCACAAGAGTCCTTCTGAAAAGAAGGAAAAAAGGCTGTGAATGGAGTCAAAACATTACCCAGTGCTGACTTAGCCTCTCAATTCTTTTCTAAATGGAGTGTGGTTTCCTAGTCCGGGAATGGAAGAGGCCCCTCCCACACAGGGACAGGGCCATGACCCCAGTACTTCTGCTTTGTCTCACTGTCCCTTGGCAGATGGCCTGATGCTTGGCGCTGGCCCAAGGACACCTCAGGAAGGTTTAGTTCCCACTCTACAGATGGTCCAATTATCCAGAGGTTTTAGGGATGTCTATCTGCCTTCTGGAGATGGACAGGGGCCTTAAGACTTCGGTTGAGAACAGAATGCTCTGTCTCTTACTGTCTGGGCAGGGATGGCCTCCAGCTGCAGGAAGTACAGCAGCACCTTGACCTGCCAGAAAGAGTGGGAAAGAGGAGAGAGGCTCAGAGGGTGCTCACAGCTGGTGATCTTTAGCCCCCAAGTCCAGCTCAGGTGCTGGGTCCTCTGCTGCTGCCATGAAACCTTTACAGTGAGACGGGAGGTGGGGGTGTGGATGCAGACAAGGCATGACTTGGGGGGTTATTTTAAAGGTGCACAGGGCCTTGCTCTGTCACCCAGGCTGGAGTACAGTGGCTCCATCATGGACCAATGCAGCCTCTAACTGCTAGGCTCAAGCCATCCTCCCGCGTCAGCCTCCCCAGTAGCTAGGACTACAGGTGTGTGCCACAATGCCTAATTTTTCCTTTTCTCTTTTCTAGAGATGGGGTTTGCTGCATTGTCCAGACTGGTCTCAAACACCTGGGTTCAGTTATCCTGCCGCGGTCTCTCAAAGTGCTGGGATTACAGGCATGAGCCTCCACACCCAAACACTTGGGGCGGTTTTAAGCCCCCAGGAAGGTGCACCAGCAGGACCAAGAGGTGGCCTGGGCCTCCCCAACACTCTCATCCATGCAGACCTAGGCAAGTTTTTCTCTCTGAATCTCAGGCACCACCACAGACAATGCAAGTAGGAAGCTGGGCAGGGCAGGACTGGGGGTGTAGCAGGCAGAGGCCACCTCTGTCAAGTCAGGGTGGCATGGGCTGGCTAGAGCCTGTCTTCCCACATGTAGGTCATGACCTCCAAGGACCAGCTGTTGGTCATGGTGATGGGCCGCTGGGATTGGCAGAAAGCTTGCTCTCCTTCTCTGAGGCTGGAGCAGTGTGGGGCCAAAGACCATGGTGAGGTTGTGCAGGGACTTTTATTGACTGCCTTTTTCTTACCAACCTATGCAGGACTGAAGCAGAGGGTGCTGTTTCTATGCCACCACCAGGAAAGAGGCAGAGGGGCTGGACCATGCTGGAGTCCTCTGGGAGGGAGCGACCTCGACCCTGGCTGTGCTGCAAGCTGATTCCAGCCCCGGTACTTGTGGGTCTCAGCGGCCCAGGATGAGGGGTTAGCTCTGGGCTGGTGGGGAGGTCTCCTCCACAGTTGGGGAGTGAGGGAGTTGGGGGATTCAAGTGCACTGCTGGCCATGGCCAAAGCTCTGAGCTCTTTGTGAAGCCACAGTGCAGAGGGGAGAGCAGGGCAAAGAGGAGAGGCTGGGGTGGGGGTGGCAGTGGTGCTGGTCCCCAGCGGCAGTGAGGGACTGTAGATGGGTTGGGGGAAGAGGTCCTCGGTCTGATGTGCTGGGGGTCTGATGTGAGCAGAGGGGCACCCTGGGGCCTGGGTTTTTGTAGCCCTCCCTCGGCAGCCATGGGAGAGCTGGGCTACCTTTTCAGGTGGTCCAGAAGGAAAAGGAAGGTGAGCAGGTTGGCCTCCAGCCAGGACAAGGGCAGGTTAAGCATGGAGTTCTCCTTTGGAGTGGGTTCTGAAATTACTGCAGAAGGCAGTGGATTACTTCTCATGGTCACAACGAGCTGGAGACCTCTCCCGAGTTGGTGACACGGAGCACCCGGGACACCTGTTCCTGAACAGCCCAGGCTCGTCATCATCCTCACTCCCACAGTACTAGACCCCAATGAGGACCCTGTTAAGGGTGCCAGTGTGGGGTATGAGCCACCTGAATCCCTTTTCTCTGCCCCACAGGAGTCAGCATTACCTGGAGAACAGCAGCAGGAGGTGGCATGAGAGCAGTGGCTCATGGGCAGAGCTGCCCGTGGGAAACTGCAGCTGCCACCCCCTCCTGAGGGCAGCCCAGAGTAGTGGAGGCTCAGCATAAAATGAAAAAGGGGAGTAAAAGACACAAGGAGGTGGGAGGTGGGTGGCCCCAGCCCCACAAACTAAGCAGAGATCCTCTCTTCACCCCAGACTCCGCAGGGGCACCTCGGGTGGTAGACCAGGTCCTCTGTGCATGGGCCCAGGAGGCAGGCTTGCCCTAAGGATCATGCAGAGGATACAGGGCCACACACGCCAGTGCCCTGCTTAGACATCAGCTTCCAGGTTGACACGGGGTCAGGCCAGGTTTGATCCTGTGCTTGACTGGGCCAGGACCCGTGGCTAGAGCACCTGGGGACCCTCGTTCAGCCCTGGTCTGCTGGAAGGGTGAAAGCAGACTTCAGGACCCCACAGCACAACAGTGCTGAGCATTTTACTCTCTTGGTTTCCTTGAGGAATAGGACAAGGAGTCCTCTGGGGACAGATGAGGACTTACACAATGGCCTCGGTTGTGGCCCCTGCTTTCTGAACTTGATTAAAACACTGACCATGGCAGAAAGGACACAGCTTGGGTTCCCACACCTCACTTTCCACAGCCCCTAATGGCAGCAGTGCACATGGAGGAGACACCTTCTATGATGCCAAGGCCTCCAGTGCTCACCGATGCCCTCATCAAAGTTGGGTAGAACTTGTCAGTGAAGAAGGGCTCAGGCAGCTCATGGAAGCAGAGCTTCAGCCTGTCTGCGATGGCATGTACGTCCATCTCACTCATCATCATCGACACGTCCCTGTTATCTGGAAAAAACATAGAAATGCTGTGGCCTCCTTGAAGATACCAAGTGGCTCTCCTGTCATCCCTGCCTTGGCTAAAGCACTGTCCCTGCCACGCTGGCCACTGTGCGGGTCCCTCCCTGGCTTTGAGCAGCTCATCTTCCTCCTCCTAAGAGCTGTGCATGGTTCTGTGTCTGTGTAGAGATGATGGAGGGGTGTGTGCATCCCCATATTTCTCCCCTGCTTGGCCCAATGTGGTGTCCAGGAGGGGGCCAGTGCAGCAGGACTCAGAGCCTGCCTGGGAATTGGTTGGCTCTGCCCTGTTCATAGCAACCACACCGTACCAGTCTTCTGACAGCAGGAAGGCTGTGGGAGAATCCGATGGGTTTCAGTGTTTGAACCAGGGTCTTCCTTTGGATCCAGTTGGCCACTGGAGCTGACCTCCAGCCTCTGGAAGCTTTTCTGGCACCTCCTTAGGCAATTCTATTTCTTTCTCACTTTTAAAAGCTGTAATGGGTTGAATATCCTCATTTACTTCGTGTTCTTCAAAGACCATTTCTGGCTCAGTTATATACTTAGCAGTAGTAGAAGATGCCATTTTTTTCCCTTGTGAGAATCAACATGTGTTCGAACTTCATTCCTTTTGTTTGGAAATATCTCGATGTATTGATTGCCAATTTCTTTCCTGTGTTTCAACAGGGCTTGGTTGGCCATTTCTGGTTCTTCAAATTGCACATAGGCTTCCCCTGTTTTTTGTCTCCCTCTTTAGTCCATCACAAAAGTAATGTCAACTATATTCAGTCCTGCAAAGAAGTCTATGATGTCTTTCTTGTTGCAACTATAAGGAAGTGCTCTCAAACGAACCACACCATCATTTACCATAGGTGAAGATTTGACCTGCAGGCTCTTCATTAAGGCTTCCACATCTTCATTGTTTATCTCAGTTCAGTGAATCCCAGAGTAAAAAAGAAGAAAATCATTCCATCATAGTCGCAATGTTGAAAAACAACCATGGAGAAAAAAATATTGAAAGTTGCCAGCATAATAAACAACACATCACATAAAGGGGAATACTAATTAGAAACCACTGACTTCTCATCAGCACCTATAGAGGCAACAACTCTACAGTGGGACAACATCATTAAAGTGTTGAAAGAAAATAAAACCTCTGAACCAAAATTCCACATCAAGTGAAAATATCCTCAAAAGTGAAAGTAAAATCAAGACATTTGCAGATAAAAGGAAACCAGAATTTATAATCAGAAGAATTGCACTATAATAAATGCTAAAGGAAATTCTTCAGGCTGATGGGAATTGATAGAAAACAGAAAATCAGATCTTAAGGATGGGATGAACAGGGTCTGAAATAATTATCCAGGTGAATATTTTAAAATATTTTTCTCTTTATTTCCTTAAAATACATATAGATATAATACACATGGCAACTATGATGCAAATAGAAACAGGTGGGGGGTGAAGGGACGTACATGGGTGCAAGGCTTTTGCAATTATACATTTTGCATTTTGCAGATTTTAACTTCTTTCTCTCAACACGTCTAGAACAGTTAGACCAAAACCAAAAACCAGTATAGATTATCTCAACCATCTTGACCTGTACCCTAAATCCTAGATAATACATTTGTTTTCAAGTATGCTTGTCACTTTCACCAAGATAGCCATGTGCTTGACCATAAACCAACTTCCAATAAATTTAAAAGAATTGCAGTCGTACAAAGTATGTACTTGGCCCACAATGAAATTAAATGAAAAGCCAATAACAATAAGATATCTATGAAAATCTCAAAATATTTGGAAATGAGACATGTATTTCTAAAAATCCATGGAACAAAGAAGAACTCACAAGGTAAAATGACAAATGCAAAAATTAGTTATTTGAAATAAATCTACAATATAGACAAACCTCTAATCAGCAAGAAAAAGGAGAAAACATAAATACAAAGGGGTTATCACTGCTAGAATGCCTACAGACATTAAAATCATAATAATATTATAGACAAGATATTTCCTGAAAATTCAAAAATGAAGATAAAGTTAACCTTGAAAAATATAACCAAAACTGACATAAAATGAAACAGAAAGTATAAGTTACCTTGTATCTATTAAAGAAAGTTAATTTGTTTTCAAAACCCTTTTTACAAAAGAAGCTCCAGGCCCAGATGGTTAACTGGTGAATTTTATCAAATATTTCAAGATGAAATTATAGGCTGGGTATATATGGTGGCTTACACTTCTAACACCAGCGCTTTGGGAGGCTGAGGCAGAGGGATTGCTTGAACTCAGGTGTTCAAGACCAGCCTGGGCAACATAGCAAGACTCCATCTCTACAAAAAATAAAATAATTAGCCAGGCATGGTGGCATGCACCTGTGGTCTCAGTTACTCAGGAGACTGGGGTGGAAGAATTACTTGAATCCAGGAGGTTGAGGCTGCAGTTAGCCAAGATCATGCCACTGCATTTCAGCCTTGGCAACAGAGTGAGACCCTGTCTCAAGAAAATAAATAAATAAATAAGAAATAATAATCTTACACAAACTCTTTCAGAAAATGGGGGAGGAATTGGGGTAAAGGCCAGAAGTCAAGCAATGTAGACAGCCTCTAGAAGCTAGAAAAGATAAATAAATAGATTCTCAACCTGAAGCTTCTAGAAGAAGGCTGCCAACACCATGGTTTTAGAATTCTGACCTCCAGAAATGCAAGAGAATAAATTCATGTTGTTTTAAGTCACTTGGGGAAAAAAAAAGTAGGCCAGATTCACTGGCTGTCACCTGTAATCCCAGCACTTTGGGAGGCTGAGGCAGGCAGATTATTTGAATCCAGGAGTTTGAGACCAGCCTGGGCAACATGGCAAAACCTGTCTCTACTAAAAATACAAAAATTAGCCAGGAGTGGTGGCACATGTATGTCGTCCCAGCTACTTGGGAAGCTAAGGTGGGAGGATCGCTTAATCCAGGGAGGTTGAGGCTGCAACGAGCCAAGATCATACCACTGCACTCCGACCTGGGCAACAGAGCAAGACCTTGTCTCTAAAACAAACAAAAGATAAAAAAAAAAAAAAAAAGAAAGAAAAACTAAAGAAAATAAGGAAGAAGGTAACACTTCTCAACTTGTTTTATGAGCCCAGCTCAACTCAAATCTCAACAAAGAGTACAATGAAAGCAAATGAGTATATAAGCAAATAAAAGTCAGTAATGCCTGAAACAGAAGCTACCCTCATGGCCAAGTTAAATTCATACAATAAATAAAAGGCCATTTTAACAATTAAAACTCAATGTAATTCAATTAATTCCAGTTGAAGAGCTTTTCCCAATAGGTGCAGAAAAATGTATTTGACATAGTTCAAGATCCATTCACAACACAAACTTTCAAAAAAACAGGAAAAGAGAACTTCCTCAAACTGATCAAGGGCATGGTTATAGAAATGAGTCAAAGACAATCTCTGTGTTGGTATCTAGGTTGCTGATTTCTTCTGTATGAGACCTGTTAGCTCAAAGTCTGTCAGCACCAAACATAAATTTTTGCACATTCAACTACTTTTAAAATGCCCAACCAAGCATATGTACAGCCATTTATGTCCTGTGTGCTTTGCATACCCCATGAAATTTCACCCAGCAGCTGTTACCCAATGTTCAGATAGGGCCTTGATGTTGTAAGGCCTCAAGCCTCTGCTGCCCTTCAGGAGTCTCTAACAAAGACTCCCCACTATGCTGCTGAGCAAAATCACCAAGGCACCTCTTTCTGATCCCCTCTCTCTTGTCCTCCTCCTGTGGGTGGCCCCTTACCACAAGCCTCTGGGAGGTCTCATGCTACAAGGCACCTCACCTCTCATTCAACCCTGTCCAAGTGCCACCCAATGAAGTTTTATATATGTTACTGCCACGTATGGTGATAATGTTTTTCTTGATCAGTCCACAAATCCTTTGAACCCAATATAAATATCTACCCAAAAAATCTACAGGTATCATCATACTTAATAGTGTATCAATGAATGCCTTTTTGCTATAATTGGGAACAAGGCAAGGATGCCCACTGTGACTACTTCTATTAAACTTAGAAAGGTCCTGGCTAGTGCAATAAGGCAAGAAAAAGAAAAGGCATAAAGATCAGGAAAAAAAGTAAAAATATTTCTATTTGCTGGGTCATAATTATTCATATAGAAACTCCTAAGGCATATTCACTACTATTATTAGAATTTATAAGTGGCTTCAGCAAAGTCACAGGATACAAAGTCAATATAAAAAACTCAATTTTATTTGTATATACAAGTAGCAAGCCATTGAAAATAAAATCTTAAAATTTTTCATTTAAAAAAGTGTCAAAAACCACAAAGTATTTAGTAATAAATTTAGCCAAAGAAGTAACAACCTCTACCTTGAAAACTATAAAACATTTCTCAGAGAAATTGAAGAAGATCAAAATAAGTAGATTAAATCATGTTCACAGATTGGGGGAAAAGCACCATTATTAAGATGTCAATTCTCCCCTAAATCTCTATAGATTCAATGATATTCCACACATAGTTCCAGCAGGTTTGTTGACAGAAACTAAGAATCTTCTTCTAAAATATATGTAGAAACATAAAGGAACTAAAATTTCCAAAGCATTCTTAATAAAACATCACGAAGTTGGGAGGGTTTAACCTAGCTCATCTCAAGGCCTACTTTAAAACTACATTAAACAATAAGGTGTGGTTTTGGTGAAAGGATGCCATATAGCTCAACTGAATGAAAAATAGTTCAAAAACGGGCCCACACATATGTGGCCAATTGATTTTCAACAAAATTCCCAAGGAATTTGATGGGGGAAAGAATGTCTTTTCAATAAATGATAACTAGAAAAACTGGATATTCATATGGGAAAAAATGACCATAAACAATAAATCACACCATAAATAAAAATTTACTGGAAATAGATTAAATCATACACCTAAATGTAAAAGCTGAAACTACAAAATATTTTTTTTTATTGGATTTTAGGTTTTGGGGTACAAGAGCAGAGCATGCAAGACAGTTGCGTAGGTACACACATGGCAGTGTGCTTGCTTTTCTTCTCCCCTTCACCCACATTTGGCATTTCTTCCCAGGCTATCCCTCCCCACCTCCCCCTCCCACTGGCCCTCCCCTTTTCCCCCCAATAGACCCCACTGTTTAGTACTCCCCTTTCTGTGTCCATGTGTTCTCATTTTTCATCACCCACCTATGAGTGAGAATATGCGGTGTTTCATTTTCTGTTCTTGTGTCAGTTTGCTGAGGATGATGTTCTCCAGATTCATCCATGTCCCTACAAATGACACGAACTCATCATTTCTGATTGCTGCATAATATTCCATGGTGTATATGTGCCACATTTTTCCAATCCAGTCTATTATCAATGGGCATTTGGGTTGATTCCAGTTCTTTGCTATTGTAAACAGTGCTGCAATGAACATTCGTGTACATGTGTCCTTATAGTAGAACGATTTATAGTCTTTTGGATATATACCCAGTAATGGGATTGCTGGGTCAAATGGAATTTCTATTTCTAAGGCCTTGAGGAATCGCCACACTGTCTTCCACAATGGTTGAACTAATTTACACTCCCACCAACAGTGTAAAAGTGTTCCTTTTTCTCCACATCCTCTCCAGCATCTGTTGTCTCCAGATTTTTTGATGATCGCCATTCTAACTGGCGTGAGATGGTATCTCAATGTGGTTTTGATTTGCATCTCTCTGATGACCAGTGACGATGAGCATTTTTTCATATGATTGTTGGCCTCATATATGTCTTCTTTCGTAAAGTGTCTGTTCATATCCTTTGCCCACTTTTGAATGGGCTTGTTTGTTTTTTTCCTGTAAATCTGTTTGAGTTCTTTGTAAATTCTGGATATCAGCCCTTTGTCAGATGGGTAGACTGCGAAAATTTTTTCCCATTCTGTTGGTTGCCGATCCACTCTAGTGACTGTTTCTTTTGCCGTGCAGAAGCTGTGCAGTTTCATTAGGTCCCATTTGTCTATTTTGGCTTTTGTTGCCAATGCTTTTGGTGTTTTGTTCATAAAGTCCTTGCCTACTCCTATGTCCTGGGTAGTTTTGCCTAGATTTCCTTCTAGGGTTTTTATGGTGCCAGGTCTTATGTTTAAGTCTTTAATCCATCTGGAGTTAATTTTAGTGTAAGGTGTCAGGAAGGGGTCCAGTTTCTGCTTTCTGCACATGGCTAGCCAGTTTTCCCAACACCATTTGTTAAACATGGAATCCTTTCCCCATTGCTTGTTTTTGTCAGGTTTATCAAAGATTGTATAGTTGTATGTATATTGTGTTGCCTCCAGTGCCTCTGTTTTGTTCCATTGGTCTATATCTCTGTTTTGGTACCAGTACCATGCTGTTTTGATTACTGTAGCCTTGTAGTATAGTTTCAAATCCGATAGTGTGATGCCCCCCGCTGTGTTCTTTTTGCTTAGAATTGACTTGGCTATGTGGGTTCTCTTTTGGTTCCATATGAAGTTCATGGTGGTTTTTTCCAGTTCTGTGAAGAAAGTCAGTGGTAGCTTGATGGGGATATCGTTGATTCTGTAAATTACTTTGGGCAGTATAGCCATTTTCACGATATTAATTCTTCCTAACCATGAACATGGAATGTTTCTCCATCTGTTTGTGTCCTCTCTGATTTCGTTGAGCAGTGATTTGTAGTTCTCCTTGAAGAGGTCTCTTACGTTCCTTGTGAGTTGTATTCCAAGGTATTTTATTCTTTTTGTAGCAATTGCGAATGGCAGTTCGCTCTTGATTTGGCTTTCTTTAAGTCTGTTGTTGGTGTAGACGAATGCTTGTGATTTTTGCACATTGATTTTATATCCTGAGACTTTGCTGAAGTTGCTTATCAGTTTCAGGAGTTTTTGGGCTGAGGCGATGGGGTCTTCTAGGTATACTATCATGTCGTCTGCAAATAGAGACAATTTGGCTTCCTCCTTTCCTATTTGAATACCCTTTATTTCTTTTTCTTGCCTGATTGCTCTGGCTAGAACTTCCAGTACTATATTGAATAGGAGTGGTGAGAGAGGGCATCCTTGTCTAGTGCCAGATTTTAAAGGGAATGCTTCCAGTTTTTGCCCATTCAGTATGATATTGGCTGTTGGTTTGTCATAAATAGCTTTTATTACTTTGAGATACGTTCCATCAATACCGAGTTTATTGAGGGTTTTTAGCATAAAGGGCTGTTGAATTTTGTCAAATGCCTTCTCTGCGTCAATTGAGATAATCATGTGGTTTTTGTTTTTGGTTCTGTTTATGTGGTGAATTATGTTGACAGACTTGCGTATGTTGAACCAGCCTTGCATCCCTGGGATGAATCCTACTTGATCATGATGAATAAGTTTTTTGATTTGCTGTTGCAATCGGCTTGCCAATATTTTATTGAAGATTTTTGCATCTATGTTCATCATGGAAATTGGCCTGAAGTTTTCTTTTCTCATTGGGTCTCTGCCGGGTTTTGGTATCAGGATGATGTTGGTCTCCTAAAATGATTTGGGAAGGATTCCCTCCTTTTGGATTATTTGAAATAGTTTTAGAAGAAATGGTACCAGCTCCTCCTTGTGTGTCTGGTAGAATTCGGCTGTGAACCCGTCTGGACCTGGGCTTTTTTTGTGTGGTAGGCTCTTAATTGCTGCCTCAACTTCAGACCTTGTTATTGGTCTATTCATAGTTTCAGCTTCCTCCTGGTTTAGGCTTGGGAGGACACAGGAGTCCAGGAATTTATCCATTTCTTCCAGGTTTACTAGTTTATGTGCATAGAGTTGTTTGTAATATTCTCTGATGATGGTTTGAATTTCTGTGGAATCTGTGGTGATTACCCCTTTATCATTTTTTATTGCATCTATTTGGTTGTTCTCTCTTTTCTTTTTAATCAATCTGGCTAGTGGTCTGTCTATTTTGTTGATCTTTTCAAAAAACCAGCTCTTGGATTTATTGATTTTTTGAAGGGTTTTTCGTGTCTCAATCTCCTTCAGTTCAGCTCTGATCTTAGTTATTTCTTGTCTTCTGCTGGGTTTTGAGTTTTTTTGATCTTGCTCCTCTAGCTCTTTCAATTTTGACGATAGGGTGTCAATTTTGGATCTCTCCATTCTCCTCATATGGGCACTTATTGCTATATACTTTCCTCTAGAGACTGCTTTAAATGTGTCCCAGAGGTTCTGGCACGTTGTGTCTTCATTCTCATTGGTTTCGAAGAACTTCTTTATTTCTGTCTTCATTTCGTTGTTTACCCAGTCAACATTCAAGAGCCAGTTGTTCAGTTTCCATGAAGCTGTGCGGTTCTGGGTTGGTTTCTGTGTTCTGAGTTCTAACTTGATTGCACTATGGTCTGAGAGGCTGTTTGTTATGATTTCAGTTGTTTTGCATTTGTTGAGCGGTGCTTTACTACCAATTATGTGGTCAATTTTAGAGTAGGTGTGATGTGGTGCTGAGAAGAATGTGTATTCTGTGGATTTGGGGTGGAGAGTTCTGTAAATGTCTATCAGGTTTGCTTGCTCCAGGTCTGAGTTCAAGCCCTGGATATCCTTGTTGATTTTCTGTCTGGTTGATCTGTCTAGTATTGACAGTGGAGTGTTAAACTCTCCCACTATTATTGTGTGGGAGTCTAAGTCCTTTTGTAAGTCATTAAGAACTTGCCTTATGTATCTGGGTGCTCCTGCATTGAGTCCATATATGTTTAGGATCGTTAGCTCTTCTTGTTGTATCAATCCTTTTACCATTATGTAATGGCCTTCTTTGTCTCTTTTGATCTTTGTTGCTTTAAAGTCTATTTTATCAGAGATGAGAATTGCAACTCCTGCTTTTTTTTGCTTTTCATTAGCTTGGTAAATCTTCCTCCATCCCTTTATTTTGAGCCTTTGTGTATCCCTGCATGTGAGATGGGTTTCCTGGGTACAGCACACTGATGGGTTTTGGATTTTTATCCAATTTGCCAGTCTGTGTCTTTTGATTGGTGCATTTAGTCCATTTACATTTAGGGTTAATATTGTTATGTGTGAATTTGATACTGCCATTTTGATGCTAAGTGGCTGTTTTGCCTGTTAGTTGTTGCAGATTCTTCATTATGTTGAAGCTCTTTAGCATTCAGTGTGATTTTGGAATGGCTGGTACTGGTTGATCCTTTCTATGTGTAGTGCCTCTTTTAGGAGCTCTTGTAAAGCAGGCCTGGTGGTGACAAAATCTCTGAGTACTTGCTTGTTCACAAAGGATTTTATTTTTCCTTCACTTCTGAAGCTCAGTTTGGCTGGATATGTAATTCTGGGTTGAAAGTTCTTTTCTTTAAGGATGTTGAATATTGGCCCCCACTCTCTTCTGGCTTGTAGCAGGCCGAGAGATCTGCTGTGAGTCTGATGGGCTTCCCTTTGTGGGTGACCTGACCTTTCTCTCTGGCTGCCCTTAGTATTCTCTCCTTTATTTCAACCCTGTTGAATCTGACGATTATGTGCCTTGGGGTTGCTCTTTTTGCGGAATATCTTTGTGGTGTTCTCTGTATTTCCTGCAATTGAGTGTTGGCTTGTCTTGCTCGGTGGGGGAAATTTTCCTGGATGATGTCCTGAAGAGTGTTTTCCAGCTTGGATTCATTCTCTTCATCCCCTTCTGGTACACCTATCAAACGTAGGTTAGGTCTTTTCACATAGTCCCACATCTCTTGGAGACTTTGTTCATTCCATTTTGTGCTATTTTTCTCTGATCTTGGTTTCTCGTTTAATTTCATTGAGTTGGTCTTCGACTTTAGATATTCTTCTGCTTGGTCAATTCGGCTATTGAAACTTGCGTTTGCTTCGCGAAGTTCTCGTATTGTGTTTTTCAGCTCCTTTAATTCATTCATATTCCTCTCTAAGTTATCCATTCTTGTTATCATTTCCTCGAATCTTTTTTCAAATCTTTTTTCAAGGTTCTTAGTTTCTTTGCATTGATTTAATACATGATCTTTTAGCTCACAAAAGTTTCTCATTATCCATCTTCTGAAGTCTAATTCCATCATTTCGTCACAGTCATTCTCCGTCCAGCTTTGTTCTCTTGCTGGTGAGGAGTTTTGGTCCTTTCTAGGAGGCGAGGTGTTCTGGTTTCGGGTGTTTTCCTCCTTTTTTCGCTGGTTTCTTCCCATCTTTGTGGATTTTTCCGCTGGTCGTCTGCATAGTTGCTGACTTTTCGATAGGGTCTCTGAGTGGACACCCAGAATGTTGATGATGAAGTATTTCTGTTGCTTGGTTTTCCTTCTACCAGTCTAGCCCCTTCGCTGTACGACTGCTGAGGTCCCCTCCAGACCCTGCTTGTCTGGGGTGCACCTCTAGCAGCTGTGGCACAGCGAGGGATGCTACCAGTTTCTTTTTCTGCTATCTTTGTCCCAGGATGATGCTGGCCTAATGTCAGTCTTTTGGATATAGAGGGGTCAGGGAGCTGCTTGAGGAGACAGTTTGTACTTTATAGGGGTTTAATTGCTGAGCTGTGCGCTCTGTTGTTCCTTCAGGGCTGTTAGGCTGCTATGTTTGATTCTGCTGCAACAGAGCTCATTAAAAAACCCTTTTTTTTTTTCTCAAATGCTGTGTGTTGAGAGGTTTGAGCTTCATTTTTGGATGTTCGATGAGGTGTCCTGCCCAGCTAGAAGGCAGACTAGCCACTGTTTGGCTGCCGAGCCTCCGCCCTGCTGTTGTGTGATTCGCCCTGTTCCTGCAGGCTCTGCTGTGGTCTCCGCCACGCCCTGCGGCGGAGTCTCTTCGTTGTAGCGTGTTGCCTTGGCAACGGCAGGCTGCGTCAGCAGTGGGCGTGTATCTCAGTAGGGACGGGTTGCCTCGGCAATGGCTGGCTGCTCAGCAGTGGGCGTGTATCTCAGTTGGGGCCGGTTGCCTCGGTAGTGGTGGACACCCCTCCCCAACAGAGCGTCTCGGACCGTCTGCTCGGGATAGTTTGAAATCGCGGTTTTGTTCGTCCCACTGGGTATCCCAAACGATCTGTCCCTGCAATCCCCTGGGCTGGGCTACTGTCCAAGTCTCGTTCAGTCTCAAGTCCAGCCCTCTCAAGTCTCAGGTTGCCGGTTCAACAAGGCACCCAGACAAGCGCGCCCTGTGGGGATTGCTGGGTAGGGCCGGCCGCCGCCGCCCCGGCTGCCGGCTTCGCCAGGCAGACCTACTGCCTGGCGTCCCGTGTCTTTTTATACTTGGGAGTTTCCCTGTTCTGTGGGCAACAAAGATCAGTCTGGAAATTCAGCTCTGACTCACCGTTTGCAGATTCAACGTGAGCTCCAATCCTGGGTTGTTCTCACAGCGCCATCTTGAGTCCTCCCCACTACAAAATATTTAAAACTTAGGACGAAATCTTTGTGACTGTGGAGGTAGGCTAATGTTTCTTTGTCATGTTACAAAAATCACTAAACATAAATGAAAAAATTGATGTTTGTCTCCAGTAAAGTTCAAAACCTCTACTCAAAAATAAAGACACTAACACAGAAATAAGTAAACCACAGACAGGGAGAAAATATTTGTAATACATATTATTTGATAAGAGACTGCTTTCTATGATATAAAATAACTCTTGCAACTTAGTAGTAAAAAAAGCAAACAACCAATTTATTTTTTTAATGGGCAAGATTTTAAAAGAGGACCTATGACTGGCCATGACTAGCCATAAGTACATGAAGAGTGACTCTTCATCAATAGTCATCAGGGACATTATGGTACTCACCAGGAAAAACGTTATGTGTCAATTTATCTAGGCTGCAGCCGTTATTCAAGAAAACACTAATCTAGGTATTGTGAAGATATCTCGTAGATGGGATTGAGGTCCATGGTCAGTTGACTATGAATAAGGGAAGTTATTCTAGATAATCTGGGTGGGCCTGGCTAAATCCATTGAAAGACCTTAAGAACAGAGCTGATGTGTTCCTGATGAAAAAGACATTCTGTCTGTGGGCAGCAGCTCCTGCCCATGCCCAAGAGTCTCAGTCTGCCCTTCCTGACTGCCCGCCCTACATATTTCACTCTGGCTGGGCTGGAGAGTATGAAGATGGGGAGTGAGAAAGATGTCAATGAAAGCCCTACAAGAAAGTCTTCGGAAAATCCTACAAAAAAGGCTGACTCCATCTGAATGATGCTGTTCTATGATCTCTGGATCTATAAAAACTAGGGCAGAAACATCGCATACCCTGCAACATCTGGGACTGCTGCTCTCACGTGGTCCTCTTGGCACATTAGGGTCACAGTCTTCCAAAGGAGGGACTGCATGGGGCTATTCAAGGTGCAGAGGATATTCTAATGCTAGATAACCAACGTCAGACATTTTCTTACACTCATTGACAGCCCCCAACCTCCAAAGGGGAGGTCATGTCTAACTAAGGGGCTATTTTCCCTTACTTTCCCAAGGGTTGGAATTTACCTGGAGGATGGTGGTCCTGAGACTTATAATCCCAGATTGCTCATGAAGTTAATTAAATAATTGTCCCTCCTCTCTTTACCTCATCTACTCTCTGTTAATATATTAATCCTACACCTCATGCCCATCAGAGAAACATCTTTTTTGTTGTTTTGCTGTGACAGAGATCCTGAAAAACACATCGGATTCCACCAACTCTCAATTCCCAAGGTACATCTGGTGCCTTTGCTCCCTGGGCATTTCCATATGGGTTGTCTTTATTCACATTTGTATTGTTCTAGACACACCTCTGCGGAGGTTTCTGCTCCTTCCCCATCAAAGCTTGGAAGCCCTGGCAAGGCAGTATTTCATCAGGAATCTGCATTGGGCAAGGCTTCTCTGAACCTTGCAAGAAATGTGTTACTATAAAAGCTTTGCTTTTGATGCAAAGGTTGGGATACCCCTTGCTCCTAGAGATGACCATTTCCACTTTTTTATAATTTAATTTTTAAAAATGTAACTTCTTGCAATTTTTAAGTGTTAATCTATATTAAGTATATTCACATCGTTGTACAATTTCACTTTTTTTGTTTTAAAAATAACTCTGCCGTCATGTGGATTTGCACATGGTCTGCTGGGGAATGTCATGAGATTTTAAATTTCTCTCTGGGACTTTTTGAAGGCACAATCTAATAGACCTATCCACATTATCCAAAGCCGCTGTGTGATTTTCTCTGCTGTCAGGATATATTTGAATATAAATAATTTACTTTCGGCCCAGAATCCAAAATTATATTCTATACATGTGAGTCTTCCCAGTAGTCCATCCTTACCTGTAGAACCAAAGAGAAACTGTGCAAGGAGACAATCACTCCCCACAGTAGAGGTCTGCAACTTTAACTTGCCTACATATGGCCCTGGTGACAATGCAGAATCCAGACTCCCATTCCTAGAGATCTGAATTTAGTGGGTCTGGAGTGGCACCTGTCATTCTGTATTTTTCACACACTCCTGAGCAGGATGGCAGCAAATCATCCTGGTGGAACCAGAACCTAAGCAGGTGATCAGAAAGGAGATGCCTGCCCACTATGCTTCTCCCCTCTCAGGCCTGAGCTGTGAGCATCCTCCAGCTGGGCCCAAGGAGAATTCAAGGACTTCCAAGATCTGGAGCTTGTTTTGCTTCTTCACTTACAGGCTTGTAGTCTGCACAGAAGATCCTCTGAACACCTTGGGTGAAGACCATGCCTACTTCATAGGGCTGTCCTGAGGATAAAACAGATAGAGCAGGATCTGGCACACAGTGAGAACTCAATGAACAGTAGGTGTTGCTTTCCCTATGACCATGGTCATTGCTGGTGCCATCACTAACACTCCTATCAAGAGACAGCAAGGAGAAAGCTCCTGAATGAGCCCTCCACCCTCTACCATGTGAGAAAGAAGACCCCACTGCAAGTAGGTAAGAACTGTGCAGAACAAATTAAAATCAGGAGTCTAGCAACAGCACCACACCCCTTTCACCTCATCTCCCTCACACTGGGAGTCTTTTCCAAGGTTCTCACCTCTGCAGGAGCAGCCCAGGCATTTCACCCAACAGGAAACCATCCTTAAATGAGGTTAGTGAACCCTTTTCCAAGACTATTTCCTCCCTACATGCTACTGTAATCTCCAAATCTCTTTTCCGTCATCCCAGACATGTTCAGCTTCCCAATCTGATGTAATCCCCTTCACCAAGTGGAGGAATTCACCAAGCCCTCTTCTAAAGTCAGAGTGCTATGAACTTTCCCCAGGACATCAATGACTGTGCTGAACCTTAGCCCCCTTCCCAGTGTTTCCAGCACAGTCCTACAGCAGCAAGTCAACCTGTATTCCAGTGGGAAATGGCTGTGTCTTGCATAACCTTAAAGCTTCCCTAGTCTCTGCACAAACAGTAGTCTTTCTCAGAATGTGATGAAGTGGGCATACTGTACATACAGCCAAGTGCTTAGTAGGTGCTTAATGGAATGAATGTGTTGTTAAGACCAAATAGTTTCTCTTCAAAGAGTTTCAATGTCTGGTTCTTTGTTCTATTCTAAAAAGTAATCTTACCCATTCATCTATCAGCCTTCCCTATCTCTGCTGTGACCAAACACACCCTAGCATTTCCTGTCACCTATGTACCAGTCCTTCCCGTCAAAAGCCCAACCTTGCCCCCTTGATGATGTCAACAGTATCCAATTGGAATCAGCCTAGATTGTGTGGTCCGACCCCAGCCCACAGTGGGAGGACACAGGAACAGGGTCTGCGTTAGGGGATAAAAATTCCTGCTCGCCTTTGTTCTTTGCGCTCTCCCTTGCCTCTGCCTTGCACACAGGAGATGCCCTTCTAAAGAAGTAAATTACCTTCCTGAGAAACTTTTGACTGAGTGTTTGTTTCCACTTTGTGGCACCAAGCACTTTTATCTGCAACAAGTGGACCTTCATTTAAGCAACCTTGCTTAAATTTTGGGCTTCAAAATTCTCCCACCAGAGTATGTGTACTTTAGAGAAATAATTCACCATAGCCCAGCAGTGGCCAGTCTTCCCAGTCAAAGCCTCTGAGGAAGAGGGAGGAGAGAGTAAGAGCTGCCTAGAGGCAGCAGGAACCCCCTACCCTGTTCATTCTGACTTGGTCTCGGGTAAACAGTCACATGTAGTATGCCTGGTCGTACATGTCCCATTACGCTAGCTGTTTTGCCTCTAATTGATGGTATTTTGCATTTTGGGCCCAATATTCTCTCATAAAAGTATATTGGTTTTACAATGAAAGGGGGGCAAAATGCTACAATCAGGAATAAAATGGGACACCCAATTCACAGAGTGTCTGGCTAGGGTCTGTTTGTCAATGTGCCCACCTGAAAAGAAGCAGTCTAATCAAGATCACAACAATTCACCCCTGATTTGCTGTTTGGGGGCAACCATGAGATAAGGCAGGAAATCTCAGCCTCATTCACAATGAAGAGATGAGTGTTAGTGACTTCTCAGTAGTTACCCCATCTGAAAGCTGTTCATCCCAGATAAGGTCAAGTGATCATACAGCCTTATTTCTCCCAGCCTGTTAACTTTTCCAGGCCAGAGTGTGTCTGACTCTGCAGACAGATTTAAATACACTGCAGACCTCACAGCCATATCACCAGCATTTTTAGGTGCTGAGAGTTCACACTCCTCTGCCTGGGTGCCTGCTGGGAGGATTCTGAGTTCCAGATGGGCTTGGAGGGCCCAGCTTCCTGATGTGACAGAGACTGCAGAGACACAGTTTAAATGTGCGGTTAAGAACCCATCTCTGACGCTGGCCTAGCTCTACTGATGGTGGGCACCTCAGCTGTGCTTCAGTTTCTCCTACGCTGTCATGAAAATTAAATGAGTTAACTTAAAAGGATTTTGCATACTGTGCAGTAGAGAGTAAGGGCTACGGATGGTCGACTGTCATTACCACCAGGGCTCATGTCTTCTAAGCACCTCTCTCTACATTAATAAGCAGGTTTTATCCCTGTAGGATTGTTAGAAGTAATGTTATGTGAAATGGGCAATGCCTTAGCTCTCCAAAAATCACAGAGCTGTCAGTCTGTTTGTTAGTTCTGCAAAATTCTGAACCTGCCTTTTAATAAACTGGAGGCATAATCCAAACCTACTGGGCTTGCCATTTCCTGTCACAATATCAAGGGAACCCAGGTGATCTGCTGGGCAGGAGCTTCAGCTAGACAGAGTGTTAGGACCTGATCGCAAAAGGTGGCCATTAGTGGACAGCAAATCAAACTCACCATTTAACCATGATCTGGTCAGTGCCCATGCTGTATAGAGGGCAGGTTTGAGGAATGGGGTCGGCTATGTGGGAGGAGACTTGCTACCTCCAGTGACCCCCTAAAGAACCTCCAAGTCCACCTCCTTTGACCCCTCTCTTCGTTCTTCTTTGACAACCGAAACAAGCATCAGTAACAACCATAAACCCCATGCAACACACAGAAAATGTGAGCTCACACCAGGTGGGGAAAACAGCAGAGATGCCCTCCTCCCCAGGTAAGGTGGGCGCTATGGCCGGGGGAGTGGGGGAGCAGAGTAGGTGAATCCAGTTTGAGAAACAGAGCCAGGCTTTGTCTCAAAAAAAAAAAAAGAGAAAGAAAAAAATGAAATGAAAAAGAAGGAGAGGAGGAAGAAAGAATAAAGACTGAAAGAAGAAAAGGTGGAAGGAATGAAGGAAGGAGGGAGGAAAGAAAGGGCAGAAGAAAAAGATAAATTCCTTTATGTGGCCACTTGATAGGACATCAGAATTCAAATAGAGAAGGAAAACATAAAAGCTGCCCTGCACAAAGAGTCACAGGGACGGGTAAAACACCCTTGTCTCCTCTAAAATGCATGATTCATTGCTGTTACTGCAAATGTGTGTGCTGTGTCCACTCACAGATAAGCAGGATATATTTGCATGATTTAAATGTCACCTAGATCTTGTGAATAATAAACTGTGAGCCATTCCACAGGATCTGAATCATGTTCCCTGGAAACCATTCCTTCACGAGCTAAGCCCCCATGTCAGGTTCTGAAATTCTCAGACTTCTTATTGCTCTGTCCCATTACTCCAGAAAGTAGCAGGGTAAAAATAAACTATGCCCTCTTCCTCAACAGCTTTCAAATACTTCCAGTACATGATATCCCCTCATCATCATATCAAAGGAGTTAGACCTAGCCCCTTCCCCCAGGGAATGTTAACATCCAGCATTGTCATGAAAGAGGCATGACAATAAACATCTGGGACTGATAACTGAATAAAGTAGTTACAAATGGGTAGTTGAAAATGATGACTTTTTCTAAGTAGCAGTCACTGAAATTTGATTACTGTTTTATGATTTTCAAGAGACTTAGACATATATTATCTTCATTATGTATGTGCTGGGGAAAGACTTCTCCCCCTTGTATTCCTAGAGCTCGTTATCCAAAGCTAGGATTCACACATTTAGCAGGTATTTATTGAGTTGCTACTATGTGCCTGACTTTATTCTAGGAACTTGGAAGTATAGCAGTAGACACAGGAGACAAAGTCTCTGTCTTCATGGTATCTGCAGACTAGTGGAAAGAGGTAGAAAATAAAAATAAATAAAATATGCAAAATATCTGATAAAAAGCAATGGAGAGAGTAGGTGGGATGGGAGAGGAGGGGTCTTGAGATTTTGGATAGGGGTAGGTATTCAGGAAATGCCTTATAAGAAAGGAATATATGAGCAAAGATGTGAAGGAAGTAGAGGAGGAAGACACACTGCTACACAGTAGGAAAAGCAGGTGAAGGACAGCAGAAGCAGACCGTGGAACGATTTTGGAGGCGATTGCAATGACCCAAGCTGGACCTGTAGATGACTTGGACAAAAAGGTAGCAATGGAGTTGGCAAGAAGTGATGGGAGTCTGGATTTATTTTGAAGGTAGAATAGGTGAGATTTGCCACAGGAGGGGATGTGGGTTATAAAAGAAATAGAGGCAGGAAAATTGTTTGAACCCAGAGGCAAAGGTTGCAGTGAGCCAAGATTGCGCCACTGCACTGTAGCCTGGAAACAAAAACTCCATCAGAAAGGAAGGAAGGAAGGAAGGAAGGAAGGAAGGAAGGAAGGAAGGAAGGAAGGAAGGAAGGAAGGAAGGAAGGAAGGAAGGAAGGAAAGAATGGAGGGAGGGAGGGAGAGTGGAGTCCAAGAGTCCAAGATGACTCTAAGGTTTTAGGCCTGAGTTATTTGAAGCTTGGCAAGGACTTCGGCAAAGCATTTTAAATTGGAGAAGGCCATGACTCTTGTCGCATAGTAACACTCTCAGGATTAGGGTTGTGGAAGAGGGACAGGTTGAAACCCAATTCTGGGGACGAATTCCCACCTTCTTCACCTATAGGCACCAGAGACATCCTAACACCCCAATTTCATCTCATCCCATCCCCCTTTTTCAGTGGTCATTGATATTTAAAAAAATACTTAGTACAATTTATAATTAGGTATATATAATTTACATCCAATTAAATGCAGAAATGTTAAATCCCTAATGCAAAGAATTTTAACATTCATATACACCTGTGACACCACTGCCCCATACCAGATGTAAAATACTGCCTTAATCACAGAAAGTTCCTTCCTGTTCCATGGAATCACACTGTGTGCACGCTCTTGTGTCTGGCTTATCAGCCTTGACTTAATGATTTTGAGAATCATTCCTATTGTTGCATGTATCAGTAGTCCTTTCCTCTCATTGCTGAGTAGTATTCCATGTTTGAATAAATCACAATCTGCCTGTCCTTTCATGTATCCATAGGCATTTGGGCTATTTCCTGTTTGGGTCTATTATAAATGTAGTTGCTGTAAACTTCTAGCCCTTTTGATGGCATATGTTTTCATTTCTCTCGGGAAAATACCTAGGAGTCGAAATGCCAGTTCATGCTTTAAGTACACATTTAGCTTTGTAACAAAGTTCCAAATAGTTTTCCAAACTGCTTGAACCATTTTCCATTCCCACCAGCAATGTATGTGTTGCTGTACCTCCTCCCCAAGGTTTAGTGCTGCCAGTTGCTCTTGTGGATGGGTGGTAGTATCTTACTGTGGCTTTAATTTGTATTTCTAATTTGTAATTAGCATTTTGACTACTATAACAACATTGAGTACTTTTCATATGTCTATTTGTCATTCATATATCTTCTTTAGTGAAATGTTCGTTCAAATAATTTCCCAATGTGTTAATTGGGTTTTCTTTTTATTATTGATTTATATAAAAATTTTATATACTTTGAAGATGAGTCCCTTGTCAAATATATGTACTGTGAATATTTTATCTGTCTGGGGATTATCTGTACATTCTTTTTTATTAACATTTATTTTGAAGTAATTTAAGACTTCCAGAAATAGAAAGTAAAATAAGACTTGCAAAAATAATCCAAATAATTTCCAAATGCCTTTCAGTCAGAACCCATAAATACTAACATTTTACCACGTTGGCTTTGTGAGTTTCATTGTTTCTGTCTTTCACAGACACACACACACACACACACACACACACACACACACAATTTTTTTCTGAACAGTTTGAGACTAAGTGACAGAGATGATGTCCCTTTATCTCGAATACTTTGAGTATTTTCTCAAAACAAGGACATTCTCTTACTGAGCCATAGTACAATGATCAAAATCAGTGCATTAATACGAATATATTATTATCTAATCTGCAGACCTTGTTCAAAATTCATCAACTGTCCCTCAGTGTCCTTTATAGAAAAACAATTGCTAAGGCCAGGGATCCAAACCAAGACCACGCATGCATTTAGTTTTTATTTATCTTTAGTCTCTTTTTTTTTTTTTTGAATAGCAAATAGTGTATTGGTAAGTACATGGTTTCAATGGGAGTAATAAATTCACATGAACAGGAGACAATAATCAAGTCAAAAGAATAAATGCTTACTAATTATCAGAAAATCTGCGGCCATTAGGGCTGGCACGTAAAAATCCAAAATCACTCAGAGGCCAAATCTTAAAGAAAATTCATCCTCTTATTAGAATCCATACAGAATAGGTCCACAGTACCTGGAATTTGTAGAATTCTGTAGATTATCACCTGCTAACCAAACATGATCCACTGGCACATAACTATGGCTTTTAAATAAATTTGATGGTCCAGTAGTGAGGATTTTGTCTCCTTCCAAACCGATTACTCTTTTACAGATATTTGATTTTGGATCACTTGGGCTTTTTGCAATCACCGTGTCACCTCTTTGGATACCATAACAATGTCGACTAAGGTTTTCTGCAAAGTCAATATTTGAATTTTGAATTGTAGGCTCCATTGATGGTCCAGAACACATGACAACCCCACCAACGTATTCAAAAGCACAATGAGCTATACAGGCCATGCTGAATAGTATAGCCAACGAGTTGAAATGTTTTCCCTAGAACATCAAGAAGCATAGTTCTTTGTAGATTCTGCCACCATTGGCCATAGGTCTATTCTATAATTCATTCAATTTTTAGGGAAGTCGCAGGACTTCCAGGGAAAAAAAGATGCTTGTCTCAAAGTGTATGTGCGTGATCCATTGAATCTGGAACAGTTTGTCAATCAGTCAATCAGTCCATCCATCCATCCACTCATCTATCCATCAATTACTCACTTATTGTCTTTCACAACTTTGACACTTTTGAGGAGTACATAGCATTTATCTTGTAGACTGTTCTGTTCATTTTCTTTATGGTATATTTTGATGAGAAGAAATTTTTATTTCTATTAAGTGTAATTCATTGGGAGTTTATGGGGTTAGTGCAAGTGTAATTCATTGGGAGTTTTTGGGGTTAGTCCATTTTGTGTCCTACATTAGAGAATTCTGCCTACTCTAAACTCAGGAAAAGATTCTGGATTTTTGTGTCTAGAGTGTCAGGGTAGTCACCTTTATACTTAGGTCTATCTATCACGCATTTTCAATTAATTTTTTATGTGGAGTGAGACAGAGATTGAGATTCATCTTTATTTATCATATCCAGTTCTTTCAGCACCATTTCTTTTTTGTTAATCAATGAGAGCTTGTTATGTTGCTCAGGTTGGCCTTGAACTCATAGCTTCGCCTCCTCAAGTGCCGGGACAACTGGCCGGAGCCACTGTGGCTCCCTTCAGCACCATTTCTTAAAGACGAATATTCTTTCCCCACTGAATTGCCTTTGTATCTTTATCAAAAATAATTTGGCCACATATACATGGGTCTTTTTCTGAAATTTCCATTTTGTTACACTGATCTGTTCCTTATGCCAGTACTACACTGTTTTGAGTATATAGCTTTATCATTAGTTTTGAGATCAGGTAGTGTAAATCCTCCAATTTTGTTATTTTTCAGACTTGTTTTGTCTAATGTAGATCTTTTGGATTTCTGTAAAATTTTAGAATACAATTTCCTTCTTTAAAAAGCCTGTTGAGATTTTAATTAGGATTGTATGGAATCAACAGATCAATTTTGGAGAAAAACATTTTTAAATTATTGAGATTTTATAAACATACGTCATAACATGATAAATCTTTCCATTTATTTAGGTCTTCTTTAATTTCTCTTAGCAATGTTTCACAAGTCTTGCACATGCCAATTTTAGTCCTAAGTAATTGATATTTTTAATGCTATTGTAAATGATATTTTTAAAATTTCATTTTCTACCGTTTGTTGTTAGAACATAGTACAATTGAGTTTTGTATGTTGACTTTGTGTACTACAATATTGTTAAATCAATTTCTAGTTTCATTTTTTGTAGATTACATAGGATTTTCTACATACACAATCATGCTATCTGTGAATCATGATAGTCATCTTTTTGTCAGCATTATACAATTTTGGGTTTTTTGTTTTGTTTTGTTTTATTTCTTTCTATATTGCACTCACAAGGACTTTCAGTAAAATGCTGACTAGAAGTATTAAAAGTGAACATTCTTACCTTATTCTGATTTCAGTCTTCAAATGAGGCATGATATGATAACTGCAAGCTTTTCTTTTTCTTTTTTTTTTTTTTCCTGAGGTGGAGTTTCACTCTTGTTGCCCATGCTGGAGTGCAATGGCACTGTCTCAGCTCACTGCAACATCCACCTCCCAGGTCAAGCGATTCTCCTGCCTCAGCCTCCTGAGTAGCTGGGATTACAGGTGCCCACCACTATGCCCAGCTAACTTTTTGTATTTTTAGTAGAGACAGGGTTTTGCCATATTGGCCAGGCTGGTCTTGAACTCCTGACCTCAGGTGATCCACCCACCTTGGCCTCCCAAAGTGTTGGGATTACAGGCATGAGCCACTGCACCAGGCCAACTGCAAGATTTTCCTACACTTTTCTAAGATGACTTTTATCAAGCTGAGAACATTCCATTCTGTTCTTAATTTGCTGTTTGTTATTGTTGTTGTTGTTTTAACATGAATGGGTAGTGAACTTTGTGACAGAAACTATATGGCCTGGAAGACTAAAATATGTACACTCTGGCCCTTTAAGAAAAGGTTTCCAATCCCCTCTAAATAAGAATGTAAAGGATCCTTCAGCGCATAGCATGTATATCAGTTTGGGTCTAATCAAGAGACAGAAGTTACACAGAGACTATAAAACAGAAGGTGATTATAAAGGAGAAGGTTAATATGAAAATCATTAAACTATGATAAGAGGGAAGTATAAGATGTAAGGGAATGCTTCATGACACCATAGGGCTGAAGGAGAGCACCTAAAGAAGGATGAACTTGGAACTGGGGATCCCATCCACAAGGCTAGCATGCAGACCTTGTTAGAGCAAGTATAGTTGCAGCCCAGTGGTTGGCAGAGAAGTTTGCTGGATTGCACAGGCCAGAGCTGGTCTGCAGTTACTGAGCGAGTAGGAAGCAGCTCTCTCCTGGAGTGCAGGTGGGTTTGAGTAAGCCACAACCAGTGGTCAGCCACATAGGTGTGCAGAGAAAATGGGAGTGCTCATGTGAATAGGAGCCCTGTAGCTGTGGTGTTTGTGATAGAAGAGCTGCAGCACCAGAAGGTTACAGCAGGCAAACCTGGGGGAAGTGGGCATGCAGAAGCAGAGGGATTTGGAGCATCAGTGCAGGCGGGAGGGCTGTGGCATGCAGGGTCCATGCTGCAAAAGCTGCAGAAAGATGACCTCCAGGCCAGGCTGGAGCTGGGAGATCATGAAGGGACCATGTGTGCCAGGCATGTGGCCAAGGCAGAGCACTACCAGACATTCTCCCACCCGTGTCATCCACCAGTGTTGCAGTCACTGGAAACCGCAAGGGGGCCCCTTCCTGCTCCAGTGCCACTCCAGCATCCTCTGCTGAGGAAGTTTAACATCATCCTTACTATAATATTCAAAGAAATTCTGTCCATTGTTGCTGAGCAGGTATTAAAGATACATTTGGAACTGGGAGACAATTAATTAATTGATAAATGATGTGGTATGGTTGAAGAATGAGGTTTCCTAAGAAATCAATATTCTTTTAGAAGATTCTGGAATGAAAGCGAAAAGCAGATTCGTTTTTTAATAGATGATGAACCTGATTCCTATGTTAAATTTAACTTTGTTCAAAGTTAAATAAATTTCAAGTGAACCTTTGTAGACTTTTTGTCAAAATAAACCCATATAAAGAGTATTAAATTGTATCAAGAATGAAAACACATGAGACCACCAAAAAGAGAGTAGTCATTATATACATAGTGGAATTATGCATTTTTTGGCTTTCAAATATTTGCAAGTCTCTAGAATAAGTATTATTGGAACTCAAAAAAAAAGGTGAGCAGACTAAAGAAAATATTTTCATAATATAAACCAGGAAAAAGCCTCTGTCAGTATGGTGCAAAAAGCTCATGAAAACTGAAAGAGAAAACATCAAAACTTTAATGTAAATGGGCAAAGGACATGAGTAGGTGATTCACAAAGAGGACACACAAGTAATAAATATACATAAGAAAACTGTCAACTTTACTACCTCTTGTTGAGATGCAAATTAAAGCTGTAATGGGATACTGTTTATGCATTAAATTTGGAAAAATAAAATAGAATCCTGGTAAAAATAAAATATGGTAGAACTGATAAATGGTTGATGGCAATACAAATTGTTTAAACTTCTCTTGAATTCAGATATTCATATCCCTAGGGTAATCCTACTGCTGAGACTATAACCGAAGGAAATAATTACCAAAAATAGAAGTTTTGATGCATGTGTTTACTGTAGTCATTTTTAAAAATGAAAAAGTGGGAACTAATTTAAATGTACATTAAAAAGGTCAACATTGGCATAGATCACCCTGTTAATTATGTAATTCATTTCACCAGGATCATGGCCAGTGACAGATGATTTGACCATGACCAAAAATCACTGGAAACTAATGCAGCACAATAGGCTATTTCTCAAGCTATAAAGCCTAATTAAAAGCAGAACAACAAAATTATATATTCACATCACTGTTAATATCCCTATGAACAAGAATGTGTGTATATGAATGAAAACTAGAAAGTTATACAATTTATTTATTAGATTGACTTTCTCATTTTTACTTTTGACAGGACCTTGCTCTGTCACCCAGGCTGTGTCATGATCATGGCTCACTGCAGCCTTGACTTTCTGGGCTCAAGCAATCTTCCCCTCTTAGCCTCCCAAGTATCTGGGAATACAAGTGCACCACCATGCCTACATAATTTTTTTTTAATTCTTTTTTTGTAGAGAAGTATTTCCCTATGTTGCCCAGGCTGGTCGCAAACTCCCAGACTCAAGTAATCCTCCTGCCTCGGTTTCCCAAAGTGCTGAGATTACAGGCGTGAGTGACCATACCCAGTTGATTTTTAAAGTTATATTATTACTAATATAGTGGTGCTTGTAAATTTGTTTAATTATGGCAACTAAAATGAAAATAATCCAGGTGCATTGACAGAGAGGAGCTGAGCAAGTCTCACCTCTCTTCTACATGATGTATTTCTATTAAGTCAGCCTTATTTCTCATTAGCTTTTTGCCAATTTTTGTGGAGACACATCACCCTGAGGCTTCACATCCTACCAAGCAGGGTCGGGTAAGCCACATCTCTTCTTCCTGGACTTGGGAGGACTGACTTTTTGGATACTGATACAGAACTTCACATTTGTTCCTGTTACATCTTTTCTTGACCTGTATATTTAGTGCATCATTGAAGGCTCTCAAGATTTTTTTGGATTCTGATTTACACTCCTTACTGACCATATATTCTGAGTGCATGTTAGCTATACATTCTATAAATCTGTATTCATATTAAAATATGCAGGACACTCCACATGTTCACTCAAGGCTGTGATAATGATGTTGACCTGAGCAGTACTGAGTCCCAGAGCATGTCATATCTATTAGCAAGCACTTTGATGCCATTCACATCACAATACACACAAAAAAAAAAGAAAAAAAAAGAAAGCCTTGCATCCAGCACACTTGGGCCATCTTAGCAATTAGTAAAGGTGATTGTCCTTCTTTTGTGAGTGAAAATGAAGGCTTTAGGCCTAAACAAAAGCTCAAGTGATTTCCCTGGGCCAAGACCAGGCTCAATTGTAACAGGGGCCAAGCTCGCCCTCAGTATTTAAGGTCTCATCTGTGCCCTTTCCCCCTGATATCACCCACCTCCTACTATGGCACCCATCCCATGGCATGCTCACTGGCCTGTAGGATCCTCAAATGTGCTCCTCAATCTTTCCTATCAGAATTTTTATTTGATTCTTTAGCCACACTCTATCTCCTGTAGCTATTTGCATTTTGAAAGCGATCGAAGTTTGAAAACAGAGAGATGACATTCCAGTGGTAGGACTTCAGGCATTGATGGTCAGATAGTAGAAATTTGGAGAGTGGGAAAGCTGGCACTGGGGTCTTATGGGCAGCCCCTACCTAGCCACTGTTTGCAAAGCTGACCTGAAAGAGACAGGGAGTCCCAGGGGACAAGCTAGATTAAATCCTATGGTCCACTGTCCTCTTCAGGCTCTTAATGGTTTTTGGTTAGAATTTTTAACTCTTCACATCTTGTTCATTAATTGAATTCAATTTTCCTTCTATTCTTCCAACTGCCAGGTAGGTGAGAGAATAGATGTCATCATCTTCATTGCCTGTGGGGAACCCAACTGTGTGAAATTTGCAATGCAAATTCCACAATATGGATGGTTTTGAGCCCAGACACAGGGATGCCTGAAAGAGGGAAGTTGAGATAACGTTGAGTCAGGGACAGACAAAGGAGAATCTGGTTAAAAGATAATCAGATGATTGAAACCAGAAACACCTGCAGTCATGAGGAACAATGTCTGGATAAGTTTTGTGATCACAAGGAATTTCCATTACCTTTTATGACCATTGATCATGTATCTGTCATCTTTATTGTGTAGGGCATGTGATGTATAGATCTGCTTTTCCCCTTGCAATGACGTAAGCATTTTTCCCCTGGAAAAATGTATATAATCCTAGCCTTTGAGAATTAAAGTTGCTGTTGGAGCACTGTCTCTCTCAGCCCTCCTGACCCTGCTGTCCTGTCTACTTTTCTTCCTGTGCACCCCCCACTCAGGTTAGAAACCTCTTGCTGGTTGAGAGTGCCCGCCAGACGTTGTGGCCCGTACAGGGAGCCTGAGATAGGGGATTTCTGTGACACTTAAGTGAGTGGCGATCACAGTAAGTAACAAAGTTTTAAGGAATATTATAAATACAAGAATCAAGAATTTTCTTTTGTAAATACAAGAAGTTTGTGAGTAAAATTAATCAGGAGTAAAAATGGGGCAACTTGAATCGAAGCAACATAAGTTGTTTGTACATTTATTACATTCTATGATTAAAACTAGATTGCCTGAGAAGAAAGCAGGCAGAGTGGACTTTAAAGACTGAAAACAACTGCTTTTCCCCAGCTTGGGGCCTCCTCGCCCTGAAACTTTATACTGACTGACAGAATTCCTTCAGGAAAAATGGATGCATCCTTGCTTCTCATGTAAACCTTGCCTGTCTCCTCATAAATATTTTATTTCCCAAAAGCCATTCCTACAAATTGCCTTATCATTTACCAAGGATCTAGACCATCTGCCAAAGCAAGTTCACACAACCCACCTTGCTGATAACTGGGTTTATCTCTGTATTTCTGTGAATCATCTGTTAGTCTGGCTTATCTACTTATCAGATTGTGTGTTCTTTAACACACTGGACACCATATGGCCCCCAGCAGAAACGGCAGTCCTGTTGCCTACCTATGGGCACTATTTATGTGCCTTACAATGCTGACTATAAAATATCAGGTCCCTAGTAAATCTAAAATTTGTTTGGACTGGGAAGATTTTAGATAATTAGAAGCAAAAATTTAGTTCCTTCCACCCCTGTTTTTAAAGCAATGTGTACAATGTGCATACAGAATAAACAAATAGCAAATTGTTTATTTACACAGTGAAACTGAATGAACTACAGCTATAAGCAACATCTCTGAATCTTACTAACCTAATATTGATTGACAAAAGCAAATCCCAGGAGACTATATAGACATCACATTGTTTCTCAGTTTCAAAAACAATTAAAGCTAAATGTCATTGAAGAGTCCCCGAGCCACACATGTACACGCTTATGCTCAGACTCAATCCTTCTGGGCCTGGCTCATATTTTCCTTTCATTTCCTGGCATCCAAATTCACAGGCGGATAGAATTGATCTCTTCAGTTTCCCTGACTCCAGACTTCCTCAGCTCCTGGGTGCCACTCTTCCCCACAGACCCCTCCCCACTTCCTTAGTGTCCTGGCTGAGGCTGAAGCACTTAGCATTCATCTGGTCCCCACTCCCTTCCTCCCACTCTCACCTGCTCTGTCAGAAAGAGGAAATGGTGCCTTCTCCATAGCTCTCTTCTTCCGGTGGTCTCCCTATTCTGGCAAAAGACTTTGGGTTTCTCAGGATCATTCTCCTGGGTCTCTTAGTGCCGTGGGCTTTTAGAACATCCCACTAATTTGTTCAGATGCTGCTGTATCCTGTATCTTCACAAAAACTTGCTGTCTCTTCCACACTTGATCATGCCTCAGTTGAAGCTTGAGCAATGATCAGAAATGTCCCCAGAGGCCACTGCACTGAGTGAGCCTTGGGCCAAATCTGGACCCTCCATCCTGGCAGTGTAGGATCTTGCATATCGATGCCTTTTGCAGGCAAATTCACAGATACATCCCCATTCAGTCTCTTTTCTATTCATTTCCAGTCTCCATTCACCTGTTTCCACCTTTCAGACACCCTGAAGTTCTTCAATAATAAGTATTGCCACAGACATCATTTCCTAAGGACCAACTATGTGCCCATTTTTGTGCTAAATATTCTATCTCATTTCATCACACTCGGGGTACTTCTCCATTTCATGATTAATTCTGTAAGTCTTGTTTTCCCTTTCAAATCTTAGGAATAGTGTGCATTTCAGAAACAAGTCCAAAGGGATTTTTCATTTTTCAGGATGATGCCTTAAAATGATCTCATGATCACTACTATTTTCTCCAAAATCAGGATTTAAGATTTTTTGAAGCTCTGAAATGTTTCCAGACAACAGAAGATAATCATCTGTTTCCAGTCTTTCCTGAGGACAAGTCAGCAGGAAACAGCTTTACCTTGTTGCATAAATTCATGAGATTAGAAGAAACAAAGCATTTCCTGACAATGAGAACTATAAAACATTGCACATAATAACTGAGGCACATGTAGATTCCCTGGAATAAGGATACTGAAGTCCTGGATGAGGCAAAGTCTCGTTGATTATATTTTCTCTTACGTTGAATTAATTTCGTATTCCCTTCAGAAGCCCAAATGATAAAACAAGAATTCTCCTCTCCTCCAACTTCTGTTGTTTCAGCTTCCTTTTGTTGATTCACCACTTCCGCTTATTTGCTCTTCCACTACTAGAATCCCTTGAATCTGAACAACTAAACCTGACTTTTCTTTGGGGGAAAATTAGTCCAAGTTTTATTTCACCTCCTTAAGATATGTATGGTGTGAGCCATTCTAATTCTTTACATCTTCAGTGAAGAGTATGCAGTTCATCTCTCCCTTCAAGTATTGTGTAAACTCGATAAACTTAAGCCTTGTAAAGATAATGTCTTCAGTGAACAGGCGATTTGCTAAGAGGAAATGCCATGAACTCCAAGTCCTCAGTGAAGTTCTAGTTAGCTGGCTTTTGTGGAGTTTCTTCCCATGAGGGTTATCAGTCATGAAAGCCTGGAACCCAAGAGGCTGTCTTGAGACTTGTCCCAGGCAAGGAGGCTTTGGTTCCTCCCAGGACCTGCTCCTATGATCCAGAACGACAGTGTGCAGCTGCCAGTGAGGGAGAGGCGGGATTCCGTCTTCATCCTTCATGGAGAAGTGTGTTCTTGGACGTACACCTTCCTGGAGAAAAGTGAGTTTTAGTAAATAAAGTTATTTTCTCCCAAAAGAGCTTAATTTCCTTGGGCTTCAATAGAAGATAAGGATTACTAGCTGGATTGGTGGGTTTTAATTTTTAGTTTAAGAAATCTGGTGTTACTTCATGTGATAGAAGGAAATAAAAACCCTGCAGGGAGAATACACATTGTCCCAAAGAGTTTCTAACGTCTTCCCTAAGATAGTAAAAAAGTCCGAGTGTGTGTGTGTGTGTGTGTCCATCTTTAAACTTCAAACTCCCAGATCTCTGCTGCGTACTCATTCAGTGTGGATTACACTACCAGCAAAACATTCCAGGAAGGAGTCCAGAATGGCCGTCTGCAGTTCCCAGAGAACCCAGAATGGAAGGACGGACTTGTTTGCTTTCTTGCCCCTGACTCTCCCCCTCTTCCCTGGGAGGGCTGGGGATGTGAACGAGTGGCTTCTGCCTCTTTCGGACCGCCTTTGAGGCTCCGTATCCTCACCTGACTTTCCCACGGAGAGGGAGGCCACAGGCTCCTTCCGTCGTCCCCAGCACAGTCCTGGGCCGGGAGCGCGGGGGAGGGAGCGAACGGAGCTGCGCCCAGGAGGCTGCCGGAGGAGGCGCTCCGTAGACCCCGGCGCGCCGCGGAGAAGCTCAAACTTTGGTAGGGTAAGGCTTTTAGGGGCATTTGAGCTGGGAGTTTTGGGGGGCGCCGGGAGGTGTGCTGGAGGCGCAGACCCCAGACAGGAGGCGAATTAGAGAACCGCGAGCCGGGGAGCGAGGCGGCTGAGTGAAGGGGCGGGCCCGGCGCTGTTCGCAGCCCCCGGTGCTGAAACGGGCCGCAGGTTGGAGAGAAAGTGAAAACTTAGCTTCCACCCCCGGCTTCCACACCCCTCCAGTCCAGTTCAAAGGACAGGAAACCGTCCCCGTTCTCCCCAAGCCGATCGCACCCCCTTTTACTCACGTCCCGCAGCCGCGCTGGGTCGAGCCCGCTGAGCCGTCGGGGCGAGGCAGAAGGAGCAGGGCTGGCTCCCGCTGGGGACGGGCAGGGCGCCCAGCGGCGACCCCACCTCCTGACATCTCCTCCGGCCACGCTCCCCTCGGAGGCGGCGCCCCGGGCCTCCAGGACTGCCAGACCCTGAAGGACCCTCTCCCCTGGCTCCAAGTCGGGGACGGGCGTCGTGTCTCCTTGAGTCCGCGTTGCACTAGGGGAAGTTGAGTCAGTGGCCCGGAGGGAGCAGGGCCCGGGAGGGCAGCGACGAAGGACTGGCCCCCAACCCAAGGGACTATTCAGCCTTGGGGATTCAAAGAGACTAGTGGGCTGAGGAGGAGGCGAGAATTAAAATTCTTGGAGGAGTGCACGGTTACTTTTTTTAATGATAAAATCACACCCGGGATCTTGGACGCCCGGGGCTTAGTGTCTTTGTTGGAGGAGAAGGCGCGGCGGGCTCTCTGATCCTCTGCAATCCCCTAACCGGATAAAGGTGCCAGGCTCCCGGCCCTCAGGCTTTCTCCTCCACTCAACCCCTGGCCCCTCCCGACGCCCATAGGGGGCTGGGCCTGAAGGCCCTCACACTCCCTCAAGCCCGGGCCTGGTGATTCATTATATTGCTGTGTGGACACGGGGTCCAATTTACAGCGTGCGAGAATTCATGGGGGACGCGGGTGGTTGGGCCGGGAGAAGAGAGATGATCACTCGTGCATGCTATCCACAAACTGGGTCTTCTACGCCAAACTCCCAGTTGTGGGAAAGTTGGCCAGGTCGGAGGACCCAAATGGGATTTCACTGAGCAAGTGGGAGCTTCTTTGGGTTCTTTGGGGTAGCGGGGAGCACAGGAACTCCCCCTGCTTCTCACCAAGGCCCAGACACCCGCACTTCCTCTTTGGCCTTCGTTTAGCCACAGAGGGGGGGCTTTCCCCGGTGCAGATGCCGGGAGAGGAGGAGCGGTGGCTCTTGAGGTGACTGGCTGGTCGGTGCAGGATCTTAATCACTTTAGCTGGGACTTTGGTCGTGACTACGTGTGCACTTGCCTTTGATGCTCCTGTTTTTATGTGTTTTCTGTCCTCATTCAATATCTGCTAGCGGTGGCTGCTTCTGGTTGAGATTGCCATGGCGACCAGTCTCTAGTCGCCATGGTACCCAGAAGGTAAACAGTTGGAAGCTACTCAGGCTCTTCTCCCGCTCTGGCTGCCAGTTTCCTGAGGGAGTGGGGCCAGGACGGCAGTGACCAGGTTCCAGAACCCTTTTTCGTCCCCACCCTCCCCTGCCTCCCCGCTTCCCACAGCGTCCTGCTTACCTGAAACCCCTGCTAATTTCCCACCAACCACTGTGGCCTCAAGGTTAAAATGGGCCGTGCTTTTTTTCTCTGTCTCCCAGTTATATTCACTTAGGCCAGGGGTAAACAGTTTCCCCTCTGACCTAATGCATTTTGGTAGCACTCTGACTATTCCTGAGTACAGAGGACAAGGCTGAGTCCGGTAGGAGAAACAGAATTTCAAACAGACACAGTCCCTGCCCTCTGGGACCTCACAGTGTAGTGTGGCAGACAAATCCTTGTGCAACCTACCAGGTGGCCTGTGCTCTGGGTGTGAATGGAAGTGATAACAGAGCCCTGAGAGTAGAGAAAGGTGGGAGTGACTGACTCCTGATCAGGGAGGGCCTCCTGGTGAGATTATGTTACAGTTGGAACTTGAAATCAACTGGCCAGGAAGAGAGGAAATCTCTCTAGGCAGAAGCAAGGATGTATGGATTAGTCAGGAGAGGGTAGGCCTGCTATGGTGATGTATAGACTTGGAACATCTCTCTGGCTTTACCCTTTTCTTATGCAATGTCTGAGGTTGTGAGTTTTGGGGGTCCTGCATCGTGGGGATAGTCCACTGGCCAGAACCTGTCACTCAGCCTTCACCTGGCCTAGAAGGGAGGCTGGAAAATGTAGGAGTCACAGAATGAGCTTTGGTGAGTACTGTCCCTGCCAGTAGGTGGGAGCAAAAAAATGTATGACACACATAAGGAAAGGGTGAGTAATTTGGCTTAGATGAGCATCCAGTTTAGGCTGACTTGATCCAGATTATGAAAAGTCTTGACCATCAGGCTAGGAAATGGAGACTGTGTGCTGGAGAAAATAGGCACCTCTTAAAGCTTCTGAGAAGAGTGACGTGATTAGAACTACCTTTCAGAAAGATTCTGGGATCACTATGGAAAGTTCATTCATTTACACATTTATTCATTCTACACTCATTGAGCACCTCCCTAGGGCCAGGGACTGGATGGATTGTAGGAGTGAGAGGCTGAAGAAGAGAAATGAGCAAAGATCATTATTTCAGCCATCCTGGGGACAGAGAAAGACCTGGACAAAGAGAGGAACGGAGCTCAAAGAGGCCAGGGGCTACCTCTGTTCTGGTTCGACACTTATACACTTGCTGTCTAGCAAAGACCCTGGCACAGGGTGAGTGCTCAGTCCATTTCTGAATTAGTAAATAGAAGAGTTGGAGAAGACAAGGAAGAGAGATAGCTGTTGCTGTGACTGGCGAGACTTGATGATGCTGGATCTGAGGCAGTAAGAGAGAGGAAGGAGTAGATGCTCATTTCACCGGGTGGTCGGTTGGCTCTGGGTGTTGCTCATGGCATTAACCAAGACAGTACTGCAGGGAGAAAGAGCATGCTTGACAGTAGTTGAGGGAGAGACTGATTCCATCCAGAACAGTTTTGCTCCAAGGAAAACTCTTCCCTGAACGTGCTGCACACCTCACTCGACCTGTACCCCAGAACTCATCTAATCCCCAGAGTGTTTCTTTTGTCCTCCTTTGCAGGATTCATACATTTCTTCTTAAATTATAGTAATGCAGTGTAACAGCTAAAGTTAAACTGGCTTATGCCCGCCAGCTCTACCACTGGATGACTTTGAACCAAGATATTTAATCATTCTGAGTCTCAGCTTCTTGGTGTGTACATTGGAAATAGTAATACTTATAATACCTGCCTCATCAAGTTGTTGGAGGGATTAAATGAAGTAATTGAACTGAATTCCTCAGCTATCGGCGTAAGTGCTCAAAGTTAGATATGAACATCTTATTACTTCCTAATAAAATAAAAGCAATGTATTACTTTTATAATCACACCACAAAAGTTAATTAAGAAAAAAAAAAAAAACTCTTTACCTCCCATGCTTGCAGTTAGGTTTGGAGCATCTATGGGGCTGGCTATAGAGAGCTCTGGTTCCCCAACTCTGGCAAGGTCAGAAAAGCACTTTCATCCTCTTGCAATCTCAACCTGAACAGCCGAATCTTACTACAAAGCAGCAATTTCAAAACTGAGCATGCTCAGTGCTGAGGAACTCAGAAGCCCATTAATTCTGAATCATCTCTGCAGAGACCAGGACACTTTCTAGGGAGGAGACAAGCCCCTGCCTCTTGGTTAAGTAACATAATTGATCATCTTGATCCATTTTCAGTACATTTTCTTTTACCCCAAAATTTCTTCCTGTTCTTTTTTTTCTTTCTTTCTTTTTTTCTTTTTTTGAGACAGAGTTTCACTCTTGTTACCCAGGCTGGAGTGCAATGGCGCAATCTCGGCTCACCACAACCTCCACTTCCTGGGTTCAGGCAATTCTCCTGCCTCAGCCTCCTGAGTAGCTAAGATTACAGGCATGCGCCACCAGGCCCAGCTAATTTTTTGCATTTTTAGTAGAGACAGGGTTTCACCATTTTGACCAGGATGATCTCAATCTCCTAACCTTGTGATCCACCCGCCTTGGCCTCCCAAAGTGCTGGGATTACAGGCTTGAGCCACTGCACGGCTGTTCTTGAGAACAATGTTAACTTTCTCCTCAGACAGGAATTAAAAATTTGCAGCTGACATTTGGAAGATTCCCTTTTCTCATGTTATAAAAATGCCAGAATTCAGAGAGAAAGATCTCTACCTTCCAGCCATGAGGTTTCTTTGGGAAAGAAGACTCAACTCTCCTAAGTCAGACTCATTACCTCCATCATGGTGCAGGAACATTGATGGGTTTGGGGCAGCTTCCATAGAGTCGGGGGAATTGGATTCTGACCCTCCCTCATCTCCCCTCACCACCTTGAAGCTCAACCCTGAGCACGACTGGATACACCCTTGTTGTCTAAGACTTGAGCTGCCTTTCAGGGACCTTTCTTGGGTGGGTGGAGAAAACTTTAATACTTACTGGTGCCAGAGTTGGCCTTGTTTCTTGAGAGGCAAGGGATTAAAAGCTTGCAGGCTGTACAATTAGATTGCCTGTTGAAGTCCTGGCTGTATGAACTGTGTACCTCAGTTTGTTCCTCTGTATAATGGGGATAATATGGTTTGGCTGTGTCACCACCCAAATCTTATCTTGAATTCCCACGTGTTTTGGGAGGGACCCAGTGGGAGATAATTGAATCATGGGGACAGGCCTTTCTCATACTGTTTTCGTGATGGTAAATGAATCTCATGAGATCTGATGGCTCTATAAGGGGGAGTTTCCCTGCACAAGCTCTCTCTCTTTGCTGCTGCCATCCATGTAAGACGTGACTTGCTCTTCCTTCCACCATGATTGTGAGGCCTTCCCAGCCATGTGGAACTGTAAGTTCATTAAACTTCTTTCTTTTGTAAATTACCCAGTTTCAGGTATGTCTTTATCAGCAGCATGAAAACAGATTAATACAGGGGATAAGAATAATACTTACCTCATAGAGTTATTGAAAAGATTAAATGAGCTGATACATGTAAAAAGCTACAGAGCAGTGACTGGTATAATGTAAGCCCTGCAAAATGTTATGATCATTATTATTAATGTCATATTATGGCATTTCTCTCCATTTCGTGAGTTCCTTGTAGCTGATATTGTGAGTTTTGAATTTTAAAAAGTGTTTTGATTTTAGATTTAAGATGATTTCTTTTTTGACATAATTTACATGCCACAAATGTCACCCATTTAAAATGTGCATTTCACTGGTTTTTAGTATATTCATAGTTATGCAATTATCACCACATTATAATCTTAGAACTTTTCAACATCCTCAAAAGAGACCCTGTATCCATTAGCAGTCATTTCTTTTTCTCATTCCTCCACTCCTGCCCTAGGCAACCTCTACTCTACTTTCTGTCTGTATGGATTTGCCTATTCTGGACATTTCATGTACATGAAATTATATAATATGTGGTTCCTTTTGTCTGGCTTCTTCTACTTAGCACAATATTTTCAGTGTTCACCCCACTGTAGCATGTATCACTGTTTTATTCATTTCTATTGTCAAATAAGATTCCATCTGAATAACATTCCATTATGTAGACATACCACATTTTGTTTATCCATTTATCAGTGGATAGGCCCTAATAAATGATTGTCATTTCCACTTGGGGTTATTGTAAATAATGCTGCTATGAACATTCATGTACAAGTTGTAGTGTGGACATGTTTTTATTTCTCTTAGCAGTGGAATTCCTGGGTCATATGGTAACTGATGTTTAACATTTTGAGGAATTGCTCAGCTGTTCTCCAAAGTGGCTACATCATTTACATTCCCACCAGCAATGAATGAGGCTTCCAGCTTTTCCAAATCACACTGTGGAAAATGGTTAATTTTATGTATCAACTTGCCTGGGATACAGGGTGCCCAGATAAAACATTATTTCTGGGAGTGTCTGTGAGCGAGTTTCCAGATGAGATTAGTATTTGAATCCATGGATTGGACAAAGCAGATTGCCCTCCCCAATGTTGGTGGCCACTATTCAATCCATTGAGAGCCTGAGTAGAATAAAATGTAGAGGAAAGGGGAATTCACTCTTTGAACTGGGACATGATCAGTTTCCTGCCCTCTATTGGCCCTCTGGTTCTCAGAACTGCACCACTAGCTTTTCTGGCCTCCAACTTACAGACAGCAGTTCATGGGCTTCTCGGCCTCTAATTCTTTATAGCAAATCATATGTATATAGAGTTGACCCCTGAGCAATGCACGGATTAGGGGTGCTGATCCCTGACACAGTCAAAAATCCATGTATAACTCTGTGGCTTCTTCAAAACTTATTTACTAATAACCTACTGTTGATCACAAGCCTTACCTATAACAGAAATAGCCAATTAACATATATTTTATACATTCTATATATTATGGACTGTATTCTAACAAATAGAGTAAGCAAGAAAAAATGGGGCTTTTCAATTTGCAACATATCTCCAAAAATTCTCCAATATATTTATTGAAAGAAAAACATGTAGAAGTGGACCTGTACAGTTCAAACCCATGCTGTTCAAGGATCAACTCTCTATATATCCTATTGTTTTTGCTTCCATGGAGAACCCTAACTAATATACTCACTAACACTTGTTATGGTAATATTAACATTATATAGTTTGTTCTTTCTGTTTTTGAAGCTCTGTAATATTTTTTATTTCCTCCACATAGGTTTATATTCACACATAAAAAATGAGAGGATGCTCAAGTATAATATTTGCGTTGTAGGGTTTTGTTATTTCATGGAACTTCTGGAATGGAAGGACCCTTTATACTTATCCTACTCAATGTTGAGTAGTCATCCCTCAGTAACTGAGGGGCATTGGTTCTAGGACCTATCCACAATACCAAAGTTTAACAGATGCTGAAGTCCCTTATACAAAATGGCATAGTATTTGTATTAGGTTAGTACAAAAGTAATTGCAGTTTTTGTAATTGCCAATCTAATAAATAGCCTACTGCATTAGTGCAGTCTTGCTTTTTAAAAATTTACTTGTTATACTTTAAGTTCTGGGGTACATGTGCAGATCATTCAGGTTTGTTACATAGGTATACACATGCCATGGTAGTGGTTTGCTGCATCTACATTAGGTATTTCTCCTAATGCTATCCCTCCCCAATCCCCTCACCCCCTGCTATTCCTCCCATAGCTCCTCACACCCCCCGTGTGTGATGTTTCCCTCCCTGTGCCCATGTGTTCTCATTATTCAACACCCACTTATGAGTGAGAATATGCGGTGTTTGGTTTTCTGTTCTTGTGTCAGTTTGCTGAGAATGATGGTTTCCAGTTTCATCCATGTCCCCACAAAGGACATTAACTCATCCTTTTTATGGCTGCATAGTATTCCATGGTGTATACATGTCACATTTTCTTTATCCAGTCTATCTTGATGGGCATTTGGGTTGGTTCCAGGTCTTTGCTATTGTGAACAGTGCTGCAATAAACATACGTGTGCATGTGTCTTTATAACAGAGTGATTTATAATCCTTTGGGTATATACCCAGTAATGGGATTGCTGGGTCAAGTGGTATTTCTATTTCTAGATCCTTAAGGAATCGCCACACTGTCTTCCACAGTGGTTGAATTAATTTACACTCCTATTTCTCTACATCCTCTCCAGCATCTGTTGTCTCCTGATTTTTTAATGATGGTCATTCTGACTAGTGTGAAGTGGTATCTCAATGTGGTTTTAATTTGCATTTCTCTAATGACCAGCGATGATTAGCTTTTTTTTCTTATGTTTGTTGGCTGCATAAATGTCTTCTTTTGAAAATTGTCTGTTCATATCCATTGCCCATTTTTTGATGTTTTTTTTTTCTTGTAAACTTGTTTCTTTGTAGATTCTAGATATTAGCCCTTTGTCAGATGGGTAAATTGCAAAAATTTTTTCCCATACTGTTGGTTGCCGGTTCTCTCTATTGATAGTTTGTTTCACTGTGCAGAAGCTCTTAAGTTTAATTAGATCCCATTTGTCGATTTTGGCTTTTACTGCCATTGCTTTTGATGTTTTAGTCATGAGTCCTTGCCCATGCCTATGTCCTGAATGGTATTGCATAGGTTTTCTTCAGAGTTTTTATGGTGTTAGGCTTCATGTTTAAATCTTTAATCCATCTGAAGTTAATTTTTGTATAAGGTATAAGGAAGGGATCCAGTTTCTTCTTTCTGCATATGGCTAGCCAGTTTCCCAACACCATTTATTAAATAGGGAATCCTTTCCCCATTGCTTGTTTTTGTCTGGCTTGTCAAAGATCAGGTGGTTGTAGTTGTGTGACATTCTTCCTGAGGCCTCTGTTTTGTTCCACTGGTCTATATCTCTGTCTTAGTTCAGTCTTGTAATGCTATAAAGAAATGCCTGTGAACTGGGTAATTTATAAAGAAAAGAGGTTTACTCAGCTCATAGTTCTGCAGGAAGCATTATGCTGGCATCTGCTCAGCTTCTTGGGAAGCCTCAGGAAACTTATAATCATGATGGAAGGCAGAGGGGGAGCATGTACCTCATGGCAGGAGTAGAAGGAGCAAGCAGGGGAGGTGCCACACACTTGTAAATGACCAGAACTCACGAAAACTCACTCACTGTCATGAGAACAACACCGAGAGGACGGTGCTAAATAATTCAATAGAAATCCACCTTTATGAACCAATTACTCCTGCCAGGCCCCACTTCCAACATTTGGGGATTACAACTGAACATGAGATTTGAGAGGGGACACAGATCCAAAACATTCACCTACATATAACCTCCTGCGTACTGTACTTTAAATTATCTCTAGATTACTTATAGTTGTACCTAAGACAGTGTAAATGCTATATATAGCACCTATTTAGTTGTTATGCTGTATTGTTTTTATTTATTTTTGATGTTGTATTGTTATTCTTTGTTATTTTTGGTTTTTTCAAATATTTTCAATCTGCGATTGGTTGAATCTGCAGATGCAGAACGTGCAGATGAGAGAGCCAATTGTAGTATGTCATTGTGCTTTTGATTTGCATTTCCTTCATGACTAAATACATGAAGAATGTTAGCATGTGCTTCTTAGCCATTATGTATCTTCTTCGGATAAATGTCTGTTCAAATCCTTTGCCTACTTTTTAATAGAGTTGACTTTTTATTATTAAGTTATAAGAGTTGTTTATATCTTTTCCTCACCAATATACAACTTAAAAATATAATTCCAGCACTTTGGGAGGCTGAGGCAGGAGGATCATTTGAGCCTAGAAGTTTGAGACCAGCGTGGGAAACATAGAGAGACACCATCTCTATACAAAATTTTAAAATAGCTTGGAATGGCGGCGTGCACCTGTGGTCCCAGCTACTCAGGAGGCCAAAGTTGAAGAACAGCTTGAGCCTAGGAGGTCAAGGCTGCAGTGAGCAGTAATCAAACCACCGTGCTATAGCCTGGGTGACAGAGTGAGACTCTTCCTCTAAAGAAGTAAAAAAATATGTTTTCTCCCATTCTGTAGATTGCTTTTTTACTTTGTTGATGGCATATTTTGATACACAAAGGTATTTCTATTTTAATGCAGTCCAATCTATTTTTTTCTTTTGTCACTTTCACCATTCACTGTGCTGTTAACTGTGGTTGTGTTATAGATACCCTTTATTAGGTTGGGAAAGTTTCCTTATACTCCTAGTTTTTAAGTTACTTTTACCATGAAAGCATGTTGGATTTTTGCCAAATGTTTTTTCTGTGTTCATGAAATTATAATGAGGTCTTTGCCCTTTACTCTATTAGGAGGGAGTATTACACTGATTGATTTTGGATGAGTCTATTTTGCATTTCTGGGATAAACATCACTTGGTTTCACTGTAAAGTCCTTTATATATGTTGCTAGATATAGTTTACTAGTATTTTCTTGAGAACTTTGCATATTAATGTGAGTTTAAAAGTGTCCTTCTTAAGTTATGATGCTCAAATTGTTTTTACTTTTCTTATGCAATTTCCAAAAAATATTAACATTATATAGTTTTTTCTTTCGGTGTTTGAAGCTCTGGAATGTTTTTGTTTTCTCCACATAGGTTCACATTCACACTTAAAATATAAGAGGACCCTCAATAGCAATATTTGCATGTAGTGTTTTGCTCCATCATGGAACTTCTAGAATTGAAGGACTTTTAATAATCAATTGGGCCCATGATTTTCAACTCTGTCCCACAGAGTTTCTTAAGACTTTCTGTACACATTTTAAGTTTTTCAAAAGGTCTGTTTAAATATTTTTAGAACTCAAAAATATAGAGATAGCACTGACATGTTTTCTGTACCAAACTTTAATATATTGGCTATCATGGCCAAAATTAACTTGTGTCCCACTAACTGTTTTTATCAAAGTTATAAAATACATTAAAATAAAATACTATAAGTGAATGCTTTATGCATCAAGGTTTTGTGGATGATTTCATTTTCAATAAGGCCATTTCTGTTATTAGATGAAGAAACTAAAGTGCTGGTCACTTGTCCAAATTGGAGGCTGAGCTGAGAAGAGAAGCCATCTCTCCTTTCTCTCAGTCCAGTGCCCTTGACCCTTATACTGCCTTTCAAATGTGATTCGAGTCAAATAAAAGACTTTTCACTCAGGGTTTTCTCTCTCCATAAGCCTAGGACTGCTTCAAATCACCAGGCCTCTTCACTGGCTGTATTCATGTCAGTGCTGTGACCATGTCCATTCTATGGGGTGGTTCACTGGTCTCAGGGTAATTAGTGTTTCAGCACTGGAAAATTTCCCTTCCACCCTAAAGTTCTCAAGTGGGATGGGGGCAGAAGGGAAAGGGAATCAGAAGTGTGTTTTGTAAAAGTGTTTTAGAAAAGTTTCAAGGTATGTAGACCCTGGGGGAGTTATTGACTTATCTTTGGAGTTCGATTTGACAAAGTGAGCCTGTCTAGCCTCACATTTAACTGATTATTTGCTGAGTGCATTTGCCCAGAGTGATGCTGAGAAAGTTGAGTTTTGGAGGACTGAAACAGATGAGACTCAGACAGATATTACTTCAGAGAAGTAAGATCGAAGACACCATTTGGTAAAGTGATCAGTCTCTGCTGGAGAAAACAGCGGCCTGGGCCAAGTATGCCTGTCCATCAAGACTCTGTGCTCTGTCCTGACTGAGATTTTGGCTTATTTGCCATGGCTTGTGTCCAGACTTGGTGCCTCACTAATTGGACCTGCCAAACCCTGGCTGAATAAAGTCTCATCCCCAAAGAAGATAATTCAGAATGACCTCCAATGAACTTGTGGCACATCTGTACAGGGCTATGGACACCTCTCTGTTGTCTCTCCATTGTCAGCGGCATTCAGACTTGGAAAATGGTCATGTTTCAAACCACACAAATTGGACCAGGATTAGTTTTGATGTTCAAGCATAATAAAAAAGGAGAAAGAGAACAAACAAACTGAGTGTATGGGGTTACTTAGTCATGTTCAAGCATAATAAAAAAGGAGAAAGAGAACAAACAAACTGAGTGTATGGGGTTACTTAGTCATCATGAGCAGGGAGCAAGGTTTTCTTTTGGAAGCATGTTCAGTCTAGAACAAGGGAGTCGACATGCTTTGCCCCACTTTGTAGCATTCTTGCTCTCTCCCTCATAAATTCCCATTTGTTTCCAACGGAATGGAAATTTTCAGTGTGACTCATTCACACAATCATTGTGAGGATCAAATGCATAAATTTGCACTTAAGGTTATTAGAACAGTAACAGGCAAAGAGTAAACCAATAAATACACGGCTGTTACTATCAATGTCGTCATGATGATTACTCACCAGTTCCTCCATAAATATCACAGACTTTACTACCTACTATGTGTATGTGCTGGGTGTTTGAAGAATAAAGTGTTTTTTAGGGAAAAAGGAGATACTTCTTGCCTTTAAGCCTTTTGTTGTCAGTAAAGGAACAAGAAAAGTACAAGACTAACAGGAATACGGTGAGCCGTGTTAAATGTCTGGCTACTCAGGTGTCCAGGCGACAGTGGACAGAGTCCAGGATGAGCACTAGCATGCAAAAGCCACAATTGAATCCTTGAAGGTGCACAGCAAAATGTGATGGTAAATGCTGAATAATGCTAAGTAAATGTGATTGCTTCTCACCTGGGAAGTCTCCTTAATGGTCCCTAAGGCAGAATTAAGGATTTCCTCCCCCATCCTGCATTGCAACCCATCATGCCTCTACCTGTATTTCAATACTTACACTACCCCACCCTCACTGTTTAACACACCTGTTTTCCCCATGCAGATGTTGTGCTCTCAATGGCAGAGACCTGTCTTCCTCATCTTCATAATTCTCAGGACCAGGTATGGTGCCTGGGACATCATTGGCAAGGAGTCAGTAAGGGGGCTGGTGGCAGGGGGATATGCTAGATTTAGTCATGTTGTAAAGAAAATGGAAATTGTCTGAAATGGCATGTTCTTAGGTCTCCAATTAAGTCCCAGAAAATACACATTCATTTGGGAGATGCTCAAACACCACTCCTAGACTCACGCCTGGGATCCACTTTAAGATCACCTTCAGAGTTGGCAGAATGCATCTTCTTGCTAGTTTTGAAAATTAAAATTCCTTTTGTGCATTTCCAATCTCCTGCAGTGGTTGTGATAAACAGAACAAGCCACAATGTGGATTTCAGAGTGAGACAGACCCAGCGGTCCATTTCCTCATCTGCAAGATGAGCATCACTATTCCCTCTTGGGGTTCCTGAGGATTCATGCATGATGGACATGGAAGTGTCTCACACTCAAGGGTCCCTGGCTGAATGGCAGTTTTTATTGTCTACAAGTCCCAGGATCACTGATTGTGGTTTCATGATCTGTGAGTTCTACTCACAAAGAGTTTATCGAGGCAGGGCCAGATGTGAAAACACATGCAATGGTTGGGTAATCTCGTAAGAGGTCATGACTCAAAAATTGATAAATACAGGGAAATCATTAAGTGTTTATACAGCCTTTCCTATAGGAATTGACCAAGCAAATAATTAAGAGTAAAATTTTATCTTTTAAAAATATTTCAACTAATTGAGGAAGGAATGATACAATACCACCAACTTGCAACCTCTAATGAATTGATGGATCTAGTAAATTATTATCAACAGCTGCTAACATCACCCAAAGAAATATAATGAGTTCTTTTGTGCCTTCTGATGGAAGAATAAATAATCCCCTATGAAACTGTCACGCAAAAAATCATAATAAATTGGCCAAGCCTCTGGGTACAGCTACCAGTATGTAGGTAATATTTTAGAGTTAGAATCAGCGAAAACTCATACTGTAGTAAACTCTATTGGATGAATAATTCAATTTCTACACAAAGAGAAAAACTTTAGATGTAAAAATATAAAGATGATATATCAACCAATCAACAAGATTGGTTTCTTATTTGGATCCTGATTTTTTAATGTATTTTTTCAAAGAAAACCATTTATGAGACAATAAGGGGAAAAGATCTTCTGAGTTATCTTAAACTCACATTTCCCTTTAGTGATGTATATTTTGCCCTGTCCTACTCCAACCATCATTCTCCTGGATAAAGAACATAGAATTGAAAGGGAAATTTGGTTCACTCCTAAATCTTGAGGGACTTGGGTTAAGAATACAAATGACCCACTTACCATAGTCCAAATATCTAAAAGTTAAAGATTCCCTTAGCAGTGATACCCACCCCCTCCAAAACAGAGCCTTGAACATGGCTCGAAGGCAGGCAGTTTATTAGGGGAGTGATTCCAAGGAACAGGGGTAGGGGTCTTAGAGAGGGAAAAAGGGACGAAGGACAAGCCAACCCAGATGTCCATTGTCAAACTGATCACCACTGTGGACAACCAAGGGTTCTCCAAGGAGCCAGGTAGAAAGTGTCTCAGAGCCATGTTCTGAGGGATGGAAGAGTATGTTCTGTCAGGCTCCTACTTCTGTTGGTCCAGGGTTGCCCCATGGATGTTGCCCCTCCAGGCTTTGCACATGCATCAGAACAGTGATGTGGTCTCAGCAAGTGTTTCCTGGGGAAAGTAAGGAAGCCCCCAAGGCAGAAGGCCCTGGAATCCACAGTGTCACTGAGGCAGAGTACACGGATTACCCAGCATGCAGCTGGTTGCTGTAGCAATGGCTGGACTAAAAGGTGGGCAGGAAAGATGTGAGACAGAGAACCAGAAATGACCATTACATGGACCAAGATAGCACACTTTTAAATCAAATGTGCCCACCAACCTATCCTGACAAATATATTCCATAACAACCTGTAGGCCAGGTTCAAACTGAGAGTACTCAGGCCCCTTGGAGTTGAGCCTGAGAGCAGGAAGTCATAAGGAGAGCTGATCTCTGGTTTCCGGTCTATAACCTGCCCACTTCTCTCCCCAGCCCTACGTCCACCCCATATCAAAGGGGCCTTGAACAAGAGGCCCTGCGCACCTGCCTGTGGATGCCCTGCCCATATCTCCAGGCTCCGTCCCCCCTGCACCCTGCATGAACAGCTGCTCCTTGGCCATCCTTGGGCCTAAGGAAGTGCAAGCTGATGCCACCCTCAGGAAGACGGACAGGGGAAGAGTCCCAGGCAGGCTCTAGAATCAGTTCAGAGCCTCTTGGACAGAGAATATTGGGGTTCTGGGCACCCAGAACATAGCTAGACTGGGGCAGGGTTTCAGGTGGGCACAGGCCCTTGACCCTATGGGCTTCTCAACCCTTTGGGAGGAGTATGGCTGGAGGAGGGCCAGCATGAGGTCCTTTAAAGCAGAGATCCCTCCTGCCCAGGCATAAAGGCAATACCAGCTCCCTCATTGACTTGCACTCAGGTTCTAGAGTCAGACAGATTTTTAGTCAATCCTAGCCCTGGTTGTCAGCAGCGACCTGAGGGAAATGACTCACCTGTCTGGTTTCTTCATTTGTAAGAGAGGGAGAGGGGCTGTGGTGAGGATTGAGTAAGGAAGTGTTGCACAGCACCCTGTGCCTGGCACCTAGTGGCCCTCAACGGGAGGCAGACCTATGAGAGGACAGAGGTACTGCCTCCATGCAATGGCAGTGGGACTGGAGTTTGTGCCCAGGATAGGGAATGCAGCTGAGGGGGCTGAGGGAAGGGGCACAGACTGGAGACAATGCACTTTATAGTTGGTGTAATTTGCCTGGAAATGTACAAAGAAGAGTAATTCGTTAGTTTTTCCAGAGTCCCAAACTTCTTTGAGATTTGCTCTGCAGCCCACTGGACTGTCAACTCCTTGAGGACAGAGCTGCATATTGTTCTCTGATAAGTCCCCATCTTCTACCATATTGCCTGGCACATAGTAAGTGCTCAGTTTAAAGTGTTGAATGGACAATTTCGAATTGGATTTATTGCTTTTTTAATCTAAAAACATACAAACATTCCATTTTAAAGTATTGAAAATATTGAAGCTGGGGGGAGGTGGGAGACAAGGATCAGGCCAAAGTCTGCATTTGTTCAGTCAAACAGGCCTGAGTTCTAATGTGGCTTCTGGAGCTCACACATTCTTTGCAAAGCTCCATAACCTGCTGTAAGCCTCCATTTCCTCATCTATGCCATGGGGACACTAATAGCATCCATCTCAGAGAGTTGCATGTTAAAATAAATAATGATATAAAAAGCTTAGCACTTTGGCTGGAATATAATCAGATTTCAATATATTTTAACTATTACTGTATTGCTTGGCAGTGGTATTTGGATAACACGCAAGAATATGTGTGTTATTTTTATTTTATTTTTAGTTATGGAAGACAAGTGCAGGATGTGCAGGTTTGTTACATAGGTAAACGTGTGCCATGGTGGTTTGCAGTATCTATCAACCCTTCCCTAGGTATTAAGCCCAGCATACATTAGCTATTTATCCTGATGCTCTCCCTCCTCGACCCCCTGAGAGGCCGCAGTGTGTGTTGTTGTTCCCCTCCCTGTATCTATGTGTTCTCATTGCTCAGCTTCCACTTATAAGTGAGAAAATAAGGTGTTTGGTTTTCTGTTCCTGAGTTAGTTTGCTGAGGATAATGGCTTCCGGTTCCATCCATGTCCCTGCAAAGAACATGATTCCATTTCTTTTTGTGGCTGCATAGTATTCCATGGAATATATGTACCACATTTTCTTTATCTAGTCTATCACTGATGGACATTTGGGTTGCTTCCATGTATGATATTGTGAATATTACTGCAATGAACATAGGTGTGCATGTATCTTTATAATAGAAAAATTTATATTCCTTTGGGTATATACCCAGTAATGGGATTACTGGATCAAATGCTATTTCTGGTTCTGGGTCTTTGAGGAACTGCCACACTGTCTTTCACAATGGTTGAACTAATTTACATTCCCATCGACAGTGTAAAAGCATTCCTGTTTCTGCACAGCCTCACCAGCCTCTGTTTTTTTCTTGACTTTTTAATAATCATCATTCTGACAGGCATGAGATGGTATGTCATTGTGGTTTTGATTTGCATTTCTCTAGTGATCAGTGATGATGAGCTTTTTTCATGTTTATTAGTCACATAAATATCTTCTTTTGAGGAGTGTCTTTTCATGTTCTTTGCCCAATTTTTTTTTTTTTTTGAGGCAGAATTTTACTCTTGTTGACCAGGCTGGAGTACAATGGTACGATCTCGACTCACTCCAACCTCCACCTCCTAGGTTCAAGCAATTCTCCTGCCTCAGCCTCCCAACTAGTTGGGATTATAGGTGCCCACCACCAGACTTGGCTAATTTTTTGTATTTTCCCTGGAGATGGAGATTCACCATATTGGCCAAGCTGGTCTTAAATTCCTAACCTCAGGTGATCAGCCTGCCTTGGCCTCCCAAAGTGCTGGGATTACAGGGGCAAGCCACCTCACCCAGCCTGCCCACTTTTTAATGGGGTTGTTTTTTTTCTTGTAAATTTTCTTATAATGGGTTTGTTTTTTTCTGGTAAATCTATTTAAGTTCCTTATAGATGCTGGATGTTAGACCTTTGTCAGATGAATAGATTGCAAAAATTTTCTCTCATGTAGTTGTCTGTTCACTGACAACCTACAGTATGGAATGAGAGTTTCTTTTGCTGTACAGAAGCATCTTAAATTAATTAGATTCCATTTGTCAATTTTCACTTTTGTGCAATTGCTTTTGATGTTTTCGTCATGACGTCTTTGCCCATGCCTATGTCTTGAATGGTGTTGCCTAGATTTTCTTCTAGGGTTTTTACAGTTTTGGGTTTTACATTTAGGTCTCTAATCCATCTTGAGTTAATTTTTATAAAAGGTGTAAGGAAGGGGTCTAGTTTGAATTTTCTGTGTGTGGCTAGCCAGTTCTCCCAGAACCATTTATTAAATATGTAATTCTTTCTCCATTACTTGCTTTGGTCAGATTTGTGAAAGATCAGATGGTTGTAGATCTGTGGTCTTATTTCTGAGTTCTCTATTCTGTTTCATTGATCTATGTCTATTTTTGTACCAGTACCATGCTGTTTTGGTTACTGTGGTCTTGTAGCCTAGTTTAAATTCAGGTAGCATGATGCCTCCAGCTTTGTTCTTATTGATTAGGATTGTCTTGGCTATACAAGCTCTTTTTCCATATAAATTTTAAAGTAGTTTTTTCTAATTCTGTGAAGAATGTCAATGGTAGCTTAATGGGAATAGCAGTGAATCTGTAAATTACTTCTGGGAAGTATGGCCATTTGCATAATAATGTAATGATTTTTTTACGTCCATGAGCATGGAATGTTTTTCCATTTGTTTGTCTCCTCTTTGATATCTTTGAGCAGTGGTATGTAGTTCTCCTCGAAGAGGTCCTTCGCTTGCCTTATTAGCTGTATTCCTAAGAATTTTACTCTCTTTGTAGCAATTTTGAGTGGGAATTCATTCATGATTTAATTCTTTGCTTGTCTATTATTGGTGTATAAGAATGCTTGTGATTTTTGTATCCTGATTTTGTATCCTGACACTTTGCTGAAGTTGCTTTTCAGCTTAAGAAGCTTTGGGTTGAGATGATGACGTTTTCTAGATACAGGATCTAGAGGGCATCCTTGTCTTGTGCCAGTTTTCAAGGGGAATGCTTCCAGCTTTTGCCCATTCAGTATGATATTGGCTGTGGGTTTGTCATAAATGACTTCTATTATTTTGAGGTATGTTCCATCAATAACTAGTTTATTGAGAGTTTTTTTTTAAAGATGGGGTTTCACCATGTTGGTCAGCCCTGTCTTGAACTCACAACCTCGGGTGATCCACTCGCTTTGGTCTCCAAAGCACTTGGATTACAGGTATTGAGAGCCTTTAATGGGAAGGGATGTTGAATTTTGTGGAAGGCCTTTTCTGCATCTATTGAGATAATCATGTGGTTTTTGTCTTTAGTTCTGTTTATGTGATTAATTACATTTATTGATTTGCATATGTTGAACTAGCCTTGCATCCTAGGAATGAAATCAACTTAATTGTGATGGATAAGCTGTTTAATTTGCTGCTGGATTCGGTTTGTCAGTAATTTATTGAGAATTTTTGCATCGATGTTCATTAGAGATATTGGCCTAAAGTTTTCTTTCTTTGTTGATTCTCTCCCAGGTTTTGTATCGGGATGATGGCAACCTCATAAAATAAATTAGGGGGGAGTCCTTCCTTTTTGGAATAGTTTGGAATAGTTTCAGAGGAAATGGTACCAGCTCCTCTTTGTACCTGTGTAGAATTCAGCTGTAAATCCATCTGGTCCTGGGCTTTCTTTGGTTGGCAGGCTATTTATTACCCCCTCAATTTCAGAACTTGTTATTGGTCTATTCAGGGATTCAATTTCTTTTTGATTCAGTCTTGGGAGGGTATACGTGTCCAGGAATTTACCCATTTCTTCTAGATTTTCTAGTTTATCTTATTTGCATAGGAGTGTTTGTATTATTCTCTGATGGTTGTATTTCTGTGGGGTTAGTGGTGATATTCCCTTTATCATTTTTTACTGTGTATTCTATTCTTCTCCCTTTTCTTCTTTATTAGTCTAGCTAGCGATCTATCTACTCATTAATTTTTTCAAAAAACCAGCTCCTGGATTCATTGATTTTTTTTTTTTTTTGAGGTTTCTCATGTCTCTATCTCCTTCAGTTCTACTCTGATTGTGGTTATTTCTTGTCTTCTCCTAGCTTTTGGGTTTGTTTGTTCTTGGTTCTCTAGTTCTTTTAGTTGTGATGTTAGGGTGTCAATTTGAGATCTTTCTAGCTTTGTAATATGGGCACTTAATGCTATAAACTTCCTTCTTAACACTGCTTTAGCTGTGTCCCAGAGATTCCTGTGTATTGTCTCTTTGTTCTCACTGGTTTTGAAGAACTTCTTGATTTCTGCCTTAATTTCATTATTTACCCAGGAGTCATTTAGAAGCAGGTTGTTCAATTTTCATATTGTTGTGTGGTTTTGAGTGAGTTTCTTTTTTTCTCTTATTTATTTATTTGCATTTTAGGTTTGGGGTACATGTGAAGAACATGCAAGATTGTTGCATAGGTACACACATGACAATGTGATTTGCTGCCTTCCTCCCCATCACCTATACCTGGCATTTCTCCCCATGCTATCTCTCCCCAACTCCCCACCCCGCGCTGTCCCTCCCCTATTTCTCCCTGACAGACCCCAGTGTGTGATGCTCCCCTCCCTGTGTCCATGTGTTCTCATTGTTCAACACCAACCTATGAGTGAGAACATGCAGTGTTTGATTTTCTGTTCTTGTGTCAGTTTGCTGAGAATGATGGTTTCCGGGTTCGTCCATGTCCCTACAAAGGACACAAACTCGTCGTTTTTTATGGATGCATAGTATTCCATGGTGTATATGTGCCACATTTTCCCTGTCCAGTCTATCATTGATGGGCATTTGGGTTGGTTCCAGTTGAGTGAGTTTCTTAATCTTGAGTTCCAATTTGATTGCACTGTGGTCTGAGAGACTGTTATTATTCCAGTTCTTTTGCATCTGCTGAGGAGCGTTTTGTTTCCAATTATATGATTAATTTTAGGGTAGTGTCATGTGGCAGTGATAAGAAAGTACATTCTGTTGTTTTGGGGTGGAGAGTTCTGTAAATATCTACCAGGTCCACTTGATCCAGAGCTGAGTTCAAGTCCTGAATATCCTTGTTTTCTGTCTTGATAATCTGTCTAATATTGACAGTGGGGCATTAAAGTTTCCCATTATTATTGCATGGAATTCTGTGTCTTTTTATAGGTCTCTAAGAACTTGTTTTATGAATTTAGGTGCTCCTGTATTGCATGCATCTATACTTAAAATAGTTAGCTCTTCATGTTGAATTTATCTATTTATCATTATGTAATACCTTTCTTTGTCTTTTTTGATCTCTGTTGGTTTAAAGTTTGTTTTGTCAGACTGGGCATGGTGGCTCATGCCTGTAATCCCAGTACTTTGGAAGGCCAAGACAGGCAGATCACTTGAGATCAGGAGTTCAAGACCAGCCTGTCCAATATGGGGAAACTTTGTCTCTACTGAAAATGCAAAAATTAGCCAGGCATGATGGCATGGGCCTGTTATCCCCGCTACTATGGAGGCTAAGGCAGGAGAATCACTTGAACCCAGGATCTTGCAGTGATCCGAGATCGAGCCACTGCACTCCAGCCTGGACAACAGGGCGAAACTCCATTCCATAAATAAATAAAGTCTGTTTTGTCAGAAACTAGGATTACAACCCTGCTTTTTTCTTCTTTCCATTTGCTTCATAAAGTTTCCTCCCTCCCTTTATTTTGAGCCCATTTGTGTCTTTGTACCTGAGATGGGCTTTGTGAATACAGCACACTGATGAGTCTTCACTCTTTATCCACCTTGCCATTCTGTGTCTTTTAGTTGGGACATTTAGCCCATTTACATTTAAGGTTACTATAGTTATGTATGAATTGGATCCTGTCATTATAATGTGAGCTGGTTATTTTGCAGACTTGTTGAGGTAGTTGCTTCATAATGTCATTGGTCTTTGTATTTCAGTGTTTGTAGTAGCTGATAATGGTTTTTCCTTTCCATATTTAGTGCTGCCTTCAGTAACTCCTGCAAGGCAGGCCTGGTGGTGATGAATCCCCTCAGCATTTACTTGTCTGAAAAGGATTTTATTTCTCCTTCACTTATGAAGTTTAGTTTGGCCAGATAGGAAATACTGGGTTGCAAACTTGTTTCTATAAGAGTATTGAATATTGGCCCCAATCTCTTCTGGCTTGTAGGGTTTCTGTTGAGAGGTCCATTGTTAGTCTGATGGGTTTTTCTTTGTAGGTGACCTGGCCTTTCTCCCTGACTTCCCTTAATTTTTTTTGTTTCTTTGGTTTTTTTTTTGAGACAGAGTCTTGCTCTCTCACCCAGGCGGGAGTGCAGTGGTGCGATCTCGGCTCATTGCAACCTCTGCTTTCCAGGTTCAAACAATTCTCCTTCCTTAGCCTCCTGAGGCATAGTGGCTCATACCTGTAATCTTAGCACTGTGGGAGGCAAAGGCTTCACGTGAAGTCAGGAGTTTGAGACCGGCCTGGCCAACATGGTGAAACCCCATTTCTACTAAAAACACAAAAATTAGCCAAGTGTGGTGGCACATGCCTGTAATCCCTGGCCTTAATTCATTTTGACCTCGGAGAATTTGATGATTATGTGTCGTAGGGTTGATCTTGTCATGAAATAGCTTATTAGAGTTCTCTGGATTTCCTGAATTTGAATGTTGTCCTGTCTTCCTAGGTTGGAGAGGTTCTTCTGGATGATATCCTGAATTATGTTTTCCAACTTGATTCCATTCTCCACATCTCTTTTAGGTACCCCAATCAGTCATAAATTCAGTCTTTTTACATAATCCTATATTAAGTAAAATAATATTAGGATTAATGTTTTGTTCCTTCCTCTTCATTTTTTTCCTCTAATTTTGTCTGCCTGTCTTATTTCAGCAAGATAGTCTTCAAGCTCAGAAATTCTTTCTTCTGGTTGGTCTGTTTGGCTATTGATACTTGTTGTTGCATTGTGAAGTTCTTGTATTGCGTTTTTCAGCACTATCTGGTCATTTATGTAGCTCCCTAAACTGGTTATTCTGGTTAACAGCTCCTGTAATGTTTTATCATGGTTCTTAGCTTCTTTGCATCAGGTTAGAACATGCTCCTTTAGCTCAGTGAAATGTGTTATTATCAACCTTCTGAAGCCTACTTCCACCAGTTCATCCATCTCAGCCTCAGCCCAGTTCTGTGTCCTTGCTGGGGACCTGTTGTGATCATTTAGAAAAGAGGCACTCTGGTTTTTTGAGTTTTTCAGCATTTTTTGACTGATACTTTCTCATCCTCATGAATTTATCTTGTTTTGGTCTTTGAGGCTGCTCACATTTGAATGGAGTTTTTGTGGGAGTTTTTTTGTTGATGCTGTTGTTGTTGTTGTTCCTTTGCTTGCTTTTCTTTTAACAGTCAGGCCCCTCTGCTGTAGGGCTACTGCAGTTTGCCAGACCCTATTCACCTGAGTCCCTCCTGCTCCTGGAGGTGTTACCAAGTGGAGGCTGCAGAACAGCAAAGGTGGCTGCCTGCTCTTTCCTCTAGGGAGCTCCATCTCGAAGGAACACTGACCTGATGCCAGCAGGAATGGGTCCATATAAGGTGTCTGCTGACCCCTGTTGGGGAGTCTCACCCAGTCAGGAAGCACAGGATCAGTGCTTAACAAAAAACTCACTTAACAAAGCACTCTGGCTGACTTTGGGCAGAAGGAGTGTGCTGCACTGGGGGGAATCCCACTCATCCAGACTGCCCGGATTCCTCAGAGCCAGCCAGGGAAGAGACCAAGTCCACTATTCTGTGGATACCACAGCTGCCATTCCCCATGAAGGGCTCCATCCCAGGAACATCCAACCCCTAGCTGGTGTTGCTGAAATTCCAGAGGGAGGCTCTGCCTGGTGAGGAGTGATGGGTCTGGGTTCAGTGTAAAGAGGCAGTCTGGCCACGATCTGCCACAGCCGCTGTGCTGCACTGTGGGGACTTCCTCCTGGGTCTGAACTGCTGGCACCAGCGGGGAAAATGGCAGACTGGAGCTCCAGTGATGGTGGCCACACCTCCCCTTAGGAGCTCGGTAGTCTTAGGCAGTCTCCAGTTTAGCCACTGCCAAGAATCTATACAGCTTAAAACCCAAGGCCCTGGTGGTGTGGGCTCACGATGGGATCTCCTGGTCTGTGGGTTGCAAAGATCCATGGAGAAAGCGTGGTTTCGCAGGTAGGGCAGCACAATCACTCACCGCGTCTTTTGGCTGAGGGTGAGAGGTCCCCTTGCTCCGTGCTGCTCCTGGGTGGGCAGTCGCTCCACCCTGCTTTTCCTCACTCTCCGTGGACTGCCTAGTCAGTTCCACTCAGGGAACCTGGATACCTCAGTGGTTGGTGCAGGATTCACTCACCGTTTTCAGTCTCCTTGGTGGAGATCTCTGACCACAGCTGTTTCTAATTGGCCATTTTGGCTCCTCCCCAGATTTATTGCTTTTATTTGAAGAGTGCAATTTCATATGTTGGTCACAAATTTTTACAGGCACCTCAAACTGGGGTCATTATCTTTCTCTAACCTGCTTCTCCCCTAGTTCCCTGCCTCAGTGGGAGGCAGCAATCCCCCATCAAGCCAGCTATTGGGGCACTATGTTGAGTACCTTCTTCCTCCCCACCCCTTATAACTGATCATTTGCCAAGTGGGCAATTCTACACACTTGTTATCACTACCACAAAGCTAGTTCAGGCAGCTGTTCTCTCTCCCCTAAGATACTGCGGCAACTTTTCAGCTGCTCACCTCACAGCTACTCGTGTACCCTGAATACATCCTCCCTGGTGCACCCAGAGTGGCCTTTACACATCTGACCACATTCCTATTGGGCTTCAGTAGGGTAAAGCCCAAGCTCCTGGGCACAACCTGCAAAGTCCTTTTTTAGCACCTGCCCCACTGCACTGTCAGATCCTTTAGAACGCTTTGTCTTATTTCTCTTTATAGCTTTTGTGATCAGCCAGAAACTCACTCATTGTTACATAAGTGGATAAAGTGTTTAAAAATCAAAACAATGTTTGATCTTTTGAGAAAACTGGAAAATTTAAACTCATAGACTTAAACTATCAAACAGCAGAGACAAGTCAGGACCCTGCTGACCCCAAGTCTGCCCTTTCATAACTGGCAGAGAGTTGGCCAAGTATGCATGGCCTCACCCACGGCTCCTGGCTCTGACCTTCCTTTGGATGTGGAATTGAGTCCTAGAGTGAGTCCCTGGGCTCTTTCTAGAAATTGCCATCTTTCTCTGGAGTGGCACACTTAAACCATGTGGCTGCTCAAGAAAGCCAGCGCTAATTTTTAGAGAAACCATCCTCAGAAATGCACCTTCCAGTGAAAGACTTGTCCAGAAATCATGGAACTGGCCAATCACACAAGCCCTGCTCTCACATAAGCTTTCTTTTCAATCACAGGGGTATCTTCCAATGTTTGCCAAAGAGAAAATGTTCATGGCCTGATTTCTGGCACAAGTGTAACTGCCCAAGGGTTCGACTTGCCCACTGCCTAGACAGAGCCAATTTATCAAGACAGGGGAATTGCAATAGAGAAAAAGTAATTCACACTGAGCTGGCTATGCAGGAGACCAGAGTTTTATTATTATTCAAATCAGTCTCTCCAAAAACTCAGGGATCAGGGTTTTTAAGGATAATTTGGTGGGTAGAGGGCCAGTGAATCAGAAGTGATAATTGGTTGGCTCAGGGATGAAATCATAGGGAATTGAAGCTGTTCTCTTATGCTGAGTGGCTTCTGCAGAATTGCTTGGTAGGTCCAGGTGTGGCCATCCAGTTATTAGAAATGTGAAAACCTGAAAAGACATCTCAAAAGGCCCATCTTAGGTTCACAATAGTGATGTTACCTTTAAGAGTAATTGGGGATGTTGTGAATCTTATGACCTCTGGACTAATGGCTGATAACATTTAGAATTCCAGCCCCTCTCATTCTAACTTGGTGGCTGGTGGCCTTTCATTTGTTTTACAAAAACAGTTTAGCTTTGGGAAAGTGTTCTTTGTTAAATTATAAATTAAGTTCCTTCGCAAGGTTAGTTTGGTCTATGCCCAGGAATGGATAAGAACAGTTGAGAGGTTAGAAGCAAGATGGAATTGGTTAGGTCTGATATCTTTCACTGCCATAATTTCCTTAGTTACAATTTTGCAAAGGTGGTTTCACAAGGATTGTGCCACATTGGCAGATGTGATCTTTCACTGGACAAGGTACTTAACATCTCTGAGGCTTAGTTTACTCATCTTTAAATGGGAATAAAAGTAAGTCTCTCACAAGGTTATTGTGAGGACTAATGAGATGAAGTGTATATTAGCATTATATTGGAAAGGTTTTCTGAATGTCACCTATGGTCCTTTTTTTGCATGATGTTTTAAAGCAAGATTTTAGGGAGCAGTGAAAACACCTGCCAAATTGTAAGATAAAAATAAGGAAACAAGAAAACCAGGGTCAAGAGGGACATTGTGTCATCTCAGAGAATCACGAGGACTTTATGTTCCTTATATCATATGCCAACTTGGCCATTCATTCATTTATTCATTCAGCACTTAACTCTGAGCAGCTCTTCAGCATGGTAGCATGTAAAAACAAGCAAAAGAGTTTGTGCCTCAACCTAGAAAGAAGAGCCTGAAGATGTCCAACTAAAACTCACTGCAGCAGGAACTACAAGAGACAGTGGAGGGCGTGCCTGCCAGGGCTTGCAGGGAGGCCACGTGTAGTAGGCCTGGTCTGTGATGAGCTGCGTTTACAGTTATTTTCCCATCCTGATGACATATCTGCTTTGTGTTCACATTTTAGCAATCATCTTGGTAGCTAAATGTGACAAACCAAGAAGATGGCCAAGATCAACACCCAATACTCCCACCCCTCCCGGACCAACCTCAGGGTAAAGACCTCAGACCAAGATCTCAATCGTGCTGAAAATGGCCTCCCCAGGTAAGATGGGCTTTTCATTTTATGCCTGGCTCTGGTCTTTTCCATAGTTCATCTAGACTGTGGGGGAAGAACACATTCACACTGGCTAGCCACAGGTTGGAGGGCAAAGGAGGTATTCACAGAGCTATCAACTTCATTTTTCATCTCACTTAATCCTCACAACCTCCAGAAAGTAGTCTTTATTCTTGTTTTAGAGATGTGGAAAGGAGGCTTAACTAGTTACTTAATTGCTATAAGGTAAAGAAAATGAAGATTCAAATTCAGCAGACTAAATTTTACCGTAAAAACTTCCTCAAACTGACACACTGTCCCATGTATTCATCAAAAATGCATTGGACTCTGGTTGTGCACCAGCCACTGAACTGGGCTTGCAGTCTGAGCTGGGCACCTAGGATGTAGCATGAATCAGATGCCCTTCCCTTGTTTCCAGGGGAAGGTCTGCAGGCAGGCCATGCCCAGGGCCTATAGAGGAAGTGGGTAGTGCCTTACCAGCCAAGCCATCAACCCCATCAATGACATCCTGACACAGGTAGGAAATAGAAATCTGGGGCCTTGAGCTCTACTTCTATACCTGTTCCTTACTTACTAGTAGACCTGGGAAAACACATGTAACCACTCCATGCCTCAGTTTCTTCACCTGCAGAATGGAACAACATTTTTTCCAAGCTCCTGGTATAACAGTGAGGACACCAGAAAGGACCTATTTAGTGTGCATGGACCCTATGTTTCTTTGTTTTGGGTTTTTTGTTTGTTTCTTTTGTTTGTTTTGAGACAGAATCCCACACTGTTGCCCAGGCTGGCACGCAATCTCGGCTCACTGAGACCTCCACCTCCTGGGTTCAAGCAATTCACCTGCCTCAGCCTCCCGAGTAGCTAGGATTATGGGTGCCTGCCGCCATGCCCTGCTAATTTTTATATTTTTAGTAGAGATGGGGTTTCACCATGTTGGCCAGGCTGATCTCAAACTTCTGAGCTCAAGTGATCCACCAGCCTTGGCCTCCCATAGTGCTGGGATTTTGGGTGTGAGCCACTGCGCCCAGCCATGTTTTTTACATTCTCATTGAGATGATTGAGTTAAACCATGAGCAACTCTCTTTCCAATATTTTTGTTATTTTCACCCTGCACATATAGAATTGAAAACTTCTCCCCACGACGCAGCTTAAAAGCATATCTGATGGCCCAAAATGCAAAATGGCCCCTCAGTCCCAGCACTGGGCTTCTCACACATTTTTGTTCATCACTTCCTCTCCCAAATGCACATTTGTTTTTTTCTCTGTCTACATTCTTGGCCTCAGCTACTCAGCAAACTCTGCTAACAAGTGATGGTCAAATAATTTCCAAAGAGATTGAGTCCCCTTATGGCAAACCCATGCAGCCCTTGAACCCTACCTTCTGAGATTTCAGCAAAGAAAGGAAGATTCCAGAGCATCCCAACAGCTATTTATTTCTTCCAACCATTTTAACTTGGTATTGGGGCCCCAGGAAGTGTGATATAGCTTCAGAGGCATCAGAAAATTCCATCCTACTCAAATACGTTTCTCCTAGCTGGCTGTCTGTCAATGCCTGTGTCCCACCACTGAGGACTTAGTCTTCTAGGTTAAGGCATAGCTCCTTATTTATAAGAACAAATAACACTATTAGAACTGTTATCCACTCTTGAAACATTTGTATGTTTTAATAATTTCTTTCCCATGTGTGAGCTAATAAAGCCCCTTGAAAGGGGCTTCAAAAGAGGGTTGAGCATCAGGGAGAAGGAGCCCAAGGATGGGGCACAGCTTCATGTCAGGATCCTGGGGCAGAAAATCCCGAGATGGCTGAATAAGAGAATCGGAGATGCAGAAGCCGAGTGGTCTCCACAATTCCAAATGAGGTACCAGGTTCATTTTGTGGGTCTGATTAGACAGTGGATATAAACCAAATAAGGCAAGTTGAGGCAAGGTGGGGCATTGCCCCACAAAGGATGTGCACGCAACCAACTGGAGGACCGGGGGATCTCCCCCTCTGGGACTTCGGTTCAGGTACAGAGCTCCACCAAGCCCTCTACAACCCACAGAATAGGAGATCTTTGTGGGGCTGAAAAGCTTCAGTGAGCTGCATCAACAGGGCAGAACAGCAACTTCAGCCAGCACTGGGGCTGTCAGCATAGATCTAGGCGGAAACACTGGCTGACACCGAGAAAGCCAAAAGCCGATGGGCAGAGCTACCCACCTGCCAGTAACAAGGGAAATTGAATGCAGGGAAACAGCCCAAGTGGCAGGATGGCCCCCTCTCCTGCCCTGCATAAAGCCCAGCAGCCTAAAAAACTCTCACTCCAGAGTTACGCACCCAGAACATCAGTTAGAAAGCGACCAGAAATGATTGCGCTTGGCAGGGGGAAGGGAAGCCACCATTACAGAAGCTGGCCTAATTTTCCTGAGTAAATAAAAGGCACAGCAGCTCCACTGAATCTGTGGCAGTCCAGCAGCACCTCTGCAGGTGGACAAAGGAAAGGCCTCCTCCCCAAGCAGCTACCTGAGATCAAAACTATATAAATCCAAGAGATGGGAAGAAACCAGCCCAAGAAGAATGAAACCATCACAAACCAGAACGTCTCTCCCCTACCATGAGATCACAACACCTCACCAGCTAGCGAACAAAGCAAGACAGAGAAGGAATTTGATGAATTGACAGAAGCAGGCTTCAGAAGGTGGGTAATAACAAACTTCTCTGAGTTAAAGGAACATGTTCTATCCCAATACAAAGAAACTAAAAACCTTGAAAAACGGTTAGAAGAAATGCTAACTATAACAACCAGCTTAGAGAAGAATATAAACGACTTGATGAAGCTGAAAAACACAGCACAAGAACTTCCTGAAGCATGCACAAGCTTCAATAGCCATATAGATCAAGCAGAAGAAAGGATATCAGAGACTGAAGATCAATTCAGTGAAATGAAACAAGAAGGCAAGAAAAGAGAACAAAAAGTGAAAGGAAATGAACAAAGCCTTCATGAAATATGGGATTATGTGAAAGACCTAATCTATGCCTGATCAGTAGATGATGGGGAGAATAAATACTAGAAGATGATGGGGAGAGTGAATCCAAGCTGGAAAACACTCTTCAGGATATTATCCAGGAGAACCTCCCCAATCTAGCAAGGCAGGCCAACATTTAGGTACAGGAAATACAGAGAACACCACAATGATACTCCTCTAGAAGAGCAACCCCAAGGCACATAATCATCAGGTTCACCAGGATTGAAACGAAGGAAAAAATACTAAGGGCAGCCAGAGAGAAAGGTCAGGTCACCCACAAAGGGAAGCATACCAGACTCACGGGATCTCTTAGCAGAAACCCTACAAGCCAGAAGAGAGTGGGGGGTCAATTTTCAACATCCTTAAAGAAAAGAATTTTCAACCCAGAATTTCATATCCAGCCAAACTAAGCTTCATAAGTGATGGAGAAATAAAATTCTTTACAGACAAGCAATTGCTAAGAAATTTTGTCACTACCGGAGCTGCCCTACAAGAGCTCCTGAAGGAAGCACTAGACATGGAAAGGAAAAACCAGCATCAGCCACTGCAAAAAAGAACCAAATGGTAAAGATCAATGATGCAATGAAGAAATTTTGCCAACCAATGGGCAAAGCAACCAACCAGTAATAAAATGGCAGATTCAAATTCATACATAACAATATAATATTAAATGTAAACGGACTAAATGCCTCAATCAAAAGACATAGACTGTCAAATCAGATAAAAAACCAAGAACCATCAGTGTGCTATATTCAGGAGATCTATCTCACGTGCAAAGACACACATAGACTCAAAATAAAGGGATGAAAGAAGATTTACCAAGCAAATGGCAAGCAAAAAAAAAAAAAGCAAGAGTGGCAATTCTAGTCTCTGATAAAACGGACTTTAAACCAACAAAAATCAAAAGAGACAAAGAAGGGCATTACATAATGGTAAAAGGATCAATACAACAAGAAGAGCTAACTATTCTAAATATATATGCACCCAATACAGGAGCACCCAGATACATAAAGCAAGTCCTTAACAACCTACAAAGAGACTTAGACTCCCATACAATAATAGTGGGAGACTTTAACACTCCACTGTCAATGTTAGACAGATCAACGAGACAGAAAATCAATAAGAAAATCCCAGACTTGAATGCAGATCTGGACCAAGCAAACCTCATAGACATTTACAGAATTCTTAACCCCAAATCCACAGAATATACATTCTTCTCAGCACCACATCACATTTACTCTAAAATTGACCACATAATTGGAAGTAAATCACTTCTCAGCAAATGGAAAAGAATAGAAATCATAACAGTCTCTCAGACTACAGTGTAATCAAATTAGAACTCAGGATTAAGAAACTAACTCAAAACCACACAACTTCATGGAAAATGAACAACTGGCTCCTGAATGTAGACTGGATAAGCAATGAAATGAAGGCAGAAATAAAGATGTTCTTCAAAACCAATGAAAACAAAGACACAACATACCAGAATCTCTTGTACACATTTAAAGCAGTGTCTACAAGGATATTCATAGCAATAAATGCCCATATGAGGAGCAGGGAAATGTCTAAAATTGACACTGTATCATCAAAATTGAAAGAGTTAGAAGAGCAAGATCAAAAAAACTCAGAAGACAAGAAATAACTAAGATCAAAGCAGAACTGAAGGAGACAGAGACAGAAAAAAACCCTTCAAAAAATCAACAAGTCCAGGAGCCTGTTTTTTTTAAAAGATCAACAAAATAGACTGCTAGCCAGATTAAGTAAAAGAAAAAGAGAGAAAGAGAGAGAGAGAGAAGAATCAAATAGATGCAATAAAAAATGATAAAGGATACATCACTACCGACTCCACAGAAATACAAACTACCATCAGAGATTACTACAAACAACTCTATGCACACAAACCAGTAAATCTGGAAGAAATGGATAAATTCCTGGACACTTGCACTCTCGCAAGATAAACCAGGAAGAAGTTGAATCCCTGAATAGACTAATAACAAGGGTTGAAGTTGAGGCAGCAATTAATAGCCTACCAACTAAAAAAAGTCCAGGTCCAGACGGGTTTATAGCCAAATTCTACCAGACGTACAAAGAGGAGCTGGTACCCCTCCTTTTGAATCTTGCAAACATTACAAAAAGAGGGAATCCTCCCCAAATCATTTTATGAGACCAACATCATCCTAATACCAAAACAGGGCAGAGACACAACTGAAAAAGAAAACTTCAGGCCAATATCCATGATGAACATTGATGCAAAAATCTTCAATAAAATACTGGCAAATAGAATGCAACAGCAAATCAAAAACTTATTCATCATGATCAAGTAGTCTTCATCCCAGGTATGCAAGGCTGGTTAAGCATACACATGTCTATAAATGTAATCTGTCACATAAACAGAACCAAAGACAAAAACCACATGATTATCTCAATAGATGCAGAGAAGGCCTTTGACAAAATTCAACAGTGCTTTATGCTAAAAACTCTCAATAAACTAAGTATGGATGGTAAGTACCTCAAAATAATAAAAGCTATTTATGACAAACCCACAGCCAATATCATACTAAACAGGCAAAAACAGGAAGCATTCTGTTTGAAATCCAGCACAAGACAAGGATGCCCTCTCTCACCACTACTATTCAATATAGTACTGGAAGTTCTAGCCAGAGCAATCAGGCAAGAAAAAGAAATAAAGGGTATTCAATTAGGAAAAGAGGAAGCTGAATTGTCCCTATTTGCAGATGACATAATTGTGTATTTAGAAGACCCTGTCGTCTCAGCCCAAAATCTCCTGAAACTGATAAGAGAAAATCAAATCAAAAGTGAACTCCCATTCACAACTGCTATGAAGAGAATAAAATACCTAGGAATACAAATAACAAAGGATGTAAAGGACCTCTTCAAGGAGAACTACAAACCACTGCACAATGAAACAAGAGTGGACACAAACAGATGGAAAAACTCATGCTCATGGTTGGGAAGAATCAACATCATGAAAATGGCCATACTGCCCAAAGTAATTTATAGATTCAATACCATCCCCATCAAGCTACCAATGACCTTCTTCACAGAACTGGAAAAAAACACTTCAAACTTCATATGGAACCAAAAGAGAGCCCACATAGCCAAATAATTCTAAGCAAAAAGAACAAAGCTGGAGGCATCATGCTACCTGACTTCAAACTGTACTACAAGGCCACAGTAATCAAAACAGCATGGTACTGGTACCAAAACAGAGACATAGACCAGTGAAACAGAACAGAGGCCTCAGAAGCAACACCACACATCTACAATCATCTGATCTTTGACAAACCTGAGAAAAACAAGCAATGGGGAAAGGATTTCCTGTTTAATAAATCGTGTTGGGAAAACTGGCTAGCAATGTGCAGAAAGCAGAAACTGGACCCCTTCCTGACACCTTACACTAAAATTAATTCCAGAGGGAGTAAATATCTAGGTAAGACCTAACACCATAAAAACCCTAGAAGAAAATCTAGGCAAAACCATTCAGGACATAGGCATAGGCAAGGACTTCATGACTAAAACACCAAAAGCAATAGCAACAAAATCCAAAATAGACAAATGGGACCTAATTGAACTCCAGAGCTTCTGTACAACAAAGTAAACAATCATTAGAGTGAACCAGCAACCAACAGAATGGGAAAAAAATTTTTGAAATCTACCCATCTGACAAAGGGCTAATAATCAGAATCTACAAAGAACTAAAACAGATTTACAAGAAAAAACACATTCAAAAGTGGGCAAAGGATATGAACACATACTTTTCAAAAGAAGACATATATGAGGCCAACAAACATGAAAAAATGCTCATCATCACTGGTCATTAGAGAAATGCAAATGAAAACTACATTGAGATACCATCTCACACCAGTTAGAATGGCGATCATTAAAAAATCTGGAGACAATGGATGCTGAAGAAGATGTGGAGAAATAGGAACATTTTTACACTGTTGGTGGGAGTGCAAATTAGTTCAACCATTGTGGAAGACAGTGTGGCGATTCCTCAAGGACCTAGAAATAGAAATTCCATTTGACCCAGCAATCCCATTACTGGGTATATACCCAAAGAATGATAAATTGTTCTATTATAAAGACACATGCACATGTATGTTCATTGCGGCACTGTTTACAACAGCAAGGACCTGGAACCAACCCAAATGTCCATCAATGATAAACTGGATAAAGAAAATGTGGCACATATATACCATGGAATACTATGCGACAATAAAAAACGATGAGTTCATGTCCTTCATAGGGACATGGATGAATCTAGAAACCATCATTCTCAGCAAACTGACACAAGAACAGAAAACCAAACACGGCATGTTATGATTCATAGGCAAGTGTTGAACAATTAGAGCATGTAGACACAGGGAGGGGAGCATTACACACTGCGGACAGTTGTGAGGGGCAGTTAGGGGCAGGTGAAGAGAGATAACAAGGGGAGAAATACCAGATGTGGGTGATGGGGGGATGACAGCAGCAAACCACCTTGCCGTGTGTATACCTATGCAACAATCCTGCATGATCTGCACATGTACCCCAGAACCTAAAGTACAATTTAAAAAAAGAAAAAGAAAGAAGAGCCCTTTAAAAAAAATGTCTTGCAGCAGTCAGAAGGCAATGAAGAGCACTGCATGCATTTACCACAGAAAATCAATTTCTCACAGTTTATGACTCATGGTAGGTTAGTGACTTCAAGCCAGGCAATTGCTTAAATTAGACTTGTACTCTCTTATAAAAGCTATCACCTGATGATGAGTTTTGTTTTTAAAATGCTCTGAAATAAAAATGCCGAGTGCCTTTTCCCATTTTCAAAAAAAAAGTCAGGATCCTGGGATCCTGGGCCCAAGACCTTGGGAGAAGGACAGAGGCTGTCAGGAGCAGCAAGATTTTGAAGCAGAATTAAACTTTTCCTCTTTGTACCCCCTTGCCTACAGTGGGGCATGACCCAAGCATCTCATAGGGCTTCCAGACTCTGTAAGGCAGAGAAGGCAGTAATGGGGTCCCAGTCTGGCTTCTTCCAGTGAGATACTCACGGAGTAGGCACCCAGAAGAAGGCAGGCCTGGTCTGCAGGCTGCTGCGGCTCCTGCCCACAATGTCTGCTTGACTTGACAGCACTGTGGTGCTGCTGACACACCCTGACTCTGCATTCGCCAGTGACCTCCAAGCCTAGCTTGACCTGTGGCCTGTTCAAGAGGGCTCACAAGGTCTCTTAGAAGATGACCATTTGCAAAATGAATTGCTAGATCGTTAAGCCATGCTAATACCAGCCACTGGCCTCTGGCTTCTAGCAGACTCCCTGCAAGCTCACTCGGGAATGCACGCTGACAGGGGTCACAGCACGCTCTAGGGTCAGCCACATGGTTAGGGGCTCTGAATTAATGTCCTTCAGCAATGCTATCTGTCACCTGCATGGGTGAGAAAAGGTTCTCCCTTCTCCTTCCTTTGCACTTTCTGCGGCCAGCATGATGGTTAACAGCACAGGCTCAGGGTCAGACTGCCTGGGTTTGAACACTGGCTCTGCAACTGTCCTGCTATGAAAAGTTGCTCAATGGCTCCAAGCCTCAGTTTTCTCATCTGCAAAATGAATCAGTATTAGTATTGCCCTCCTAGTGTGGTGAGGTTACAGCAGATGTGAACGCAGAGGTCCTGGCACAGTCCGTGCTGTGTGCTTAAGTGCCCAGTTGCCTCTCATTCCTAGTCTTGGAAATGATTACTTCTTCTTGCGGGCCTTCACTGGTCTCTTCTCCTTGACCTCAGATAGCCCCAGTGGACCAGGCATCTGGATCTGGCCATTTCCTGCCTGTGTCCAAGCCCTGCTGTCTCAGCCTGACCATCAGCCGAGGCTTACTGAGCTCCACTCAGGCCCTGGCCCCACCATTCACATGGTAAATTGACAGATTAATACAGTATCTCATGAAAACACCACAGAGATTTCAAAATGAGAGACATAAAGAGTGCTTCCTTTATGAGAGAGCTATGCTTTTTCTTACGGAGGCAAGAGTAGCTTTAACCGTCAGAAAATTTCAGAATGTTTCTTGGAGTCACCAAAGAGTAACAATGCATACTCAGGATGGGGTACAGTGGCTTCAGGGATGGAGGCGGAACCCAGCCCCTCCCCTGCTTCCCAGCCCAGCCCCACATTTGCCTATCCACTGATAAGGTCTCTATGTGAGACTGATTTGAACAAAGGACTCTGACATATACATATAAAAATTTTAATTTCAAATCACTATTTTGGAGCAAGGAGGAATGGTCTTCGGACAAGCCATACATCTTCACATTGAAATTCCAGTCCCTTCAGAAAACTTTTGAGATAAATGATTGAGAATTGGGGTACATGAATGTTAATTGCTCTTTATCTTCAGTGATACCGAGAAGCCTGCACTGGCAACCTGTTTGTGGGGGTGGCCCCTTGCTGAGTGCCCCCAAGAGGAAGACATGACCAAGTCTCTGTCCCCTGAGACCTCCGTGCACCAAGGTCTTTCACCAAATTGGAGGCCCTGTTTTTAAGTTATTGGAATTATTTTCATAGTGGAAGAATGAAAACACTTCATTTGAATAAAAACGTTTTACACCTTGAAAATATCAAAAATATAATTGTCTTGAGTTTTTCATTTCTACTTAGATCTTTTTAGTTGGCTCAATTATTTAAAAGCTGTCTGGCATATTTGTGAGGATAAGGTAATAGAAAAAGGCTATTCTCTGTGACAGAGAACAGCAGCTAGGACCAAGGGCACCTTAAATCCTGGATCCATCTCCTGGTGTAGCTATTTTGAATGAGGTTTGAGGCACAGGAGTTTGTGTCTGACAGAAGAGAGGTCTTTTTGCATTACTCCCTGAGTGGAGCCCAAAGCAATTATCACCAAAGAAAACCATTTTCATCCCACTTCTCCAGGACCAAAGGCTTAAAAATGCATTGGTTTCGGCACCCCGTCACATGTGGCCAATAGCAGTGGATTCCAATTATTCAAGTTCCTCAGGTCTTGAGAAGGGGGAAACTAAGGTGTCATATTCCTCAGCCTTGTGCTGAAAGGCCACCTCTCTTTACTCTCATGTCCCCAAACCCATCTTGGTGGAAAACACCAGATGCTCTACCGAGTGCAAAGTTAATTACCAGTTCCAGTTCTCATGGGAGGCCCTGTTCTAACCCAGTGACAAGAAACCTTCGCTTTACCAACATTAACTCCTCTTTGCAAATAAACGTAGAACCTGAGCATTCCAAGGTGAAAATTATGTTGTCTTTCAAAGCAGTCTCTCCATTCTGCTAGTTGCTTTCGTTCTTGCCAGCTACCAACTTCAGGGGACCCCTTCCTTGGAAGGCATCGTCTGCACATGAGATCTTAGAATAGCAGCCTGCAAATGGGATGGAAGGTCCAGGACTGTCCTGGCCTGGTCTGCTCATTTTGCAGAGACTGAGGTCTTGTCAAGTCCTTGCCCCAGGCTCTTCCACTAGCCACAGGCAGGACAGAGCCTGGCCCCAGGACTCTAATTTCCCAGGGAGGTTCTTCCTCCCCATTCTTGCATTAGTTACCAAAAGTATCTCCCTTTTTTCAATGTGTGCCTGGGGACTCCAAATGTCACCACAGACATTCAGTTCCTTTCCTCTCTTCCCACCTCCCTCCATCTGCCTGGTAAATCAGTTTCTGGGAGGAGTAACTAATGGGGTTTACTATGTAAACACTCCCAGGCATTTAATACAGGTAAAGCTCTAGAGCTAAAAGAAAGGCATTGATCTGGCAGAATTGCAGGCATTGAGAAGGAAGTGGGACGAGGCATAGGGAAGAAATGGCACCCCCATCAGGTCCCTGGAACTTGCATCACCTAAGGCTCTCCCTGTTCTTCATGGCTGATTGTGCCTTTAAGGGCACTGAAATGCACATGAAATTGCCAACTATTGCTTTATTTGCTTTCCTGAAGATCAGGAAACTTAAGCCCAGAGAGGGTAAGTGACCATCCCACAGAACACTCAGCCTGCAGGTGCTGGAGCAGGGACTCAAACCAGGACCTGTCACCTTTCCACGCTGCCTCCTCAAGTGGGCATTATAGATCTGTTCACATGCAACAGCTCTTGCTGCTGCTGGTAGCAGGCCTGCTTTGTAATCCAGGGTGGGTTTTGCCCTCCTCATCCCCCCACCAGCTCTGATGTCATCTGATTCCTTTGCTGCAAATGCAAATAAGTCTGGTCTCAGGATGTGCCCTCATGCAATTAGCAGAAACCAGATTACACTAAAATGTTGGGATGACTGCTTGGTGCCTAGAGCTCCCTGAGGAGCTGCTGATGGCAGCACCTCCATCCTTGGGATTGCCTCCAGATCTTCCAGGCACACAGGCTGTGACAGGGCCCCTGCCCAGCTATCAGCTGCCATCACCACCACCCCCATGCCAGCTGCTCAAATCCGAGGACCTCTGCCACCTCCTCCTGCAACCAACCTAGGTGCATTGGAACATGCATCCCACCTTTATAGTATACAGAACATATAGTATACAGAAGCAAGGGAATCGTAGCTTCTGGACTGCAGCAGGGCCTCTGACAGGGTCTTTTACATGTACACAAATCAGATGAGAATGGGTTTCTTATGAGTATAAGGGGATAATTCAATCTGATGGTTTGGAAAATAAAGAGCCATGCCTACGGTGCAGCCATATGGATTAGAGCAATGTCTCCAGTGGCATGCCACAAGGCTCAGTCCTCAGCTGTCCTATTAATTTCTTTTTCATCTGTGCCATATAGGAAAATACAGGGCAGCTTCATGGAGTGGATGACAGCAAGTTTTGAAATGGTAAAGTGTATGTGGTTGGCATACAGTAAAGAGTTAATAAATGGCATGAGGTTTGTGTACTGTGTTTGCGAGTAGGATGGTGTTGAAAGGAAAGGTGAGTGTATTCTCTGCATATCAAGTCTTCTAAAACATTGAGTGATTCTGATCAAGGGGAAGGTCCAATACTTAATTCCAAAAAAGTAATTGCACATGCACAAGCCAGGGTCCTCTGGCTGGCAGCAGCCTGTGTTAGAGGACTGCTTTGGGTTTTTGCTGATAGTAGCTGGTGACCATCAAAAACACAAAAAGTAGCAAAGTCTTCCCAGCATGGGCTCCAGTCACAGCAGGGTAGCCTCAGTCTCTCTGCCCAGTCAAGCAAGACCCCAGGAACTTGCTCATGGGAGAAGGACCGTGACAAGGAAGAGACTTGACCCCAAGGAGCAATGGCTGGGTGAGCTGGGGGTTTCTGGCCTGGAAAGCCAGATGCCACACAGGTCCCTGTCAGTCATTAAAGGTAGGAGATGAAGCTATCAGACTCCCTGTGGTTCCAGCAGAAAACATAGCTTCAATATAGGGAGGTTGAGGGATGGAAGAATCTACGGGCAGGTGGGGCAGCCAAAGGATGGCCCAGACAGACTGGGTGGTGGGAGCCAGCTCCCTGCTGCTGAAGAAGGCAGGGAGGAATCTGTAGAAGAGGGGAAGCAGCAGCCCGGCCACTGTGATTCAAGGACTCTGACTTCTAATCAATCACCAGGGAGAGTCTGAAGCTTTTCCCTGGCGTTAATTCTTGCCTCCTTGTTAAGAAGGCTGATTAGGTTGGAACAGGTCACGTGATAGAATTAATTTGTCTTGCCTGGGCTCCTCAAGACTCATAGACTGAAGTGCAAATCCCTAGAGGCCAGTGCCTGGCTGGCTTTTAATCAGGCTGATCAGCCTTCAGCCCCAGGAGGTTTAAAAGAAAGGAAAATATTCCCAAACATATTTCCTAGTCTTATTCCAGGCAATTCAACCAGACTTTGCTGCTGCAACTGGTGCTCATATGGAATTGAGGGCACCTGTCCTTTCTGGGCTCACATTTTCCACAACGGATTGCACAGGGGAGGCACCACCCCTTACCTCTGCTTAGAAGGAGAGAGAGCCTAGAGTTTGGCGAAAGGGACTATGGGAAATGGAGTCTCATTTGAAAGCACTGTGCAAATTATTTGAACTGTGTACAGAGGCCAGGTCAGTTCTATACAGTATTCCAGGGACTTTGTGTTAACCAGTGGGTTCCCAGAAAGGCTGTCAGACAAGCCCACAAGATACTACCCAGGCAGTGTGGTTGCAGCATGTGCAGTGAGAAGGGAGGATCAGGAAGGCCCTAAAGAGCAGTTATTCAATTTGCCCTCAGAAGATGAAATTCAGTAGGCAGAGAAGTGTTGGAACCTAAATCCTTGTTCTAGAATCATTTTGTGGAAGCAGCTACTTTGGCTTGAGATGGCCCCGGGACACCCTCCATCCCCCGCCTAGTGCTTTGATGAGGGCTGGGCCAGCATGTGCTGCCACTTCCCCATCCCTTCACCTAACCCTGGACGGTAGCTACCTTCCTTGCTATAAAGGAAAGGCCACATTTATCCCAAAAGCCAGGATCTGCAGGAGGTGAACAGAAGTGGGGAGCCCCTGGGATGAGGATCTGTGAGGGTGACTTTCCCTATTTAACAGGACATCTGACCATCTCACTCCTGGCTGTATCCAGGAGGTAGATGGGCTTGAAATCAATTCTGCTTGCTCCATATCTGATTTCCTAGAGCCCACTTGCCATGTGAGGAGACATCTTCTGTGCTGCAGCCAGGGATCACTATGGAAACCAGAGGACTGGCTGACTCAGGGCAAGGCTCCTTCACCAACCAGGGGCTCACCAGGTAACTGACCAGACTCAATACCCACCTTGGCATGGGGGACGCTTCAGCAGAAAGAAGGTAGCGACCTCTCAGGAAGAAGTGCTAGGTGGGGGTGGAGCTGAAGATTTGGAAATCAAAGAGTCAGGAGCAGAGCAGCCCGCAATCTATCAGTGAGTAATTTCCTCTTGGGTCAGATGTTCTGAGCTCAGAAAAGTCTAAGAAAAACTACCTTTATCTGAAATTGCTTAATAAAAACTGACATTGAAGTACTTGCTCAGTTTTAGAAGAATTCAGGAAAAAAAGCCAACCAGAGAAGGTGTTAAGAAAAGCCAGCTGTGGGAGACCTTTGATTGGGTGGACACAGTGGTGTGCTGAAGGTGATGAGGGTGAGGTCTGAAATAGCTCTTGCAGGGTCTCACAGGTGCGCGTCTGAACCCTAGGCAGGTTTCCTTGCAAAAGCATTTGTTTGCAAGATTAGTGTGACTCCAAGCTCTGCCTCCCTCTGATGACAACCGTACTCCAGCTTCAACCGCTACCCCATCTTGAGGAGGTCATTTCACCTTTTCAAGTCTTATCTAGAAATGCATCTAACAATGGCTACCCTACAGGTGGCTTGAAAGCTGCATCAGACCCAAGCCACGACTCATGGCAGGTGCTCGGCAAACACCAGTCTCATTATTTCTTTCCACCACATTGTTTTTTCCAATGCCAGAGTTTTATGTAGTCATATATTCTACACTTCATACTTAAGGTTATTGCAAAAGAAATTCACTTGTCTACTTATTCTTCATGGTTTTCATTATGAAGGATGCTACTCCATCATTGTTTATTTAACTAGTTCATTGCAGCTGGGCATTTAAGTGATGTTCAGTGTTTTTGTTTTACCAATAAAATGCTGTCTTAAGGTTCTTTGTCATAAGAAAGAAAGAGATAACTTTAAATCAGTTGAGTAGGGCTGGTATAGGAAGCTAGCAACACAAGCTATCTCAGGCAAACAGAGCCAGCAGAGCTCAAGGGAGGGGACCTGGGGAGGCAGCCGCCTTTCCCCTCCCATTTTTCTCATGGATTTTTGTGGTCTTTGTGCTTCTTTCTGCATGTCCCCTCCATTCTGGCTCTCTCTGTTCCCATCAGGCTGAAAACAGCCTTCGCCATGTGACCTTGAGTTGAAGCACCCAACCCCATCTTGGAGTGGCTCTCAGTGCAGAGGCTGGAGTGGCTGTCTGCATCACTTGTCTGTCCTAGTCCTGTTGTCTGAGGCTGGAGGAGGGAGTATGACCTCAGTTGCATCCTCTCGGCAGAGGAAGGGTGTGGGTAAAGGAAGTGTCTGCAGCAGAGAGGCTGGGCTGGGCAGATACCTCGGAGTATGTCTGTGGCAGCAGCTGTAAGCATCTGTCTACAGGGGCATTTTCTTAGTTAATGTATTCCCTTAGGCTAAGGTCGTAAGTGTGCGATTAGGGTCAAGGTATGTGACAATTCATGGCTTAGTTCCAGGTTGTTCAGTACAGACACTGGCCAGGGACACTCCATCCAGGGGAGGGTCCTGCAGATGCCAAATCAGGGAAACCAGAAGCCAAGAAACACAGTGGAGCCTCTGGGCCTGTTCCCTGCTGCTCCCCTCTTGCAGAGACACCAGCGGTGTCTTCACCAGGTTGAAGGAAACGCCCCTCACGGGCCAGCGCAGGCTCAGATGCGCTCTGGGGACTGGCACTATGGTCGCAGGTGCTGGAGCTCATGACAAGGTCCTGGCAGGGCCAGGCTCCGGGAGAGGGCTCAGGGCAAGTTGCAAAGGAACCTCCCAGGCCTGGGGAGAAAACTCTAGTTTGTATAAGAAAACGTGAATAAGATAAAAACTGGGAAAAGACTCCAGGTTGTACCTGGATGCCTGTTCCTTAAAGCCTTGCTCTATCAGATCTCAGGGGCTTTAAAATAAATAAACAAACAAATAAATAAATTGAAAACTTTCTCTGGATGTTGTCATGGTATAAAACCCACATTGCTTTACTCTCCCTGTACTTAGCTGTCATAACAAAGAGCTCTCCATTGGGCAAAAGGATTGAGCTAACCCCTGTTTGAAGGATCGTGCCTTAGGCAGTGTCCAAGCGCTACAAGGGCAAATCTTAATAAAGAGAGTGTCCCTTTGGGGGGATGCACTGCCCCTGACTTCGGGGTGGAGGGAGAAGGGGATAAATGGTCTCCATGGAGCCGAGATGCAAACTTAGACCACAGGCTCCCAGTACCCACGCCCTGCTGGCAGTCACTGCTTCTGCCAGGCCCCACCAGACAGAGAGTCGGGGGAGGGAGAGAGAGGGAAAGAGTGGGAGGTAGGAGTGGGGAGCTTTTCCTCTCCTTCTGGCTCAGTGCCTGTGTCGCCTTCCAGGTTGTCGCGCCTCGTCTTTTCGCTGCACAGGTGGGCCGCCAGGCACGTGCCCCACCAGGAACAGGGACCGGCCTCTTTTCCGGATCGTTTTCATGGAGCTGAGCTTAAGGAGGTGTCTAGCCAAGAAAGCAATGCCCAGGCAACTGTGGACGTCCAGGAGGCAGAAGACAGAGGGAGAAGGTAAGGAACAGGAAAAAAGAAGGGCCTCCTGCCCGCTGGGGCTGGGCAGGAAGCCTCTGCTTTGCTGGGTCCTGTTTGGTTGCAGCACAGGTGACCTGGAACCTCATCCCCGTGTGCTGTTCATTGAAGAAAGTGTTTGCCCTTGGGGTAGCACTTTATGCTCTAACAGCCTCCACTGAGTCCGAGAGACCTTGCAGAAGAGGAAACCCTTGAACCAGAGCCCCCAGCCTCATTTGGCCGCTGACCTCATCCTACACAGAGCTCTCATTAGGGTCCCCTGTAAATCATGTTCTCAGAAACTCATCTGGGGATGCCGGCCTTACCCATCTCTCTTCATCAAAGGACCTTCATCCTAGACTGCACTGTGACCCATCTTGCTCAGAAACAGGGCCTTTTATAGCAGGTTCCCTGGGGAGTGCCTAAATGGTACCCTCAATGTTATGTGTAGACACACATGCATTCTTCTGGGAAGAGAGTCCACAGGCTGGTCAGAGTTTTCAAGGGGAGCTATTGGCGTCCCAGATCAGGTTGAGAAACACCAGGTGGGGAAGGGCGCAATGGTGGGAGTAGAGTGAGGGGTGGGAGAATGCTGGCTTTCTGGAGGGAAGATCTGCAGAACCTGGGCCTTTGTACATCTTCTTGCGTCACTCCCACCCTAACTGGGAGTTAAACCTGCAGTCAGACTGGCACCCCCTTACACACAGACACAGGGCTGCTTCCTCCCCTTCTGTCTTGTTCATGAAAAGTCTCCCCAGCAGGTGGTCTGCAGAGAGACCCTTGGGCCAGTACAGGTTGAATCAATTGTCACTGAGCATAGAGGGTCTCTTTAGGACAGTGAGGTCTGTCTGGAAGAGAGGAGAGGTGAGACATGGAGGGGAAGCAGACCTCCCCTCAGCCTCTGAAACAGGTGGATTCTCACCCAGAAACTATTTTCTGAGAGGGGAGAAGGGGGTGGTCAAAAAACTCTTTTTTGGCTGAGTCTTCCAGATAATGCTGAGATTTATAAGATGTAAAGATGGAAATAAGCATGATTATTGCAGAACAGACAGTTCCTACATAATTTGCTAGAGAAAAAAACATCTGCTTTTATGTCAATGAGAAGATGGGTTCAGGTTTGAGGCTTTTAAATGGGCATATGAGGGTCCCTGGGGCGTGAAGGTGATGAAGTCTCGGGGAAAACCAGTGGCTCTTTCTGGAGTATACGTTTTAATTCCATATTTGTGTGGAGAGTGGCAGTGGGTATTTGTATGTCATAGATTATGCAGGGGATGGCAAACTGCATAATCTTTTTTTTTTTTTTTTTTTTTTTTGAGACGGAGTTTCGCTCTTGTTACCCAGGCTGGAGTGCAATGGCACGACCTCGGCTCACCGCAACCTCCGCCTCCTGGGTTCAGGCAATTCTCCTGCCTCAGCCTCCTGAGTAGCTGGGATTACAGGCACGCGCCACCATGCCCAGCTAATTTTTTATATTTTTAGTAGAGACAGGGTTTCACCATGTTGACCGGGATGGTCTCGATATCTTGACCTCATGATCCACCCGCCTCGGCCTCCCAAAGTGCATAATCATTTTTAAGTAAAATATGAGAGCTCAAGGACATGTCTTGCCAGTGACTGCTTTAGGACACCCAGGGAAAGGCGTGAGAATCCCTGGCTGAGCTGGCAAGGCCAGAGTTTTCACATGCCTCGGACCGCGAACCCTTGGGTTTCCCGCGCTGTGGGAAGGAGGCTGGGAAGGGCCTGGGCGTTGGCCCAGAGAAATGCAGGGACGTCCTGGGCTCCCAGGGCTAGGCATCCAGTCCCCTCGGGGAGCACGATGAGACAGAAAGACAAGGAGGCAGACAGGTAAGAAAGAGGCCAAAGTGGAGATGGAGGGGGTAGGGGGAAGAGGTTTCTCAGCAAGCCAGCCTGACTGGTTTAATTCCTTCTGGCAAGCAAAAACTTCCTTATTTAAATTGACCAAATTACCTTCTTACATCCTTAGAGATGAATGTTAGACTATCTGTCCATTTCCCAATGGGACCAGACAAACGGGGGAGTTGAGCTAGGACCACATCCAGGGCAGACCCCAACCACCCCACAGACACCTGATCCATCACTCGCAGGCAGAGTCAGGATGGGCAGACAGTTGGTGGTGTGGACGGTGTCAGTGAATCAGCAAAGCTTCCAGAGGGTGAGGATTTTGAATTTTTCTGGAGGCAAAGTCTCCACTGCAAAGCCAAGTGTTTACAGAAACAGGTCCTAGTTCTCCTGTGTGGGTTTGGCTTTGTGGGGTTAAGGGCACAGAGGCATGGTGAACACAGCCACTGCACCCCACGGAGCCGAATCTTCCCTTCTTCACAATCCCACAGCAGTTCCAGTTCCTGGGAGATTTTCAGATGAGCAGAACCAATCCAGAAATAAGTGGTTATGGCCATATATTAGATGGGGAGAGGGAGATTTGGGCAGGATGAGCTGAGGTCATCATTTGGGGTTTATTTGGCTGGACATCCAGCATCGTGGAGGAAGCACCCTGGGAGTCAGGTGGGGTGTCACCTGCCTCAGGCTCCGGTCCCCATGATCTCCTGTGAGGAGTCTGCTTCTTAACCCAGCCATGTGAGGTGCCCTGCGAGGCTACCTGGCTTTCTTAACCCAGCCATGCCGAAAGTGTGTTCTGGCAGACAGAGGTACTACCTTTTCCTATAGAACACCGTGAAGTACTGCAAAATGCAACTCTAAAGAAACTGAAAACAGCAACAATCCTGCCTATGCTCAATTACTTGTCCTGCTATTTGGAAGAGCCTTTGCAGCTGAGGGAGCAAGTCGCTGCTGCTGCGGCTGCGGCTTCGGGCTGCTTCCATCCCTGGGCAGAAGGTGCAAGACCTCCTCCACCCAAGAGGCCTGGAAGTGCTGAGGGCAGAGGCCACAGGGGTCCATTTCTGTGCCCTTCTTAGTGCCTGGCATGTGGCCCCACCAGGGTGGGACAGAAGGAAATTGAGTGGAATGTGAGACAGGGAAGCTGGAAGGGAGTCAAATGGCTGAATCTTCATTTTTTCAAAAGCCTCAGTTTAGCTATGGGTTCACCCTCTCTTCCCCCAAGGCTTTTACCCAAGCTAACTAATCACAAAGCATTTTGGCCCTGACAATACCACCCGATATTCTTCAAGCTGTGAGTGCAAAGGCTGGGAACAGTGGGATGGGGGGTGGGGCATGGTAATCCCCTGGGGAAATGGCCCCAAGGAATGGAATCTGAGTCCTGACCCTTGCTGTTCTCTCTACCTCCCTGCAGGGCCTGGCCCCTGGCCAAACACAACACTAACACCAGCAACAACAAGGAGGAGGAGTAAGTACTAGCCCAGCAAAGCCCTCCCCAGGCCCAGTGCCCCTCCACCCCGTAGAAGCCCAGCTTGGCCTCTCTCCCGAGTGCTCCTGCTCCCCCTCCCGGAACACCAGTAGAATATTTTAGAATCCTGTTCCCTTCATTGTAAATCCATACAAAGTCTGTATGATTTCTTAGGGAAGTTGTTTGATCTATTTGGCTCTATTTTTCTCATCTATGAAGCAATGGAATTGGATCAGATAAATGCTTTAAGCTTCAGCACTCTATACCACGAAATATCTGAGGGTGCAGAACCGGAGCTACTTGACAGAGCAGTGGAGATTCTCCTTAATGATGCAAAGGCATTTTTAATTCTACAACCTTAGGCTCTTGTGTCCCAGTGAAATGCCCTTGTCTTAAGGCCAATTTGGGGGCATAAACAGAGCAGTGGGAAAAGGCAATTTAAATATGTCCAGAGAATAGCCTCTTGAGAGGGTGACCTGCTATAATTCCTTTACATCACCAGGTGGCAGATCAGGGAGAGCGTGGCACTATAGGGAAGGGGGAGGCTTACTTGGAGATTAGGAGAAAATACTGATGTCAGCGAGAAACGCCGATTTCTTGATTTCCGATTGACAGAGAAGTGTGCCAGGGGTTTTTCTTGTTATTTCTCTTTTTGTTCCTCAGATATAACTTTTTTCTATTTCTCTCCATGAAGGAAGCATGTCTTTTGTTTGCATAAATTTGGACATCAAATCCAGAGACCCAAATGCCAGCCATAAGAAAAATGAGACGATTTTATCTACACAGCAATAGCTAAAGTGATGTTTGTTCAACTTATAGCCAAACCTGACACTACACACCCTTGCAACCTCAGTATCAAGTCTTTCAGGCAGGGAAAGGCTCCAGCTACTGAAACCACGGACAGGTCCTGGGGGTTTCTAGGTGTCCTTGTCCTGGGGCTGGGGTGTGGGCAAGGATGTGGGTGGGCAGCATTGGCTGCACCTGGCTCTTCAATCTTTCCATAAATGGGCTCACTTCACGGGTCCACTCTGACGCCAAGAACCAAGGGACAAACTGGGAACTGTCCCAAAATAAGGACACCTAGCCACAGGAAAGTAATTATTTATGAACACCTTCCCCCTCTCTTCCACTCCATTTCTATCATTTTCACTTGCTCTCATTGGTCCTGAATAATTTTTCCTTCCTCCATCGAACTGTTCCCATCCAAAACCAGCATCATTTTGCAGCTCTGTGTAGGGTTCTTTTGGGGCAGTGCTGGGTGGATTCCGGGATGCAGCCAGATGGTGCTGGGTCTTTCCTAGGCCCTCAGTGGTTTGGTAGCCAGAGGAAAGGCCAAGGCCTGTAATCCAGGGCCGCATATCTTGCACAAGGCAAGCTGAGCCCAGTGTGATTAAACTGCAGGGCAAAGCTGACCTAATAAGCTTGAGGGCAGAGCCCTCTGCTGGTGTCTTGACATTAAGACGCCAGTGGCTGAAAACAGACCAGAGAGTTCCTGTCACCCTGGAGGACAGAGGAGGGGTAACTTTCCTTGCTCATTTCATTTAATGGTTTTAATAACCTTTTATTCCTATTCACTTTATTGAAATACGCTTGCTGAAAACTTGGAAAGCAGGAAAAGCACACAGGAGCATACACACACAAAAATTGCACTTCATGCAATTCCACTATCAGAGATAGCCCCTCTTAACATGTGGCAAATACACTTCCATCTTCTTCCTGGGCATATATATTGAATACATAAACTGAAAATATATTTTATATGTACATATACTTGTTAAGAACATCTGTTTCCCAACTCCGTTACCTTAGAGCTTTGTGACCTTGGCCAAGTCTGTTAGTCCATTCTCACATTGCTATAAAGAAATGCCTGGGACACAGTAATTCAAAAGAAATGTGGTTTAATTGACTTGAGGCTCTGCAAGCTGTACAGGAAGCACAGCACCTTCTGCTTCCAGTGAGGCTTCAGGAAGCTTCCAATCAAGGAGGAAGGCAAAGAGGGAGCAAGACGTCTCACATGGGGCAGCAGGAGGAAGGTGGGGTAAATGTCCCCCCGAGTCATCCAGCAACAAGGCAGAAAAGAAGGAAGAGAAAAAAGAAGAGAGAAAAAATTACCTAAAACAAGAGGAGGAAGTACCGACGGGGTGCCATGGTCCCAGAAGGCCTGACCCCTCCCTGCAGGGGTACAGGACTGGATATCTTGGAGCAATGCTCTCAGGGGGCCTTAGCGTCAGCCCTGGAGGGGACGGGGTGCTTGGAGCTGAGGAAAAGTCAGTCCCAGGCTGGAGACCATGCCTCCTGAGACCATGTGGAGCCCCCATCTTGCAGAATGAATCCTCTTTGAGTTCTGGGAACGCAAGGGGTGCTCACAAGTAAAGACAGTTGCTTGTCTGCAGGTGGGCAGTGGGGGCTGTCCCTGCGAACCCACTCATGTGCCCCCCAACTGAAGCATTTTGTTTGCCCTTGCAAGTGGGCCACACAGTCACGGTAGGGTGAGGGCTTCTCTGGGGCACTGGAAGGTACAGTGTTCACAAACTTTCACCCGAATTCAGGGTGATGAAAGCTATCAGGAACGTCCCAAAGCCCAGTCAGTGAGCGACCTTGCATTTGCAGCTGGAGTCCAGTAGCATGATCTCAGCACACTGCAACCTCCGCCTCCCAGGTTCAAGCAATTCTTCTGCCTCAGCTGCCCGAGTAGGATGAACCACAACGCCCGGCTACATTTTGTTGTGGTGGTTGTTGTTTTTGGTATTTTTAGTAGAGATGGGGTTTCACCATGTTGGCCAGACTGTTCTTGAACTCCTGGCCTCAAATGATCCACCCACCTTGGCCTCCCGAAGTGCTGGGATCACAGGCCACCATGCCTGGTCACTGATACCCTTCTAATAAGCAGAAGAGGGATTAAGGGCCTCTCCTAGGAAACCTCCTGTTTGTGAATGTGGGGGGAGGTGCTGCTCCTCCCAGGTGAAGGGAGGAAGTCACTGGGGTCTCAGATGAGGCACAGGAGCACTCTGAAGGCCTGGGCCAGTGTGGATCACACAGGATGGCAGAGAGGACATGTGGACCCAATGAAAAGAAAGTCTCCAGTACAGCCTGTAAACTTGAATCTGCAGGACATTCTGCAAATAAAAGCTGAGCACTATAAGCAAAGTATTTCATTCACTGTGGGCCCTTATAACGTAGGTTATTCCCAAGGTTTGCTGGAGGGACGGGATCCAAGCCCTTGGAAATGAGCCTTTACAACATCCGCACAAATGTAGTGAGGGAGGTGGGCAGGGTTCCCGAAGGAATACTGTGGGGCACCCTAACTCTGTCCAGAGAGGAGCTGCCTCAGAACTACCCAGGCAATGCTTAAATGCACATTTCCATGCCGCAGCCCTGGAAGAGGAGTGGGCTCTGGGAATCAGCATTTTCTGAAAGCTCCCCCAGACTTCAGCAGACCTCTGTGACATTGCCATCTGCGTTTTCATTTTCAGCATCCTAAAGGGTGTGGATGTTGCCATGGGCACATGGGAGTGTCATCACCATGACCTTACTTATGTATTTATTTTTCTTGAGTTGGAGTCTCACTCTGTCACCCAGGCTGGAATGCAGTGGCGTGATCTCAGCTCACTGCAACCTCCACCTCCTGGGTTCAAGCGATTCTCCTGCCTCAGCCTTCTGAGTAGCTGGGACTACAGGCGCCTGCCACCACACCCAGCTAATTTTTGTATTTTTAGTAGAGATGGGGTTTCACCATGTTTCCAGGATACTCTTGATCTCCTGACCTCGTGATCCACCCATCTCAGCCTCCCAAAGTGCTGGGATTACAGGTGTGAGCCACTGCGCCCAGTTGTCATCATCCTGACCTTATAGTCGACCATGACTTCCTGAAACTGAGCTGAGAGAGAAAGACCTCTGGAGTCTACCCTACCTCCCAGCCTGTCTTCCCCTACAGGGACTCCTCATGTGACTCCCTTGAGACTAAGAGGACTCTGTCATGGACAGCCACATCTTGGGCTTCAGCCTAAAATTGCCCTTGGGTCTCTAAGCAAATCCAGATCTCTAAAACCCTCCAAAGCTGCAGTCTCGGAGCACAGTGCACTGTTCGTGTCTGTGTGTTTCCAGGAAGAAGAAGGAGAAGAAGGACGGTTTCGTGATGGACCCCTCCAGCAACCTGTACTACCGCTGGCTGACCGCCATTGCCCTGCCTGTCTTCTATAACTGGTGTCTGCTTATTTGCAGGTAAGCAACAGGGGTGGGAGGTGCGGCAGAAAGGAGGGAACCAAAGCACCAGGCCAAGGAGGCAGAGCTCCAACTCTCGCTCGAGAGGCCTGAGGCCTGGGCCCCTCACAGCCACCATTTAGCTCTTATGCCTCAGTTTCTCCTTTTGGGAGAATAAAAGGTTTCCCAACAGGACCATCAGGGTGCTCCAAAGCATGGGTGAGAACTGAGCTTCAGGTAGACAGCCAGGCTCTGGCACTGTGGGGCCCCCTCAAGTGAATGGTACAAGGAGGATGTGGGGCAGTTGCTGCTCTTCGGAGGCATAGGTGGGCGGTTCTGAACATGCTGCAGGGTAGGGAGGCAGGGCTGAGCTGCTACTCTTTTTTTTTTTTTTTTGAGATGGGGTCTCACTCTGTTGCCCAGGCTGGAGTCCAGTGGTGCAATCTCAGCTTACTGCAACCTCTGCCTCCCAGGTTCAAGCAGTTCTCCTGCCTCAGCCTCATGAGTAGCTGGGACTACAGGGATAAGCCACAACGCCAGTTAATTTTTTTTTGTATTTTTAGTAGAGACAAGTTTTCACCATCTTGGCCAGGCTGGTCTTGAACTCCTGATCTCAAATGATCCACCCACCTCAGACTCCCAAAGTGCTGGCCGCACCCAGCTGCTGCTACTCTTCTAATAAACAGAAGAGGGATTGAGGGCCTTTCCTAGGAAACCTGCTGTTTGTGAACACAGAGAGGAGATGCTGCTCCTCTCAGGGGAAGCCAGGGGCCTGGGCTTTTCTGAGCATGCCTCCAGGGTTGGGATACCAGAGGGAATGTTGCTGAGCACGCTGCTCACCAAGGACACAAGGAGCTGCTGCTAGGGGGCCAGGGGGGCGGGGCAGGCAGTGACTTTGGGGCATTTCTGAGGAAGCCTGCAGGCTGCAAGCTGCAGAGCGGGAGGCGGGATGACCTGCTGCTCTCTCTAGGTAAGCAAAGGGTTTGGGGGGACCTTCCCAGCAGGCCCGCTCCAGGACACCGAAGCAAGGTAGGCTGCTGCTGCTCTTCTGAGGGTACACAGGAGGGCTTACGGGACTTCCCAAGCAAGTGTGCAGAACCGGTGTGCAGAGGCAGGTCTTGGCTCTTCTGAGCTGTGTGAGGCCAGATGCATGCGAGAAGAGACGAAGCCTTTGGAGCTCTCCTGAGCCAGCACACAAAATGAGGATGCGGAGGCGAGATGTGCCTGTCATTCTGAGAGTGGGCAGTGGGTTTTGGGGTGCTCCTGAGCAAGTCTGCAAGACAGAGAGCCACTGTTCTAAGAGGCTATTTGGTGAGTTTGGGCATTCCAGATCATGCAGCACATCAGGAATGCCTTCGATGTGGAAGCAGAGGCTTTCGATTATCTGAGCAGTGATCTCCCACCCTTTGGAGGGCTTGTAGGGTAGGTGAAAAGTGGAAGAACTTGCAGCATGTCCTAGTTAGCGGGCAGGATGGGGTGCTTGGGCAAGCTGCTGCTCTCTGATGCACGCGGGCTCTGAGGAGGCAGAGCTGGGCACTGTTCTCCTCCTCCAGATGGCAGGACACTTTGGGGTGCTGAGCAAGCTGCAGGTGGGTGGCAGAGACAGGCTGCTGGGCCCGTGAGGGTAGAAGGAGAGCTGGAGGTGCTGCCTGTGTGGGAAACAGCAGAAAGATCGAGAAGGTGGAAAATATTTACTGTCTGTTCCATTGTTAATTTCTCTGAAATTCTCCTATTTTTGTAGAAATTTGACCCCAGAAAAGGCAAGTCCTTAGCCTCTTTACCTGACTCTGCCAGTAAGGCCTGGAAAACAGTACCTCCTGGGATCTTGTAGCTCTCTGCTGAGAGGCGATGGAGCCGCGCTTTGGGGTCAGTTCCAGCTCTTCTCAGGAGCTCTGTGGCTGTGGGACAGAAAAGCTTCTCAGAGACAGTGTTGCCTCATCAGAAGCTGGGGTGATTACACTGAGGTAGGGACACCGCAGGCAGGCAGGGCCATTCCCGGATGACGTGACCCACGACTTCATCACAGAGCCGGTGCCCACACGTGGGCAGTCCGTGCTCTGGACACACATACAGGCGTCCATCTCCCACTTGGCTTGTTTAGGGCCTGTTTTGATGAGCTGCAGTCTGAATACCTGATGCTGTGGCTGGTCCTGGACTACTCGGCAGATGTCCTGTATGTCTTGGATATGTTCGTGCGAGCTCGGACAGGTGGGTGTGTCCTGGGCCTGGGGAGGGAACCATGGTGCCCACAAGAGTGTTCTGAGAGACCCAGCACAGTACATGGGACGTTACCTACCTTTGACTGTGAGAGGCCAGGCAGATCTGGGAACCGCCAACCATTAGGGTAGGTGGTGCTGCCTCAAGCCCCTCTACACGGAACCCTTGGACAGGACACTGAGCAGGGACCAAGACACCTAAGCTCTGGGCTCTGCTCTTCCAACAAGCTGTGTGACCTTGAGCAAGTCAGAGGGCCTCGTTTTTGTCGCCTCTGAAGTACACAGGCTGGGCCTGGCGTGGTGGCTCACACTTTGGGAGGCCGAGACAGACAGTTCATTGGATGTCAGGAGTTCACGACCAGCCTGGCCAACATGGTGAAACCCCATCTCTACCAAAAATACAAAAATAAGCTGAGGCCAGTGGCATGTGCCTGTAATCCCAGCTACTTGAGAGGCTGAGGCAGGAGAATTGCTTGAACCCCAGGAGGTGGAGGTTGCAGTGAGCCAAGATCATGCCACTGAACGCCAACCTGGGTGGCAGAGCGAGAGGCTGAACCGCAATCTCAAAGGACCTCTGTCGCTCTCACTACTCAGTACTGGGGTGAGCAGGAAGGAGAGGCATCTTGGAGTTTCTCTTCTTGGGCAGTCAGAGGATCCAGGACATGTTACTCCATGGCTTTCAGAGGAATTTTAACATGTGAAGAAGGAACATCTGAAACAGGGCTCAGGTGAATGAGAACGTCCTTCAAATCACCTCTGGTTGGGAATGGGGAAGGATACCCACCCACCCATTTCTTAGGTGCTGAACTGTGTGTCCTTGGGACACCTTTTTCTAATCTGCACAAAGATATTGCCTAAGCTGGTAGGTGCCCTGCTTTTTGCCTCCAAGATTTTTGAACTAAAAACTGTGCCAGACAGTTTTTACATGTGGGTGCAAACATATGTAATCCCAGCACTTTGGGAGGCCAAGACAGAAGGGTTGTTTGAGTTCAGGAATTCCAGATTAGCCAGCACAACACAGCAAGATCTTGTATCTACAAAAAATATATATAAATAAATAGCTGGGCATGCCATGTGTGCCTATAGTTCTAGCTACTCAGGAGGCTGAGGTGGGAGGATTGCTTGAGCTCAGGAGGTCAAGACTGCAGGGAGTCATAGCCTGAGGTAACAGAGCGAGACCTTGTCTCAAAAAACAATAGTAAAATAAAATAATTCTATGCCATAGCAGCTGATGTAAACACCACCAGATGAGACCATATACAAAGCATTTCAAGCACATCTTGCTTCTTCATTAGAATCACTGCATGAGATGAGAAGTGCAGGCATGATTCCCTCCAGCTTGCTGATTTAGAAACCAACGTCAGACACACCAAGTGATTTGCCACGGTTACTACTCAGCCATGCCAGGCTGGTCCCCCATTTGCTTCTACACTGATGCCTAGCATTATAACTTAGAAGACCTCAGATACACAGCCTGAGGCTTGCCCGGCTGACCTAGCCAGCCCTGGCCATCTGCCCCTTTGCTGCAGTCATGTTAAACTCCATAGACACATGAGCTCTGTAGGTGGCCCATTGGGCTGACGGTCCCTCATCTCAACCTAGCTTCAGTGGGATGAGACACCCTCACTCTCATCATCAGACGTTAACCCCCTACCTCTTGTGAAGCAGGGAAGGCTGCGAAACAAACCTCTCAAAAACCAAACTGGGAAGGAAGTGGTGATTTATTTGGCCGGGAGCTGCGGCAGCATAGATGCCTAACAGCTGAGCTCCCCAACAAGAAAATCCTTGCCCTTTTGAAGGCTTACAACTCTAGAATTACATGTGAAAGGGTCCTGGGCTTACAACTCTAGAATTACATGTGAAAGGGTCCTGGGCTTACAACTCTAGAATTACATGTGAAAGGGTTCTGGGCTTACAACTCTAGAATTACATGTGAAAGGGTCCTGGGCTTACAACTCTAGAATTACATGTGAAAGGGTCTTGATCCATGAAGTAGGCGTGGTGTACGTGACTTAGGTGGAGGTCTAATCGTGCGTGAGTAAAAACAATGACTTCCGGAAAGATTCCTCTATGCCGTATCCATGATCTATAGATGGGATTGCGGTTAGCAGTAGTGGAATTATCCTTAACCTGGCTGGCGGTGCCAACCGGTCCCTCCTCTGACTGACTTCCAACTTCTCCTTTTGAGATGCAATGTAGAAGGCTAAAGAGGATTAAGGGTCTCCTTCCTCACTTGTGCTTGGGTAGTACCTTAAGCAACCCAAGATTCAGCAGGACACTGGGAGAGAGGGAGGCACAGGAATCACACCCAAGGAAAACATCATTAAAAAAGAGAAGACATCTTAAAGACGTGTGAGGAGGCTAGAGGCACAGGAGGCTACATAAAGATCAAGGCCCTCAGTAACTCATGTATAACAAATAATGCTAAGAAGGACTGGGGGCTGAGAAGCAGGCAATTCTTTGTTGTGATGGACACTAGATTTTCAGTTTGAACAGAGGGGGGCGTCTTGCCCTCAGTCTAGCCTCAGTGGTCTGGACCTGCAGCCCTAGCATGACCTGGAACTTGCTAGATTCGCACCCAACCTCCAGGTGCCAACTCTGGGTTGTAGGGTGGCTGGCACTCTGTGTTTCACACAGCCCTCAGGGAAATTCTGATGCTCACCACAATTTTAAAAGGATTAATTCTATTATTCTCTCTACCTTCGTGCATGTTTGAAAATGTAAAAAACAGAAGGGAATGCAGGTCATGGCCTCCTTGATTAATTTCACCCATCATAATGCGTCTGGTTGTAGGTGTCCAGCCCATCTCCAGACCAGTCTTTGGGGGTGGGTCCTGAACTTCATATATTTTAAAAGCCCCTTGGGTAACGGTCATCTGTAACCAAGGAGAACTGTGTTCCTGCAAGGCGTTTTCAAAAGGCAGGTTGTACCCCACTGCTAACTGTTAAAATCAAGTTAGGAGGCCGTGGCTGTGTTTTTTACATTTTTATTATTAATATTTTCAAACATACGCAGAATCAGAGAGAATAGTATTATGAATCCCCGTGTACCCTCACCCAGCTCCAGTTGTCATCAACATTCTGCCCATCTCGTTTCGTCTCTTTCTTTTCTTGTTTCATCCACCCTTTTCTTGCTTCATTTTACTGTTTCCGTTTTTGCTTTTTTGTTTCATCCACTCTTTTCCTGGCTGGCATAAACCAACCCCAGGCAGTGAGCACTTTCGCATTTTGAATAGACAATAGGAAGTCTCCATTAGTCAAACTCACTGTGCCAGAGGGAAAAGTTAACACTTGGGAACTGAGTCATGCCAAAGCTGCCTTCCTCCTCTTCCCAAACAGATAGCTGTAATTTCACATGCTTACTTTATTTTGTGTAAAATGTAGATTGCATAGTTTACTTTTCCTCCACTCCCCTTTTCACATGTAGATTCACTGAGTGCTAATCAAAGCCTCACAAGAATGTAACCACTGGCCTCATTGCCTACCCACCCTTTCTTTCCTTTCTTCCTTCCTCTCCTGCCTACTCTGTCCCCTTTAAGTATTGATGTCCTCAGAACTCTCTTTGGAAAAAGCACAGGCCACAGATCCTACTGTGACTTGTGTTTCTTTCTCCTAGGTGCTCCTTCAACCTTGGTAAAACAAACCTCTAAATCAACTGAGATCTGCCTCCATCACTTTTTTTTTTTTTTGAGATATAGTCTCACTGTTGCCCAGGCTGAAGTGCCATGGTGCGATCTTGGCTGACTGCAGCCTCCACCTCCCGGGTTCAAGTGGTTCTCGTGTCTCAGCCTCCCAAGAGGCTGGGATTACAGGTGCACACCACATCTGGCTAATTGTTGCATTTTTAGTAGAGACGGGTTTCACCATGTTGCCCAGGCTGGTCTCAAACCCCTGACCTCAGGTGACCCGCCTGCCTTGGCCTCTCAAAGTGCTGGGATTAGAGATGTGAGCCACCGTGCCTGGCCCTCCATCACTTTTTGATTTACAACATGTAGCTCTAACTTTAAAGGATCCTTTTTAAATATATATATATATAATTTCCATTTATTATATATATAATTTCCATGATAATAAATCATGCCTTGTTATCACCTAATACCTAATTTATATTCAAATTTACCCAATCAACCTATGTTTTTAAAAAGTTCAATAGAATAGATTAGAACCTTGTAGAATAGAAAACATCAGAGTGCATTTCCTGCAGTAAGGGTAAGTGTTGTTTTAAAAATCATTTCTATTGCATATGTATCACTGCATATTGTATAGCCATGATGTAAAATACCTTTCTTTGTGCTATGGTCATAAAAAGTCAGCCTCTGTGATGCCCAAGTGACCTCCATCTTCTTCTATAGGTTTTCTCGAGCAAGGCTTAATGGTCAGTGATACTGACAGGCTGTGGCAGCATTACAAGGCGACCATGCAATTCAAGCTGGATGTGTTGTCCCTGGTCCCCACCGACTTGGCTTACTTACAGGTGGGCATGAACTTCCCAGAACTAAGGTTCAACCGCCTACTGAAGTTTGCCCGGCTCTTCGAATTCTTTGACCGCACAGAGACAAGGACCAACTATCCCAATATATTCAGGATTGGGAACTTGGTCTTGTACATTCTCATCATTATCCATTGGAATGCCTGCATCTACTTTGCCATTTCCAAGTTCATTGGTTTTGGGACAGACTCCTGGGTCTACCCAAACATCTCAATCCCAGAGCATGGGCGCCTCTCTAGGAAGTACATTTACAGTCTCTACTGGTCCACCTTGACCCTCACCACCATTGGTGAGACCCCACCCCCTGTCAAAGACGCGGAGTATCTCTTTGTGGTCATAGACTTCTTGGTGGGTGTTCTGATTTTTGCCACCATTGTGGGCAATGTGGGTTCCATGATCTCGAATATGAACGCCTCACGGGCAGAGTTCCAGGCCAAGATTGACTCCATCAAGCAGTACATGCAGTTCCGCAAGGTGACGAAGGACTTGGAGACACGGGTTATCCGTTGGTTTGACTACCTGTGGGCCAACAAGAAGACAGTGGATGAGAAGGAGGTGCTCAAGAGCCTCCCAGACAAGCTGAAGGCTGAGATCGCCATCAATGTGCACCTGGACACACTGAAGAAAGTCCGCATCTTCCAGGACTGCGAGGCGGGGCTGCTGGTGGAGCTGGTGCTAAAGCTGCGGCCCACCGTGTTCAGCCCTGGGGATTATATCTGCAAGAAGGGGGACATTGGGAAGGAGATGTACATCATCAACGAGGGCAAGTTGGCTGTGGTGGCCGACGACGGGGTCACCCAGTTCGTGGTCCTCAGCGACGGCAGCTACTTCGGGGAGATCAGCATCCTGAACATCAAGGGGAGCAAGTCAGGGAACCGCAGGACGGCCAACATCCGCAGCATCGGCTACTCTGACCTGTTCTGCCTCTCAAAGGACGATCTCATGGAGGCCCTCACCGAGTACCCTGAAGCCAAGAAGGCCCTGGAGGAGAAAGGACGGCAGATCCTGATGAAGGATAACCTGATTGATGAGGAGCTGGCCAGGGCAGGGGCAGACCCCAAGGACCTTGAGGAGAAGGTGGAGCAGCTGGGGACCTCCCTGGACATCCTGCAGACTAGGTTTGCACGGCTCCTGGCTGAGTACAACGCCACCCAGATGAAGATGAAGCAGCGTCTCAGCCAACTGGAGAGCCAGATGAAGGGTGGTGGGGACAGCCCCCTGGCTAATGGGGAAGTTCCTGGGGATACTACAAAAACAGAGGACAAACAACAGTGAAAATGCAGCGTCTGTCTCCTGCTTCACGGGATCAGCTGGCAGGGTGATGCTGTGTGGCTGCAGCTGCATGGCATGGAACTTGGTCAGAGTTTAATTCCAGTTCTACTCACTGTTTGAAAGCTGTGTGACTGCCCGAGAGAGCCTCAATTTCTTCACCTAGAAAATGGGACTCTGTCTCAGTCCCAGTGAAGTGCCAGGTTTGATCGTGAGGTTCACATGAAACACTGCAGTAGGCAGGGCTTTGCAAAGTGGGAGGTATCCCCAATCCAAATATATGAAAGTATGCACTCAGGACTCTCAGTACTTTTTTATGGAATCCATAAGGTGTTTTTAGGATTTTTGATCTTATAAATGAAAGATTATTTAGTCACCTTTCTACTCCCCAACTTCACTCCACCACCACCTGATAATGAGTATATAACAGGAAGCTGAAGGTACAACGTAGTGACTCAAATTCAAACTTACACAAGAATCATATTTTCTGAATCTGGGATCACCTCATGTGTTCTTTGGGATCCTAGGAACCCCGGCCTTTGGGAGTGCTATGGCAAATAGAAGTTCTGTAACATGGAAAGAGGCTGCCCCATATGAGGTCACTTCCAATCTATGAAGCAAATCCAGACTCCTTGCCGTCCAGCCACTGTGAAAACAGAATCTGTTTCACAGAAAAGAGCATCTCAGTTAGAAGAGACATCCCTCCTTCTCACTTGCCAAAGAGATTCAAAGACAACCCCTATCCTCCATCCTTGAGTCCGGACCCTGGGTGACCTATTCTAAGTCAAGGAGGAGAGCTATATGCAGGGAGAGCCTTTTAGGTTGAAGGCTGGAATGGTGTCCCAAGCCAAAAACGCTGACAACTAAGACTTTTAGAAGATGAGACTATTTGGCATGTATCTCCGCAAACTGCCCCTTTACCCACGAAGAGGAAGCCTCAAGATCCCTTGGAATTGCATCCCAAGGCAAAGCTTTTAGCTCTCCAAAAGCTTGCAGATTGCAGAAATCAGCTCTTAAAAAAAACAAACCCCAGTAAATATAACTTCATTAACATTTTATAACAGATTTATATTTTTGAGATCTGTGATTGCAAATTATGACCACAATATTCCATCCTTCACTTATGTAACATGTTGCAAATTACCCAAAGATAAGGCTTTCTTCTTTCTCTTTCTTTCCTTCTTTTTTTCTTCCTTCTTTCTTCCTCTTTCTCTCTCCTCTTTTCCTCCTCAAAATGTATATATTTTAAAAGCCTTAACTATTAGTTATGCCTGCATTCATATTGGCACAGGAAAAATAAAGACCTGGATTTAAAAATAGGAATGAGTCTTGCTTCAGCCCTTGCCATAATGGAAGTTTCAGTCCCAGAGTATGTTTCTAGGCAATGACTTCCCTAGAAAGAATAGGTGCTGATGTGGGGGATGGGACAATTCCAAGAAACTGACAATGCCAGGTGCTGTTAAGGACACAAAGCAACAAGTACTCTCATTCATTGCTAGTGGGCATGCAATATGATACAGCCACTTTGGAAGATGATTTGGTCATTTTTGGAAAGTTAGACATACACGTTACCATATGATCCAGCAATCGCACTCCTAGGTATTTACCTAAAAGAATTTGAAACTTTCCAACCCAATCTGCCAAAAAAAAAAAGGAAAGAAAAAACCAAGAATTTGAAAC